>NW_027468609.1:24470844-24513344 GCF_046254945.1 Alosa pseudoharengus
AGTCAATCTGATTACTCAAACCTCGCAAATGGTAGACTGCTGACTTCCCTTTATCGCTTTTGTGTATGTGAGAGTGTCTTTCTTTATTTTTCTCCTCCAAAAATGGAACTCCCTAATTGTTCTTTTGAGGAGCCACGGAGTGTGACGAGTGAATCAGGGGCCCAGTCAGCCGAGCCGGGCGGGATGTTTTCATTCCCGGTGGGATAATCTGGCCAAATTGTTCCTACTGTGCGAGGTCAGGTCTTTATTTTTTTTGCGCGCGAACCCACCCTCTATGAAAAGGTTGAAAGGTTTTAAAATGAATACAGTTACATTAAGATTACGCACTGTTGCCCTTTTGGATTTTTTCACTCTCCCTCTCTCTTTCTCTTTCTCTCTCTCTCACTCGATCACTCTTTCTCCATCACTCTCTCTCAGCCCCTTATCGGTGCTCTACAAATTAATGGGTGTCTGGCCATAGACTTTCAGACTGAGTACATTGTAGATACACCAGAATGTTATATGGTCATTTGTCTGACCTTTACAGGCGATAGGGTTTTTTCTCCCAGTCTAATATAGTTGGCGACCAGTCTCGGCGTGATAAGGGATCACCGGTGCCTGGCTGGCGAGACAAGGAGCGAATCGAAGGGGGTATCCACTTAATATTCACAGGGCAGTCGGTGCGAATTGAAATGAGTGAGCGCGAGTGTGAGAGAGGGCAAGTGTGAAAGAGAGAGAGAGAGGGAGAGGGAGGGAAGGAGGGAGGGTCGGTATGGAGAAAAACACTAGCTGAAACAGACTGTGAAATTGCCGGATGGAATTGGCGACGATGCCAATCGGAGGAGAAAGTTATTTCTCTTAATGCTAATAATTTCAGCACAAGGGAGGGGTGGGGTGGGGGGGGGCTCGATACACCACACTGATCGTAGCAGGGAGGTGCACAGTGACAATGCGGTGGTTTTCTCAGCAGGCGGCTGGCATTTGGCCCCGGGGGGTCGTGGAGATAAGTTTCAGCCGAACGCCGCGCACCGGCAAGAGTCCGGGCAATACAGTGCATGAAATCACTCCAAATTGACTTTGGGGGCTTTGCCGTTGGTGTTGGGGATGCGGTATGAAGTGGTCTAACTTGTTGATTAACTGCCCCCCCCCCCCCCCCCCCCCCCCACACACACACACACACACACACACACACACACACAGTTGCCTCTTCACTGCAGGTGGCCAGGGTCAGAACAGAGGTTTCCCTCCTCCAGGCTTCCTGGTGCCGAGTGCCAGCTGTGACTATGTGCCCACTTCCCTCTCTCTCTGTTGCTCATTATTTCTCTATCTCACTCACTCAATCTCACTCTCTCACTCTTTCTTTCACTCACTCACTCACTCACTCACTCACTCACACACACACACACACACACACACGCTCACTCTCTCGCCCCATGTCTCTCTCTCTGACTCACTCACTCTCTCACTGTCACACACACAATCCTCCATTTTCTTTCTTTCACACTCACTCATTCACTCTTTCCTGGTCAATCACTCAAGCCTTTCTCACATCTCTTTCACTCCTCCCTCACTCCTCATTTCTCTTTTTTTCCTCTCTCCCTATCTTTGTCTGACCCCCAGCTGTGCTCTCCATCCATTTGGGCTTTGACCGGTTTTCCCAGCTAGCTCCATAAACCCAAACCCATCCTCAACGGATTGCTTATCTGCACCCAGAGAGAGAGCGAGAGTGAGACAGAGAGAGCGAGAGTGAGACAGAGAGAGCGAGAGTGAGACAGAGAGAGCGAGAGTGAGACAGAGAGAGCGCGAGTGATACGGAGAGAGAGATAGAGTGTGAGACAGAGAGAGAAAGAGAGAGAGTGTGAGACAGAGAGAGAGAGAGAGTGTGAGACAGAGAGAGAGAGAGAGAGAGAGCGAGACAGAGAGAGAGAGAGAGAGAGAGAGTGTGAGACAGAGAGAGAGAGAGAGAGAGAGAGAGACACGCAGAGAGAGAGAGTAAGACACAGAGAGAGAGAGAGAGAGAGTAAGACACAGAGAGAGAGAGAGAGACAGACGCAGAGACAGACACAAGTTATGACAGATGTTGTGCAGGAACACTGGGAATATTGTTCCCCCTTGTCCCGCCACACCGTCTCGTGCCGCAGCCATTCCGAAAGGTGGACGAGCTGACAGGATACCCGCAGCATTGTTTAGCAGTGGCACAACATCCACAGCAGGATATCCTCATCCTTTTCACCTCCCTCCTCCACCTCCATTCACTCAACCCCCCCCCCCTCCTCGCCCCCCCCGTCCCCCTTTCTCCACGGTCACCTAGGGTGCAAAAGAGCGTGGCCACTGAAGGGAAATGAATCGACCCCCCCCCCCCCCCCCCCCCCCCTTTGGTTGCTACGCTGAATTTAGTGTTGCTATCTCTTTTTTCCCTCTCTCTTACACACATTCTCTCTCTCTCTCTATCTCTCTCTAACTCTCTCTCTTCCTTTCCCCTCCTGCTGTTCTGTTGCACCTCTCTCTCTCTCTCTTGCTCTCTCTTGCTCTCTCTCTCTCACACTTTCGTCTCTCTCACATTCACATTCACATTCACATTCACACACACATAGACACCAACCCACCCTCATTCACTCACTGTCTCTGAAGTTACGGGGGTGGCAGCAGAGGTGGTGTTGGAGGAGGGGGGAGGGGGTGGAGAGAGGAACGTGAAGGCAGTCGGAGGCGGTGGTGGGGGAGGGCGTCAGCTGACTGGCCCCCTCCAATCAGATAAGTTCTGATGTAAGTGTTTAGCAGCTGCTAAGATCAGAATCGAGCGTGCCAGAGCCGAGGGGGGCTGGAAGGCAGTGCAGCAAGCGAGGCTATGCACCGGCAGACGGCCGCGGAGGAGCAGTAGCTCACGCGTGTGTGTGTGTGTGTGTGTGTGTGAGCGCGAAAGAGCGAGACACAGCCTGCGTGTGTCAGGGAGTCTGCCTCTCTGTGTGTGTGTGTGTGTGTGTCTGTGTGTGTGAGAGGCACCGGAGAAGTGGACAAGCAGGAGCATGGATGAGTCAAGTATTCTGAGGAGACGCGGGCTACAGGTAGGGTTAGATGGGACTCTCTGACTGCTGTGCAGGGATCTCAGTGTGTGTGTGTGTGTTTGGTGAGGTGTGTCTCCTTGTTTCACACTCAGCAGAGCTCCGTTGGGAGTTTGATAGATTTTTTTTGGCGTGTGTGAGTGTGAATGTATGTGTGCACATTTCTCTGTGTGTGTAAATGCCTGGGCATATGAGGTGAATAACAATATTCATGCTCTGGTTGAGTGAGTGAGTGTGAGTGGGTGTGTGCACCCAGTCAGTGAGAGATGTGTGTGTCTGTGTTTCTCCCTCTTTTCCCTCTCACTGCAGTAGTCGCAATCATTTTTAAGTGAGGACACACACACACACACACACACGCACACACACACACACACACACACACACACACGCACGCACAGATGCACGCATGCATGCATGCAGACTCGTCCCCTCAACTACTAGCAGCTCATCTCTCATTCTACTGTTCAGTTCTGAACTTCTCAACTTTTCAAGGCTGCCTGCTCTCTAACAAAAACTCTGTCATGAATGAAATGAATGACTGACAGTGAACCACGGTGTCCCTACCGGTTGTCGGTCCCTCAGTGTAAATATGTATCTGCGCGTCTCTCGCGGAGACATTGATTGCAATGTTTGTGCTGCTGTGCGTTGGCATGTTATGCATTATTGATTTTTGTTTTATGATAATAGAACAGATATTGAATTCGTGCTCCCAAGACGGAATTGTTGATATTGAAAGTATTGAATATGTGCGAGGGCAACTGCTATTGTCATTTCAAGAGATAGACCCTGTGATGTTTATTGAATAGCTGAGCTCAGATAGAGGACATATTTCAATGGAATGAGATGCGGGGCAGAGGCACTTACCCATTGAAATGCCGCTGTCATGCACCATGTGTTTCAAAGTGTTGCTCTGGATGACATTGTTCCTGGAAAATGTACTATTGTGCTTCAGTGGCCCAGATATTATTTATTTATGGCAATTCAGTGCATCGCTGATACTGCTACACCTTTCAAAAAATGGGTAAAAGTCAAATGATGACTTCTCTCAGGGTTTTTAATGCATTTCTTTGAGGGAGTGTTTCTGAATTGAAATAGCTAAGAAATGTGTTTCTGCCGGTTTTGTTAAGACTTAATGAACGATTTCAATTGAGTGCATTAATAAGAGGTAAAGAGAAAAGCTTTCATGTGCAAATGCCAATCACCCACGTCAACAAGAGTGAGGCAATTTGCCGTTGTATCACAACCCCCCCCCCCCCCCCCCTGGATTTAACAGTTTTCATCAACAAAGCTTCGACTCGACCTCCTGTAGCTTACGAATTACAGTCACATCCCCTCCCATTCCTGTGCGCCTCTAATTAATTTAGGAGACGTTGCATCTGCGTTACATTTCACTCAGCTGGCCGTTAACATTTAGCATAATTGCAAAGTGTGTTTATCAGGGGCTTGCAAAAGGGAGTAATTTTCTCCGCCATGACCATTAATCTCGCTGCTCTTTGTTGGTGAAATTAACTTTAGGCTACCTCTCCTTTTTGTTCTTATTTCTACAAAACCCTATGCTCGACACACTTTCTGGGTGACTTAGAAGCGTTACCTTTAAAAGTTCTAATTGGAAGACAACCCCCCCCCCCAAACATCTTTTAATGTTTCCGATGGATGATGGTCATGACCAGAAACAATCGACAGAACCCTTTGTGTAGAATGGAGACAGTGGAGGCGGCTGGTAGACAGTTGTCTGGTTCCGCCGAATGAAGAACTTAATTTGTCAGGCAAATGACTCACAGTTCTCAGAACTGAGTCTTCTCTCAAGTCTCTCCGAAGCAGACCTCAGGTGGCGTTGTCACCACTCCAGATCAAATCAGATGTCACAACTTGGCAAGTCTTCACAGCCTAACACCCTAGTTTTTTGGCAGAGACCCTAAAAGGTGTTGAGTCCAATTTTATTTGAGCTTTAAGTCAGAACTCTGCCAGCCACACATGGTGGAAAATATTCAAAGTAGGGCCGAGTTTGTGACTTCCTCAAAGATGAGACTAGCCTCTGTTTCCTCTGGTTAGATTTCATACACAGGCGTGCTCTATAGGGAAACGGATGCCTTATCTTGGCTCTTACATTTCAGAGGCTTATCTAGGCCCATCAAATGTTAGAGGATATTTGTCCTATTTGCTTCCTTTCCAGAAAATAGGGGGGTCATGCTATGCCAGTATATTCTGAGTAACTAATAACACTGTGTGTTGATTGTTTAATATCATAGAGGGGTTTGAAGAGGAGGGTCTTTTCAGAAATGTGTATTTTGTTCTGACTAACGTTTGTGGGAATAGTCCAGGAAGTGAGACGTAGACATACTGTGCCGCCCAGGATTTGACTCCTGGCCAAGGTCATTTTCCCATAGACTCCCATTCACCCAAGTCCCCTGGGGAAAGTCCTACACTCAGGTCACGGTGGGAATGCCCCCACCAAGGGTCCACAGCAAGACAACAGCTGGGAAACAAGGGAATACATTGTACCAGTCTGGTGGCCTTTACGTGCGGGTGTTTGCATTGACAGATTTTATGACACATAGCTGAGAATTCTGGTTCTATATTTAGCAGGAAGAAAGGAAAGTGTGCCCTCCCCAGAATTGCTTGTTGAGTTGTGGTTGATCAAGATTTTGGACTGATTAAAATAGATTGTTATGCTGTGCAGTATATAACCAGATGATTAATTGTTGCTTTTTTAAGCCATTCCTGTCGTCATGAGCAGGGGTTGGGTTTGGCCATATAGGATTAGTTCAGCATATCGGAATGGACCAAGTGCATACAGGCGATGTAATTAGAATGAATAGACAATTCCGAGCCTGTATTAGCTTTGTAATTACAGTTTCGGTGGGGAACGTGCCACCAATCCCAAGGGGGATTGTTGCGTTTGTTTGTTGAATTTACCTCAATTTCACATACGCCAAGACCCAAGCATGGTTCTACTGTTTAATGAGATGTGCCCTTGTAATTGCCTTTTTCCACGGAGATAATTACTCCGCAGTAAACCTTGTGAATATGTTATGTGTGTATAGTTGGGCTTAGAGATGCTTGTGTAATTCGTATCACAGCTGGGAACACTATAGAACGTTTTTCACACTCAGAACAATAGGAGGGCTGGTTGAGAAAAAACAAATGTCAGTGATGCCTTTACAACAGGGCTGGCACAAGTTAAGAACAGGTGTTATGGTCTTATCCGGCCGCAGATTGTATGTCTAAAGTCCGGAAGAGCCCTTTCCTCAAATTGTATTTGCTACAAACTTGTAGAGGTAGTCATGCTTATCAAAAAGATTTTTTTGTTTTCTTTTTCTGTGATGCTCATATTCAAAACAATGAACATAACCATCACATAAATAGCTAAAAAAGATATGCCACATCTACAGTATTCACACATACTCACCAACAAAATGTTTTTTAAATGTTAAATTCATAAATTAGTCTATTTTTGACAACTACATAACGTTGCATCAATATTAATACCAAATTCCAATGTCAGATATGAAAATGAATGACTCTAAGCGGTTCATTTTGCATTTTGCCTCTGTCTTTCTCTCTGTGATGGCATTGCTCCTGTGGCACTGGCTAAAAAACACCTGAAGCCTCAGTGATACGATCACCAAACACTCATCAAAATTTAAAGTACACCCTCTCCCGTTGTGCAGATCTGGGATGTGACCTTTTCATATTGATATTCGCTGTCAGCACGACTCTCCAGCGTGGGGCCTGGTTTGCATGTTGCTTAGGGTCTCCGATTAGCTTGTGTTTGCTCTTTTTTCCCCGGCACTGTTTATCTACACACCTACACAGGTTCTGCTTCCCCACCAGCTTTGAAAGTGAAGAAAAGAGGTTTTTTTTGGGGGGGTGGAATCACATCTCTGTTTGTTCCCGCATTATGACAGGCCACCGTCCATCCCGATGTGTGGATCGTCTCTGATAGTTATCTGATCGTGTCCGGCTATTTATATTCACCGCATGGCATTTGCTCACAGGCAACAAACACACACACACACACACACACACACACACACACACACACACACACATACAGGGGCACAGATAATGCGGCCGTTTGGGAGCTCGAGCTCCATACATGGTCAGTGACAGCAGCCTTCTAGAAGCTAGATCTCTGAGGCTCCCAACTGAAAGCCACACTGAAAAAGAGGAGGTGGGGTGGGGTGTTGCATAGCACTTCGTCAGTTCACGCCAGCATTTGAAATAGCCCAGGAAACAAAGTCGAAGATGAATGCCTTCATGTCAGAGTTGTCAGAGCTGTTTTAAAGCAAAGTTTGACTGCTAGGTATGGAGCCTGTCAAAGAACCAACGCAGCAAACATAAATGGACATTTTTTAAATTGGTACTCCAGTTTTTGTTTTTTTAAACCTTTAATGCCCACCTGCCTGCCTTCAGCACCTGTGCGCTAGCTTCCATTGAGCGTTCCTGTGAACTGTCATCTACCAAAGTCACAGGTACAGTCACGTCTCTCCTCCAAGGCGTTAAAGGACCTAGAGGTAGAGAAGAAGTTGTTGAGGTAGAACCGTGCCCTTTGAGATTTTTTTTCCCTTTATTCTCAAGGAAATTTTTTTGGTTATATTAGGACAGTCTGTCATTTCTTTTTGTACTGTACGTGTTCATATTATTGCTGATGAGTCATATGCTTGCCAGGCACGATTTCTCTTTGTTTGTATATCTTTCTTCCCCTTTGCTGTTGGCTCTATTAACCCTAGTGGGCATCCAGAGAAGCCATCAGGAAACAACATATTAATCAGTTTTTAGTTTTTAGTGAAACACTAATTGTAGAGAATGTTTCTCCACATAAATTGAAGGCTTTCCTTTCATTTGCACTGCACTCTTTTAGATTTGGCACCCAAGGTCTGCAATGCATTGTGTGTGTTGTATTCCGAAGAGGTGCACATGAACAGAGTTGTGTGCTATTGCTTTGGCTTGAGAGCCACGACACGCCCGGCAATGAGAAATGGCTTTTGTCTGTGTGACTCATCGGGAAGGAGAATTGGCACATTTGTAGCTTTCCATCTCTCAACGCAAAGAGCCCTTTAGATGTCAGGGCATCGATCAGTGGACATACGCTAACTTGGCCAGAAACACCAACAAACAACCTCCCCACCCCCCAACCGCCTTCCAAAGGGAACAACACAATCACAATCAATGCCAGAAAAATGGTCATCAGTGTGTTGGAATAAGAGTGTAAAATGTTTCACTACGTGAGCGTCTTGTGTCAAAGAGTGGAGTCTTTTAGAGTAATCACAGTCGATAGCATATCGGATCCTGCTGAGGCTGAATTCAGCTCCAGACTCTCGTGAGTAGTTTGCCAAGGGCATGAAGGTGAGCTGTATTCTATGTTGTATTCTACAAGTGTCTGGGCTAACCTTACAGAAAGCCAATAAGAAACGCTGTCTCCACAGATGCTTCGTTTTTTCCCCCACCATTTATCTTTGATATACTGCCTGCAAGCTTTTAGGGCTTAGCTCCAGTTCTGCTACTGATTGCGTTACTGTAGGCTGTCAGTCACACCTGGAAAGCCCAACAACAGCACTGCTCCCGAGGCCCGGGTGTGATCACGACCCCCCTCTCAGATGTCATGATCACATTATGTGGTTTAGTAATCTACACGACCCTCGCCAATACGGAGATAAACCCAAGATACCTGGGCGCCTACACTCAGCACTCCACCCTTGAAGATTGAATCGGACCCCAGACTAGTTGTTTGCTGCTGCTGGTGTGTGTGTGTGTGTGTGTGTGTGTGTGTGTGTGTGTGTGTGTGTGTGTGTGTGTGTGTGTGTGTGTGTGTGTGTGTGTGTGTGTGTGTGTGTGTGTGTGTGTGTGTGTGTGTGTGTGTGTGTGTGTGTGTGTGTGTGTGTGTGTGTGTGTGTGTGTGTGTGTGTGTGTGTGTGTGTGTGTGTGTGTGTGTGTGTGTGTGTGTGTGTGTGTGTGTGTGTGTGTGTGTGTGTGTGTGTGTTTAGTGAAAAAAGAGGCTGGTAATTTCAGCCACTCAGGGACAAATTGCTCCATGCTCATAGAAGAACCTTGAGTTACCTTTTTTTTTTCTCCTTCTCCACTGCTCCCCATCTGTCGACAGTGGGCGACTTAACCGTCCTTGCTCACTTTTTAAAATCCCATGTGTATACACAACGTGAGTGGAAAAAACACAGCGAGGACACGTTACAACTAAAGAAGAAAAATACCTGTATCGAAATGATTTTACGTGTGAAAAGACTCTCTTTTTGAAACACCAATCACCTGCAAGGCTATCTCATTCCTCACATACAGTCGCTACTTATCTCAACCTAATTGCAAATGTGATTCTAAAACACACCAGCACACCTTTTCTGTTCTGATCAAAAGATGCTTATCCATTATGGAATCTGGTTTGTAGTCATACTCAGAACTGGAGTGTGGTGCGTGCGATATAACCTCCCTTTTCCTCTTGATGTCTCATTAGGTATTGTACT
This sequence comes from Alosa pseudoharengus, assembly GCF_046254945.1. Classification (NCBI taxonomy): domain Eukaryota; kingdom Metazoa; phylum Chordata; class Actinopteri; order Clupeiformes; family Clupeidae; genus Alosa; species Alosa pseudoharengus. Next base: position 24,480,359 of record NW_027468609.1, read on the forward strand.
TCTGTTAAGCAGAGACAACCTTTGACTCTGTCGTAGGAGAACACTCATCAATCAAACGTCAGGTTCTATGGGCTGTCAGACTAAAAGTCTTGAAAGTAAATGTCTGTGTTCGTTTTTAATTGTGTGGGAGAGGATGTAAACTTGTACCGCATCTGTCATCCAAAGCCCTAATGTGACACACACACACACACACACACACACACACACACACACACACACACACACACATACATATATATATATATATATATATATATATATATATATATATATATATATATATATATATATATATATATATATATATATATATATATATATATATATATATATATATACTGTATATACTGTATATATAAGAACACAATCACACAGTTTGAAAATGGTTTAAAAAGTAAAAATGAAAAGCTTGCAGCCATGCATAAGAACACACACACAAAAATGCGCACACACACACACAGTCAGAGACACACACTTGTGCACAAAGAGCTTTGTCCTCAGTGCTGGTTGAGTGCTCCTGTTTCATGTCTGCCGTCAGCCTGTACCCCAGAAATGCATTCTATTTTCTCTCACTCTCCCATGAAATGCTGCGACATATGCATTGTGCACTTTTGTTTTGAACCCTGAATATCGACTGAAGACCGTCTCCTATTGATATAGGCTTGTGGATGAACAACACACATATCCATGCACATTTCCTGTGTCTAGTTTAGGCATCCGTAATGCTCTATTTTTGTGTGTGCATTTTTTTGTCTTTCCACTCTCCCTTACTGAGCTACAGTACAGCATGTTCTCCCCTTTTTTACTTCTCTTCATCAGACAGTGTGATTTCTCAAAAGGAGTTCATGTCAGCTCTATCTGGATGGAATTTTTCGAGGGGTATGGGACTACGGTAACAGACTACAAATCATGTCACTGGGTTTGTTTTTGTCAGCTCAACATGTCATCCACCTGAAACACATGCTGCGGGCTGCTAAGGGTTTGAAGAGGAAAACACACACACACACACACACTCAAATAAACATGCACACACACATGCAACCCTCCAATTTCATGCAAGTCAGCGTTTTAACTCTAGTGCAAGTACGTGCACTTTTGATCTTGATGGGTAAGAAACCAACTCAAGCCAGCTCAAAGGGAATTATTAATAGAGCAGCACGAGAGGCTCTTTAAAGAGGCGTTGCCTCTGCTTTGATGCCACTACGGAGGCCTTGAGGAGGTTTCAGTAGCGGTCATCCAAAGACCCTGGCCCCCTGGAATCGGCTGGTGCGTATAGGTGTTACTTGCCTATCAGAACTACTATCACAAATGGGAGAAACCCACACCCTTAAAATTAATGTGTTGTCCCTAGTACTGTATCTGGACACAGAGATGTGTTGATGTGTTAAACAAACAACACAGGTTGAGTTGTTTTTAATGCAAGTTGTGTTATTTTCAACACATTTGTTTTAATAGTGCACCCTTGTGACTTTGTAACTCCTACGTTTTGTATCGCTCAGCTCGATATCAGAGTTGCTACAGTTTCTTCCTTTGTGTTCGGTTTGTTTGCAGAGATCTTCCTTCGGCTTTAGAAAGTTTTAGGAACGATAGGCGAGGGCTCTTTGAAAATCTGATCAATTTAGTGAAGGTTTGAAATTGCTCCTTCAAACGCCTCCAGGTCTTTTTGAAGTCCTCTATCAATATCTTATAATTCCTCGCACAAGAGAACCTTCCAGTCTCTTCGATCAAACCAGCTTTCACTTCAACGCAGGTTCGAAGATTTTTAAGTCCTTCCAATCCTCTTGCACCCAAAAGTGCAGGCAGTTGGTGGAAATCGACCCATTGCAAATAGATGTGGACAAAAGCAGAAGAAGCTGTACTCTTTGATGGTTTTTGTCAGTACTGGTTCTAGAGAACAATGTCAAAAGTTCTGATTAAAAATTTACCAGAATGGAGTTGTGTATTGCTTTTATCACGTAAAACGGTATGTGAATCAGAAATCAGAACAAAACTTGTTCTAACATTTCCTTCAGTGTACTGTTCCCAGTTTGTCCTTGGTGGGTTACTCAAATACAAAATCTAAATTTCAAATGTAAGACCTAAGTCTAAATTTCCAATTTGATTGTAGAGAATTCTCATTGAGGAATTTCTGGCAACTAATCTAATAACATTGGCACTTCTCCTCTCATATCCATATTATGCATGCTTCCCTATGCATGAGAAACATGATGGCCCGACCTGACGCTCACCATCTCTGATGCTACTTTTAGGAACCGTGCCATGCTGGAACATTTGGATATCCGCTTGTTGATGAGTTTTGACAGGTGCGCAGATGGCTGTTAATTTGGAATGGCGCTAATCAGCGTTGTCTGCAGTGATCTTTCTATAAACAGAAAAACAACCCCGGCCTGTGCCTCTACACAGTATAGCTCTTGAGTCTTCACAACCAGCTTTAAGATTTCACTTCACCACTGAGGCAGAAAGCAGGGCGGTGGAGTGAAAAACAGACAAACTGAAACCATTCTCACGTTGTCTGCCAGCAATTTGTGTCAGCTGCAGAATCTGATCTAGCTTCAGCTGAAGCGGTAAACACGTTCTTCTCAGTTCCCCTCTGATACTTTTGCGATACAGATGTAAGGAAATTGTACATCAAAACATGTTTCCTGAAGATTTTACAGCCATTTTTTTTCCATTCCGTGAGATTCTTCTTTGCTCTGAAAGTCATTTCATGACATGACCTCTTCTATACCGAAAGAGTATTAAATGAAAAGATAATTAAGGTGTGAAATCAATCTCCTAATCTGGAGAATCTCTTGAGAGTTCATTAAAAGTATTTTTACCTCAGAAACGCACCGGCTTACCTTCAGCCATCCAGTTTCTGCAGTCTACTGTTCTATCTGCTGTGACTAAATGATCAGGCTCTTCTCACCCCAAAACACATTAGCTGTGTGTGTGAAAATGTACTTTGCATCCATTTTCCCTGGATTGTATGGTTCCCTTCTATACTGTACTGTAGTCTAAAGTATGAAGAGATTTATAGTCTACAGTATGAAGAAATGTACAGTTCACTCAGACCGGTGATATTAAAACCAGATGATTCATATTAACTACAATTAAATCAAATGTATTGGCAGACCAGTGACTTAATTTTTAGCGATTTGGATGTAGGACTGAAGTGGATTGAAAGTGACATGAACAAAATTCTGCTTTCCGATTAAATCATTTTTGTGATTTTATAGTGGATTGACATGTTCTGCTGTTTTTCACCAAGCCCTGTCTGGAAGCTGTCAACAGTCCTTCACTAACGGGTGGGAGTAATCTGGTTTTTATCTGGGAACCGTTGTGAACCCAGAGCTCCCCTCGATCTCAGAAGCAGACGGCAGTCAAATTGCGTCAATCATGTCTGGTTCAATGAGTGTAGGAGTATAGGCTGATCTCTCTCTCTCCATCTCTCTCTTTCTCATTCTTTCTCTTGCTCTCTCTTTCTCTCCGGTGCTTCCTCTCTTTCACTGACACTCATTTCACCCCATCCCATCTCGAAGCCCCATCTTGTAGGGCTGATTTGGAACTAATCAGGACTCGTGAATGCTCCTCTGGTTCTTTCAGTGACCGAGAACTATTCAGCGTCTTGCAGAATGAACATTCTAAAGCAGGGGTCTCCAACCTTTTTTCCTCACAAGAGCTACTTTGACAAAATGGACATGGCCGAGAGCTTTTATGTTAGTAGTAGCATGCCATGTATTCATATAGCTGATCTCCACCCAAAACCGCTAAATAAGATGTGTATGCTTTTTAAAGGTTCCTTTCAACTCCTTTACCTGCTCTCTTTGTAGACTGTGAATTTGATTTCATAGGAGTTTTATCATATTTCCCAAGTGACTGGGTTATCAGATGTATGAACATCTTCCTCAAACCTTTTGGAGGGCTACTTAGAAACAGGTGGGGAGCTACTGGTAGCTTGCGAGTTACCTGTTGGAGACCCCTGTTCTAAAGAATATCTGGATCTATAAAAAAATGAACATGGCATTTTTTGAACTGTGCATTGTTAAGGAAGGGATTATTATTAAGGGTTCAAAACTGCCCTTCTTGTAGGGCTTAATACTTCATTAGAGGGTTCTTTGTTGTCAACGTTTTGTCAGTGGTTGTCAGGTCTGACCTCCTCTGCTCTCTCATGCAACCTCTCGCTTCTCTATGGGTGGCAGATAGATTGAACGCTGCGTGCCTCTGATCTCCATGGCCGACCCCTCTCTGAGCGCGGCCGACCCAACGTACATCACTGGGGTCATCGCCACAGAGCCGTCCAGCTCCACAGGAGGGGAACCAATCAGAGCGCGAGCGCATCGGTCTCTCTCATCTCGAAGAGTCATCTTCTGATAGCTCGTAGTGTGAGGAGGGCCCATGAGATGACAGTTGCGGCAGAGTCACAAACTGCAATATTTTTTCACACAAACATAGGCTCACATATATGCGCGCGTGCACACACACACACACACACACACACACACACACACACACACACACACACACACACACACACACACACACACACACACACACACACACACACACACACACACACACTCTTTGACACTCTGGCACACTGTCATACACACCTGGAGAACTGTCATTAGGGAGGACCACGCAGAGCGCACAGTGCCTCCTGTTTGATGTAGTGAGGAGACTTGAGAAAAAAACTTCATTTCTCTCACCCCCCTTCTCTCTCTCTCTTTTTTTAATGTCATTTACCCAGTAGGGGGAGAGGGAAGTTAGCGTAGTTAAGATGCATGTCAAACCCAGATGGAGGATAAGGCCTCAGACACGTGATCGCTTCGGCAGAACCTGCTGCGTTCCCCTTTGTCTGCTCCCACTCATTATCACTCTGTAGCACCGCAGCAACTTTCATTTCAAAGGAATCGGTACCAAAGCCTCACGAGAACGACGGAACAGAAGACTTCCTAAATATACCACCTTTCCACCAAGATTCATATTCATGAGCATTTCAAAAGGTACAGTATCGATGAGGGAACGGATGAATGAAGCAGTGGTTACTCTTGCACTCTTTTATGTCGCTTTTCTTGCCTACCAAAGCACATCGTACTCATTGCAGGTTGAAATTTGTCATCACCGCTACTAAGTGGCATCCACCTGGATGATGTGAGTCATTATGGCAGTCTTTCACACTCATTGTGTGCCAGTACAATCACCTTTCACAGGCTGTGTTAAAGGCACGGGAACAGATGGGGAGCTAGCCAGTTGATTGCACTGGAGACAATTTAGTGGGCCTTGATCGAGAAGAAGCTCATTTAGGGAAATAATTGGGCACAAGTCTGGGGTTGCTTCCCCCACTTTTTACAGTAGGCGTTGAGGGATCTCTTTTTATGACCACACACGGTTGGGATGTACATTTTTTTCCTTCTTCTGAAGGATTGTGTACAGCCCTTTCATACTGCTGTAGCTAATGTGCAGCCAATGTGCAGCCAAGTGCTATCTTGTGGATAACCTAGGGTTTATTCATGCTGTTTAATTGCACTGGTCTTTGCCCAGTTCTCGTTTTTGCCTGGGTAGATGTGCTTGTGCTCTCTCTCTCTCTCTCTCTCTCTCTCTCTCTCTCTCTCTCTCTCTCTCTCTCTCTCTCTCTCTCTCTCTCTCTCTCTCTCTCTCTCTCTCTCTCTCTCTCTTCCCCCCCCCCCCTTCCAACCTGCTGCTGACATTGCACCCCCCCCGCCTAAATCACCGGGGCTACGCAATTAGCCATGCTAACGGGAGTTGGAGCTCCAGCTTCCCAATGTCACGCTGACCCGTCCACCCACCGGGAGCAGCAGGTGAGGGCTGCCGCACACTTAGTCCTGATGGATGACCAGAGGGACTACAGTCGCCTCACAGCGCCTGCCTTATTAGTCACTCCCCCCCCCCCCCCCCCATCCCTTTTAAAATGTTTTTCAAAGTGGAATTTGAATTAATGGTTTGTTTGAGACAAAAGGGCATTTATTATGTTTTTAGTGGATTGTGCAGTTTTCACACGTTGGGTGTTATTAGCCAGAGTTTGGCAAAAGGGGTCTTTTTTTGTGTTTTGATGCCTGCTTGAGTATATGTTCACTATGGCAGTAGTTATGGGTGTTGTTGGTGGCTTCTTCAAATTTATGTAATTTTCCGCTTTCCGTTCACATTTCTCCCGAGGTGAAAATTGAACACTAGGGCTGGATAAACACAATTCCTCCCCAGAGACCATTGCAGGATTTTTTAATCTTTCAAAACAGTTTTTTTTTTATTTTAATTCAGTTCAGTGCTGCACTGAAAGCCCTTGGCTACACAGGCTCGCCTTTGTGATTTGCCGTTTCATTTTTCCAGTGTGTTCTTTTCAACATATGAAATCACTTTCACACTTTACACCAGATTAGCATTACCAGTTCAAGTCACCTGTGTGCGAGCACAGAGTCCCAAGTGGCCAGGCAGTCATTTATCTATTGCAAATGCTCCCCTCTGGTGGCGTCTCTGTATCATTGCTATTCTTATTATGTAGTGGTGAAGGCCAACTGTATGCACTGCATCCTTCTAATTATGTGTGCATTTGTTTTGTAAAAACAAAACATTGTCCTGGCCACTTCGTATTTAGGTGATGTACAGTGGAAAATAGCAGCATTTTAAGCCATTTTAGATAAAAAATTAAGTAAAGATCATTTTTACTTATTTTGCCCATTGAACTATATAGATAACTGGTTCCTTCTGGCTGACCTTTTGGTATTTAGTTGAAGTTGTGCCATTTTTTTCAAGAATAGCTGTTAGTCCTTTCCTTTCAAACAGCAGAATTAAGATCATTAAGGAGGGCTTCTCTCTGTCAATAGTGGTAATTCACTTCCTTGGTTACTGCCAACATTGTGTTGGTTTTCCCTTTTGTTTGACCAGACCTAAACAAACATTATGCAAGTGTGCCTCCCATGGCATACATACATACGTGCTCCTCACCTGAGATAATTCCCTCCTCCATCTTCATCGGATATGTTGACTGCAGTAATTAGCGTAGACATGCATTGCATATCAGGCTGGGGAGGAGGCGATGGCATTGCGGTTAATTATTCATCACGAGTGTGACTCAGTGTTTGGATGCTGTTTGTGAGAAACTGGGTCGTTCCTTCAGCGCCGGGAGAGAGGGAGGTCACAGCAGGACTGTGGAGCTGGCACCTCAGCCAGGCGGGCACGCGGGCACTTGGGAGACGCAGCATATGGGTCTGCGCCTGTGACTAAGTGCCTGGGACAGTGAGGTGCCTTGACGATTGTTTTCGGGCCAGAATTTGGGTCTCTGAGGTCACACGTTGTTGAGGAAATCCCCTGATTGCTTCCTCCCTCATCTCCCTTTACTCATGAACTGGTGTTTTTATGTGGTCAAAATTACTCCAAGACAACTGGTGTGAGACTGCAACTTTAATCACGATACCGGGAGCATGTTACCCACATGATATGTCAAAGTAACAAGCCCACCTATCTGTGGGTGAAACCAGTTCTTATACCCTTAACACACTTGGAAAATCACAGAAAACTTCCCCCCCAACAATGATCCATCCAGTTAGTATTAACAGAGATAAGGATGTTACAAAACCCTTAACCTTCCAATAGCCTAGGCTATGTTTGTGTCCTTGGGCTGAATACAATCAGACACTCAACAGCACACAACAGTCTTCTCACTCTCTGGAAATTTCCACAGATGGAGACTTTGGATGAAGGGAACCATTTTCACACCGCACATACTGTATGCATGGTTAAACTAAACATTTCAGTAAATGAGAAACATATATAAAAAATTATACTACAGTTGCACTGTTGAGTATTCATTTATTGGAAGTGTGACTTTGCATTGCCCAGAATTGCACCAGTTGTTTTCCTGTCTATATATGTGTCTAAATAGGGTAGTGCTCTGTACAGATAACCAGCAGATAAGCCTCAGCCTAAACTTGGTCAGTTTAGCTACATGCTTTTTGCCTGTTATCACTTGACACCCCCATGCTTACTCTGCTTCCACATATTGTGTTATTTCTGGGGGGTGCTAATTTGAGAGATCACACGTTCACAAAATCTAACACACTTTTTTTTTTGTTCTTTTGCCCACAGAAGGAGCTCAGTCTACCCAGAAGAGGGAGTTTGTAAGTAAAACACAGCTAATTTGAGATCATGTTGTGTGTCTGTCTGTTTTTTGTGTTCTTGTTTTTGTTCACTCCGTGGTCAGCAGTAACTTTGAAGCATCAGTAAACGGCCCATGGAGCATTTCTGGTCAAAAAATGTAACAGTCGCTTGGAAAAGAACAACATTGGAATGAAATCTGTCATTGCTGAGCTTTTGATTTTATTTGAATGAGCCACACTGCTAGAGAAAAGACATGACTACTTAATAAACCCAGAGAAAGCCTCTATAATGACATGCTTGGATCACGGCATTCCACGTCATGGATTCCTGACTTCTTATCAGTGCTACAGAAATACAAGCTTTAGTCGAAGTGGTCTTGGAGAGATTGTTTGTTTCATTTTGTCTGTTCCCAATGGAAAGTACACTAAATTACTACTGTACTGTTGGTGGGTATGTTAAGAATTTAATGATACACAGTGTTTATCATATTATTTAAAGCTTGTCTTATATAACCCTGGTAAACCCAGTTGATAATATGGTTTTCTACTCTGTGCACACCTTTAACAACAACCCATGAAGCTAAAGACAGACTATCCATCCTGAGTGTCAGTTCTCCTCGGTGACACCTATCCTTGAATTTTGGCAGCGTCTGGCTATTTAATTCTCAGGCACAAATTAGATTCCAGCCCCGGACCTGAGGAGTCACTGCCCAGCCTTATTACTGGTGACCTGAAGGATAATATAACACTCCAGCTTCCCCAGGGAGCTGTACCTCTGAATCATATTTATGGTCCACATATTATGGCCTGGGATCTAAGAGCCTATTTACACAAGGCATTTATATGCCTCAGGCCCCCGGATGGATTGATTCTCTATACGTGTGGATACTGACTGGCCTAGGAAAGGCATGTAGTCTGAATCAAGAGAGTGGCTGAGTGGAATAAGGATGTAGTTTGAATACAGGATGAATGAACTGAGGCTTGCTAACTAATGAGTGTTGTGGGAGATTCCAGCCATGGGGAGTTGAGACCAGCAGTTAATCCTTGTTACCCGTCTGTGTTAGGTATGCCTTCACAAATACAAAAATGTTAAAGGCCTGAAAAGAGTCGGAAGTGTGGATGTCTTGAAGTATAGCTCAACGACTTTTGGATCCATCTCTTCCTGTGGTCACGTGGGCAGGTGGTATCAGTATCGAGGGTTTTCCAGGCCTTTTAAAACTGTGGCTTGCCACGTGAAACCCTCCCCAAATTGTATGCGTTGTTCTAAGTGTGTGTGTGTGTGTGTGTGTGTGTGTGTGTGCGCGCGTGCGTGTGCGCGTGTGTGTGTGTGCGGTGGGGGGGGGGGGTAAGAATTCGGCACGGCGTGTTTCATTCCACACCTGCTCCCTCAGCGCATACAGACGCAGACGACCCACTAATGACAGCCAGGAGACCAGCTGCTGGAGGAGAGAAACCGCTACACCCTGTCTCTCTCTTTCGGATGAAGAGCCAATGAAGTTGCCATGGAAATCGCACTGTTGCTTCATGTTTCTCTATCAGTTTTTTTGCTCTCTGTGCTTTTGAGCACCGATCATACACAGACAAGCTCCACTACTGTGTGCATGAGAGAGGGAGGACTTTTGTACATGCTGCCTTTGTGCACAGCAAGCACTGTGTAAGATATACTGTAATTCTGTCACCACCTGACTGTTATACCTAAACAGAATCTGTGTTATTGATTACTGTTATTGTTGTAGGGGTCACACTAGTCATCGCCAAGACAATCACCCAGACATTTTATTGGTTTCGTTTTTTTTGTGGGTTGGTAAACACTCACTTAACAGCTGCCCTGCCTGAAAGTGTTGGTCCGATATAGGTCACAGGTTTGATTTTCATAGGGTCTAAAAATAACCTGTTGTTGCTGTTTTTGTAGCGACCTTAACGACTTTGAGTCCTGTGCCTGCCATGGTCGCATAAGTCAGATGTATTACATGCAACCCATCTAGGCAAGCAAGGAGGGCATCAGAAGTTCAACATCCCATTCTCGAGCCAAAGCTCCTGAGCTAATCACCTGAAAGATATATGGAGAGGTTGATTTATCAGCACTTATATATTAAACATGTAGTTTTCCATCTCGTCTAGCATGAACTGCTGTTAAATAAAGTGCAATGTTTATGAGGTCCAGATTAGCAGTATGCAGGCTGTTCACTGAGGAAACAGACAGACAGACAGATAGGGAGAGAGATGGAAAGACAGACAGACAGACAGATAGGGAGAGAGATGGAAAGACAGACAGACAGACAGGGAGAGGGATGGAAAGAGACAAAGAGAGCGATGAGTCTGTTCTTGTCCACACAGGTGAAATATTTTCCCCATCAGAGCTTGGCATTTGGCCTGGACATGGGAATGGGGACATCTGTTCCCTGTGAATCTCCGCCATGCATCCTGACCACCACCAAGCCCCACTAACTCATTTGGAACTGGACTAGGATAAAGAGCTCCCCCTACTGGTTGTACTATTTCTCCTATACACACTAGTTGTTCAACAGTAGCATGTTCGTTGAAGATCATTTGGACATACTGGACTCTTGGTACAGGAGTGTTGTATTGTATTGTACTGTATTGTATTGTGTTGTCTATACCTTGGGGAGAGGAGACTCCTAAAACTACTGTAGAACAACTCCCTGTTGTTTCGTCAATGACTTTTCCTCTCCCCTCCCAGTGTTGTATTGAAGTTCTGCCTTCATACGCTTTGTTGCTGCCTCCCGTTCCTTTTCAGCGAAAGAATAGCACATCCTGCTCTCGCCCTTCTCACTGCTGTAGATACAAGAGAATACCACCTATTCACACTGGGAACAATGGAGGGAAAGTGGAGCACAGGAGAAAAACTCTCCTGACAGTGAAATGTTGTCGTTTTTATGCTCGGGTGTAGTCAATAGTAGTCCTCTCCCTGGTCCTCTAGTCTAATGCAAACCCAGCCAGAGAAACTGGGTAGAGAGACGGCGTGTCAGTGAATCTTTGGCATTTGTGCTGGTGATTTATGAAGCGGCCCGGCGTGACAAACGGCCACTCCAGATGATGGATGTGCTTGTAAAGATGGCCAGCGGTTTGTTGACTGTTGCCGAGGGACCCTGAAGATGGTTGCCTGGGCTGAGGTGCAGCGAGGTAGCGAGTGGTGAAGTGCCAACCGCACACTGTTGACAGAGCAGCGCCAATTTGATTGTTTGTCTGACATAGTGCAGGAGGGTGCAATGAGGACACACACACACACACACACGCACACACATACAGTACACACACGCAAACCAAACAGATACACTGATGGCTGGCTACCGTGTATTCAGTGTCATCGATGTGCAATCTGGAACAGGTGGTCAGACTCTTTAACGAATGGTATTGTATGTAGTGTGTATATTACTGTTTTAATACATAAATATTTTATGTCCTGTCCATAAATATTTTATATCCTATCCTTGTATCCTGTAAACAGTTTTTCTAAAGTCATTTATTAATTTTCTCGCCACCAGGAGAAGGGAAGAGGGTATGATAATCGGTCTAATCTGTCTATGTGTGTGTTCTCTCACATAACTCAAAAAACACTAGTCCAAGTTACTCAAAATTTGTATACTAGGCAGAGGCTCACCATATGTTAATCCTCCAACATGATCATGCTGTTTTGGCTCAGAATGCAGATGCTAGAATTTGGTTTGGCTTTGGTTAACAACGTTTTGTGCCAGGGGAGAGGGCAGGCCCGGCTCTTGTTTGTTTTGTAAGGAGTGATTGAGGGAAATCACACTAATTCTCTAATGCTTTGAAGGCATTGCACAAGGCGGCACATGTGGTTGAAGTGAAACAAGCTACAGTATTCCAGGTCAGGAGTAAGTGGGCTGTGTAGCAATACTGAATCGGAGAGCTAAGCCTAGGTCAGTTCAGGGGCCAGGCTTCAAGAAACATGGTAGCTAGTTCGGATCTATTCATGGTAAATGCTGACCTCCTCTTGCTGCAACTACTAAACATTTCCAGATCCTCTAAAAAGGACTCTTTTTAGTTAGCATTGGCAAATAATAACCCTTTGTACCGTGCACAGTAAAACTTGATTCAAACTCTTCCCTCTTATTATATTATATGATCAATAAGTGTCGTAACACTGTTATTATGTTCCAACCATAATCCTCCCTTAACATAATTGTGTGCTTCACCCTGTTGCTGCTGATGCATAGTTAACCAGTCGAGTTCTCTGAAAAGGGAGAACTTGGAAAGGGACAACCTCGTCTCTCCTAGTGGAAGTCTACCCAGTGCGAATGGATGAATGATTGAGTGCATTAGCTGGCTGGTTGGAGACTTGGCCTACCATGTTTGCCGCCCCAGCAGCACTTGTCTAGGTGCTTACTCCTGCTCCCTGCTTTCTCTCTCTCTCCCTCGTTCCCCCCTCTCTCTCTCTCTCTCTACCATCTGTCATGCCCCAGTTAGTTTGCTGGCTGCTGGTTGCTGCTGCAGCTGATGCTGCTGCTGCTGCTTCTTCAGCAGGCTGACACCATTATGCCGCGGTGATGCAATGTAAGCTGTCAGCCACAAACACGCATTTCCTCGAACACGCCGGGCACCAGCATCAACAATTCATGTGGTGCGGAGATGCGGCAGAACTTAGTGTCAGAGCGAAGAGAGGCGGAGGCCCTCGGCTCCCTCTGGACATGGGCTACAGGGGTAGAGGGGAGTACCGTGCGTCTGCTGGATTTGAGTGTCCGTACATGCCTACTGTATAATGGCCAGAGGTGTGTGTGTGTGTGTGTGGGGGAGGGGGGTTCTTAAGGTTGCAACTCGTCAGTTGTTGTTCAGTCAAATGAGACATTTTAACTACCTACTTGAGAGTTAAGCTCTGTTTTCCTACTCTGCTGAATCCCATTATCAAGTCTTTACCAGAAACTCGTGGCTTTTCCGCTTTGCGATTCGCAAGCTCATTAGAGCTGCAATCTCTAAGCACCTTTTGTCCTCAATGAGTCTAATTCAACACACACTGCAGAATCTTCTAGAAGGCTGCACATGTTAGATGGATCTTCTTAGGAGGATATGTTTGAGGAAGATCAGTTTCACATCTTGCTGTAAGCTGACCTTGAATGATTTAACAGTTATTTCAAAACACCCACTTTTTAACACAAACTCACATTCAAGTATTGTCTGCCTTGAATCAGTCACAGCATAGCCATACATTAAGATATGCTGCATAAACACATGTACCTTTCACAATACAATACATATGGCGGGTTCCCTCAGCATGATCATATGGTACATATGATGCATACATACTGTACATATAGGGCATTTTCCTCTCTGGTCACACTCCTCCATCTGGGGTCTCTGACCAAACTCTGCTGTACGCTCATGACCAAGCAAAAATGAGCCTGGTTGCAGGCTGGCAGCAGGCCGTCTGTTTTTGTGAAGCGTCAGGGAAAGTCTCCCTGCCTGTGGCGCTCACATTGCCTGTGGAGCCCATGCTGTGTGAGGGAGTGTGTTTACCGGGATGATGATGCAAGACTCTGTGTGTGTGTGCAGGAGGCTGGGCTGAAGCACAACCAAACGTGTGTGTGTGTGTGTGTGTGATTGAGTGTGTGATTGAGTGTGTGTTTGAGTCTCTGAGAGAGAGAGAGAGGCAGAAAGGGGGCGTGTCTTAGGGGAAGGGAAAAAAAAGACAGAGGGGGGGGAGGAGGTGGAGAAAGAGCGAGAGAGCAAGCTAGCGAGCGAGAGACACAGCAAAGGGAGAGGGAGGGGGGTGTATTGTCCAGCCTCCATAGCCCCTCCACAGGCGTCCAACGCGCTCATCTGACAGCTCAGGGTGGAAGTTGAACCAGCAAGAGGGCGGGGGGAGACAGAGAGGGAAAAAAAACACCCACAAGAGGGTTTTACCCCTCCTTCTTCTCCTCCTTCTTTTCCTTCCCTCTTTTTTTTTTCTCGAGTGCACTCACCAGTTCCCCTCTCTCCTGCGCGGCAGCTCACGCTCACGCTCACACTCTGACTCTGGCTCTGGCTCTTTGTCAGTGGAAATGGGGGTGCAGGAAGGGCTGACCGTATCATGCGCACAATAGAGACAGCCAGCGCTGCTTTGGAGCCATGAAAGCCCAGCGGGAGAGGTTGAGGATTCCGGGGCTGACGCTGGAGTGAGTATATACACGTATTCCCCCTCCTCCGTCTCTCTCTCTTGCTCTCGCTCTGTGTCTCTCGTGTTGCTGTCTCTTCATGCGCTTATGTTGCGTTTATCTTGGCGGCAGACGTCTGGTCATCTGCCTGCAGTCTGTGTGTTTTCCTTCTGCCAGCTAGCGACAGCATGTTGGGGTTTAGCCTTCTATGCGTGTGTCACTATGCGTGTGTGTGTGTGTGTGTGTGTGTGTGTGTGTGTGTGTGTGTGTGTGTGTGTGTGAAGGTAGCAGCAGCATTGACACACTGGCAGCATCCGCAGCAACAGCAGCAAGTGCGATCAGAATATACTCTGCAGTTAGCTAGCAACAGCGCTCGTGTGTGTGTTTGTGTGTGTCTGTGTCTCTGTGTGTCTCTGTTGCTCGTCTGTCAACCTCAAGCCCTGGGATTGCTGCAGCTGTTTATCTTGGCTGCCTGGTTATGGTGACACACATGGGCACACTCACACACACACACACACACACACACACACACACACATGTACACTCACACAGTCACAATCGCACATGCACAGTCTTTAGCATTGATGCACACGTATTGTTTACCACACCTCGCCTAATCACCCTGATCGTGTGTTGATCAGCTGGTCAGACCCCCCCCCCCTCCCTCCCCCAAGCACTGTGATCAATAGCGCTGTTAGGCAGCAGTGAAGTGCCCTTGTGGAAAGGGCCTGACCACTGCCCAGTGACACAGCTGCAACCAAAGTCACAGCCATAGTCGCCACCACCATCACAACACAACAACGGCAACAGTCGCTGCAGCATCAGGGCAACGACACCCAAACAGTTTAACCAGGCTGGGCTGCACATGTGAGCCATATGCAGCCGTGAGGGATCGCTGCTAACTAAAGGGGATTAGTCGCAGCGTGTGTCCTTTTCAGGATCTCTAAGGTCACAAAGACACATGTTTACCTTGCACTTGCATCAGTACGCAGATCACTATGGAGACCGAGAACTCTGCTCAGTGGATGCAGAAGTGGGGGTTGGGGGTAGGTTAGTGGGGGCTAGCTCAGCATTTTCAGGTCTGCTTGATTGGATTGATGTGGGTCGTCAATAACGACACAGGCGTCTGCCTCCCTTTCCCCAACCCCCGCCTCATATGCGTTTACTGGGCAGCTCAGCCGAGTACAGCCTCCATCACATGCTGACGTTGTCAAGCTGGAACTCGCATGTTGGATGCGTCTGAGCAGAGACGGAGCGTCTAGGTCATTGTTTACCCACAATGGCTGTTGCCTTATCTCAATTTTCAAACTCCGCTCCCCACTTGACAGTGTGTTTTTGTTTTACTTTTTACTCTTTGTAGTCAATCAGTGTGTGATTAGGTTTAATCGAGTATTTCTATTCAGGTTTTGGGTTGATTTCTGCTGTTTAAAGGGGGGGAGGGCACTGTTGCAGAAACTGCGTAGTGTTTCTGGCTCCCCTTAAAGGAGCTCTCCCTCCCTTTCGCCCCCTCTGGCTTCGTTTTAATGGTCCACCTATGTGGATGTGCATAACTAGCCCCTCACTGCCCCACCACCCTCTCAGAAGAACCTGAGGATAGCTGTGGTAACATGTTCCCAAAACACCATCAAGGTGGTCATACATACAGTCAGTTAGTCAGTGTTTTGATAAATAACGTGCTCTGCTGCTGTGTGATGCTGCATTGTGGTTAATGTATGCCAAGTAGAGTATGTCTCTGCATATGAGCGTGCCGTTGTCTGAACCCTCAGTCACCACCACCCCACCACTGTTACCCACCATGCCATCCAGGCGTTCATGCTGAAGAAATGACCATTTACGAAACTCAATTTAACTTCTTCCAGCCTCACTCCCAGAAGTCTGAGCCCAACTCCCACGAGCCCCTGCAGTCCTTGCAGCCCGTTGCACGCCTTTCATTTTTGGAGGTAAGAGCGAGCTGTTTCAATATGGCCATCTTGATTCGTTTTCTTGTCTTTTTTTTGTTTTTGTCCTTCTTTTGGCGGATTGAATGGATGGGCAAAGGAGCCATGTTGATTGAGGTTTGTGCAAGGGTCATAAAATGAAACATATTTTTGACAAGACCAAAAAAAAAAACAATAACTCTCTCTTGTTACCTTTGTTTACTCGTTGTGCATTTGATTTTGCGGCTTTTGAGTAGGGGTTTAGTGAAACAGGGTCACGGCTTATGTAATATTCTCAGTGAACCCCCCCCCCCCCCTCTTTCTCTCTCTTTCTGTGTGATCTGCTTTTTTGCCCACTCTTTTAAGTGCAAAGTAGGATTTATAGAATTCACAATTGAACTCTTGAGCTGAAAAGAACGGCCAAGGATCATTGTTTCCAGAACTGGTGGTTGAGCTGGAAATTTATGATGGTCTAAATGAAACTCTTATGCACGCAAATGCAAAACTGGGTCTGTTTTCTCAATTATTTGCATGATTTGCATGATACACTTGAGCATATTTTAATAAACATAAAAATGGAGACGGAAAGATGGACGAGAGATGGAATTAATCATGGGCTCCGTGAACAGCAAGCTTAATAAGATTGTTATGTGTCTGTGATGGCTTGGTTTTACAGTACATGGTGAATTTTTGTATGGCTCAAAAACACCTTGAATGGGTTTGTGACTGTGTGTCTTGATACTGACGTTCTTCTTGTCAATCCCAGAATCCTCTCCCCACTCTCTAATGATGCTTGCCTGGAGCTTTTTGCTTTGGAGAAGGCCTGTGAATCGTCCTTTTGTTCCAGAAATACGTATCTTTGGGTTCGCAAAGGAACTGGGTCATCGAGCCTGGACTCTTTTGTGGTTTTGCGGTTTTGATTGGCCGGTGTTTATGCAATAGCTTGTTGCGTGGCTCTGGGCTTTTTGAAGTTGTGGGAATGGAAGGTCAACAGAGTTGATGCCCCCTGTGTCTCCTCTCTGAAGTCTCATGGATGGTGAGAGCCCACAGCCAACACACAGTAGACCTTTTCATCTTGTACTTGACAATGAAACCGTAATGCAGTGAGTCTCTTTGTGTGGTGTGCATACATCTCTATTAAAAAGTATCTTGGCTTTGTATTGTAAATAGTGAATCTTTTATGAGATGATTTGTGAAATGATATTGATTGCCAGATGTGACAACCTGATACCACTGACTGCATGTTAGCATTGTATTATAGCATTGCACTAGTGTGCAAACTCTCATGTTTCATATTGCAGAGTGTATAGCTGTCTGGTTCATTGGGTACATGGAACTAATGGATCACAATTGCCGGTAATTTTAGTGCTGCTCACTTAATTGACGGGTTCAACCTGGATATGGTTTCGCAAATATACCAGGAGAGAGCAGGAAAAAAAAGAGCAATTGTGTGATTGTTATTTACTGCGATGCGAGATCTTGGCAGGAGACTTTTCCAACATGGAACATTGATTTGACACCCACTTTCTTCACCTATGCGAGACCCAAACCTCCTCCATTCAATTTTTGTAGAATGAGCCAAGTACAGTCCTGAGCTGTACTCATATTAGCCTCATTATAGTCGCTTGCAATCAGAACCGACATAGGGCATTTTTAAGTACCCGGGAGGCTCTAACGCTCTCTGTAGCCATCTTGAAAATGTTTTCAGCAGCAGTGAATGCCTGCTGGAAGGTAATTGTTTTGAAATGTTTTCTTGGTAGTTTGACGGTGCATTTAAAGCCAGATAACACTGTTGCAACATTACACCATTGCTGTATTTATTCCATTGCTGTGTTTTCAGAGGCCTTGGCTACCTCCACCCCCCCACCCCCCAGAAGTTAGTAGTTGCTAAATGGCTAAGTGGTGCTGGGCAGATCAACGTTAAGTGCCCCCGAGAAGCAACCCAGCAGCGACATGTGTAAACTCTCCACTGTTTGTTTTACTCATCCTGTCTGTTCGTTTACTGGAAAAAAGAGAGCTTGAAGAAGAGATGGCCGGTGATTCTCACCCCCCCCCCCCCCCACACACACACACACACACACACACACACACACACACCTCCCGCCCCCCCTCTCCAGCCTGAGCCTAGTGTTCCACAACAAGACAACAACAGCAGCTCCCGGAGAGGAAACTGACAAAGTCATAAACACAACCAATATTTGCATCGTAAAAATGAAGCCCAACAGAACAGTAAATGGCAGGGACAGCGGAAAAAAACAACAAAATAAATTGGGATAAATGGAGAATAGGGAAAGGCAAAATATGCCTGTTTGTCTCTCTCTGTTCTCTGGTTCTCACATTTTCTCTCTCTTTTAAATGGGAGTGTACAGACAGGGATAAAAATCAACTACAGCAACTAATCCAATCCAGTCCAAGTTTCTCATAAAAACATCGGCTGCCAGCTCGTCATGCAGAAAAACAACACAAACAACCAGATGACAGAAAGGCCCAAACACAGTGCTGGAATGACAGTAAACGGAGCAGCAGTGATGGAAGGTTCTGGAGGGATGGGAGTAGAGATGCTGAGCACAGGCACAGGCCCAGAATGCACAGTAGGATCCTTCACAGATATCCACATCTGAATCCACATCCACATCTGAATCCACTTTCCCTAGGCCTAACTAGGCAGACTGTTCATTTTATGGTTTTTAATGCCAATTGCTCAAATAATTTTGTTCTTCTTATTTAACTTTATTTTCATCTATTTAACTAACATGTATTTAATATTATTATATACTCTGAACAGTAAAATTATCCCCGTATCACCACAGCTTATTGCTAAATGCATATGGCCTGTTGTCCTCTTCCTCATTTTCCTAAATTAATTTGTGATCTTCGTTCCTACTTATCATAATCTTATAGTACAGCGAATGACGCATATCTAAGACTCTCATGAGTCTCTTTAATACTGATACAATCTGCTGAAGAAACCTCTTGCCTCTTAACCCCAAGCTTCCACTGTGTTGACGCCTATTGCTGATACCGAGGGTGCCCTTTAAGTAAGACACTGCCTCAATCCCCCCAGATGTAATTACACTGCTAATAATCTCATCTAGAGGAGCACAGGCGAAGTGTCAAAGTTACTAATAAAAGCATTCATGCGTAAATATCGTTAGTGTCTCTAGATAATAGGGTGGTTGTATCTTCTCCCCCATTTTCAAATAATTCCTCATTTTCACCGAGAGTGTTTGCATTTCATAGTGGTTGCTAGCATAAAATGGCATGTGTTCTGATGGTGGTGATTTTTATACATTTATTTTCTGGCTTTTTCATTGTTGGCTCTGGTTAAAAGAAAGCTGAGGACATTGAGGAATAGTGGAATGGTTGTGCTATGGTGTTGGGCTGTCATTGCCAAGCTTTTCGATCAGCAACATGTTCAAGGAAACGGGTCATCAGATGAGGTCAGGGAAACACACTCTGAGGTGTCAGTCACCCTTAGTCAGGTACACACCCGTGTGAATCGGTTCTAGCGGCCGTGTGCCTTTGAATCACCCTCGCTTTAATTGGGGCACGGAATCAGAGTGCCACACCACACACCCGTATTTAGAATGTGGTGCCGTCACACCACTCCGTGTGTGTGTGTCAGGTTGTGGTCTAGAGTGCTTACAAGTCATTGGCTCAGCATAAGAGATAAGACCAATGGAGTCATGAGACTCCTTTCCACATCAGGGAACTTTAGACACTGTGTGTGTGTGTATGTGTGCTTGGTGGTGTTTGTTTGTTTGTTTGTTGTTAACAAGCCTGTTATCTCAGCGCTTTTTTTTATAATCGGTCTCATCTCCTAAACACTCTGAATACCACCACCCCCTCCCTCATTGCCCAGTTAATGTTTGAGTGTTTCTCTGAATCAAGACTACAGGTAACCTCATAGATATGCAATAGGATCATGTCCAAACAAAACACCACACACACACACACACACACACACACACACACACACACACACACACACACACACACACACACACACACACACACACACACACACACACACACACATACACCCCCACACATACACACACATACTTAACACACACATACAAACACACAGCTCAGTCGTATGCTCCTGGGCTTGTAGCTACACGCCACCATATCAGGCTACTGTAGGTTCTGCCCTCTTCCCCTCTCTCCTCGGCCCCTTCCGTCCACTCATGCGCGAGCCGAGGGCTCGGGAGGTGGGGGATGGGAACACATTCAACAGCTAATTGTCAAGACCAGTGGTGGTGCTAGAGGTCGGTGGGAAGTGTTTGTTTGTGGGGGGGGGTACCGCCTGGCCTCGTCTGTCAGCTGACAAGGAGAAGAGAGAGGGAGGGAAAGAGGGAGAAAGAAAGAGAGAGAGCACAAAAATAGAGAGAAACTGAGAGACAAAGAGATAGAGGGCACTTTGGACAGAGGGAGATGTACAGAAAGGGGAGGGGGGTATTGGGGGGGGGGTTAGCCTGCCCATGCTCTGTTCTTTCTTCTGTTCGTATGATCTGCCAAGAGGCCAGATTGGCGGACAGGTGTGCGAGAGATCAAAAGTGCGGGAACGTACCACATCACTCTGCACCCGGGCCGGACAGCATGCACGTCCGTCTGCAATGAACCGAGCAGAGAGAGTGAGGAGGGAGGGGAAGAGAAAAAAAAAAACACCCCCTTGCTCCGTTTCAGAAAGCAGAGAGAGGGAGGAAGGGCCGCTGAAAAGCACTGAATTTCCACATCAAACGGGCCAGCTATAGGAAAGCCAGCCCCTACAGGGATCAGAGTTGCCAGGTTGGGCAAGTGCGCAGAGTGGAGCTGAATGCGTCGTGCTTCCATGTGGCGCCCTGATGATGCAGTGCCTGATCTGACTCACTAGACTCCTCCTCCCCCCTGCTCGGGGTGGGAAGTGGTAGGTGCCTGTTACATGATATGGAGCATGTTTCAGCTGACTGAGAGAAGTGGCTGAGCCGTGCATAGGATAGATAGAGACCAAGAGAGAGAGAGAGGGAAGGAGTGAGTGAGACAGACTTTAGACCAAGCCAGGAAGAGAGAGAGAGAGAGGAAGACACACACTCACGCGCACAAACACAAGTCTCTTGACTAAGGATATTTTTCATCTCAGCCCAGAAACGGATGTTATTGTGACTGAGAGAGAGAAGGATAGGAAAAGGGAAGTAAGGAAAGAGGAAAGGGGATTATGACCACAATCAGCGCCCACTGGACGTGGAGGCTTTTGTGATTGAGGACACCCCCCGGGAGGACAGCAGAAGAGGGGGGGACAGGCTGTCCCGCTTCCACACTCCTGCCTCTGCATGCCGCAGCTGTTTGCAGATGTGTCGGCACACGTCAAGTTGGGCTTGGACGGTTGTGCCGCGGCGAGGACGAGCCACCGGGACACTTTTTGCTCGGGCGGACGCGCGGCGTCCCTGCCCGGCGACGCCAGGCGCTTCTCCTCCCCCGGCTTCCTGAGGCACCCCGGGGCGCCGTGCTGGCATGACCTGGACGCCATGTCGGACGCCAGCTTGTGGACGATGCTCTCCAACTTTTCCATGCCACACTTCCTTAGTGGTGCTCGCCTTCGACGCTCCAAGAGGTAACCAGAGTCTTCCATCCTCATCACTCTGCCACAGCGTTTTAAGTTCAGGGTGTCCGTGTTGTCGAACTCCTCGCCCCCTTGTCTCAGGTGACATGGGAAGCTAAATGTTTTTAAAGAGAACCAAAGCTGTGTGAGAAGTTGGTCGCTTACTCAAACAATACGTTGGGTGTTGCTTGACCCATTGTGTGTGTGATTTTCTTTTCCTCCATTGTGAGGTCTCCGTGAGGAATGAATGGGTGATCCTTATCGTGGCATTATCGGTTGACCCATTCGCCGCGCTGAGAGGATGTTTACAAACAGGGTTTTTAATTACCTCGCCTCGTTTCCAGGGACAAAAGGCGTGCCAGTGTGATCAGCAGGCCATTGTGAAGTTCTTTATTTCCCTATCCTTCAACTAGGACAGTTGTCCGTAGTGACCAGGCGCTTTAAACATTAACTACTGAGATAGCTTTGTCCTAATTGTTTGTTTGTGTGTCCAAATGGACTGTCTTACTCAGAATGATGAATGTTTTAACTTAACCTCACTTAACCCTTCAAATTGGGGTCACTGACCTTCCAAGGAAGGTCCTGTCTCTGCCTTTATGACACTGGTGTGCGAGCCGGGTCAAAGATGCCAACCGAACAGTTTTGCGGCTTCTCGCTCCTTCACCAAGTCAGCGAGTTGCATGTGCTAACTTCATTGCCTTTTGTCCTCGACCATATTCATATTTTTAAATCCCTGCCATGACCTATTTTATAGCAGCGAGGGAGAAGCTTAAAGCCCCCATGGATTTGCTTCATCTCTTCCACAGCATGTTCAATACATTACTGTACAGTACAGCCTGTGCTTATCACTGTATTGGCCGTCGGATCTGATCTTATGTGGAGTTGGGGTTGCGAATGGACACTTCACCATTTCATTTCCACTGAAAGGGGTGGAATGACTCCCTGTCAGTGAGCCTGTATTAGCCAGATTATCTTTTGAAGATTATTAGGGATTATTTCATCTGCAGCGAATGTTAAAGTACTGTAGGCGTTAGATTCTTTTCCTGTCAGATTCAGACGTACGCTACAGATTCTGTGTCCTCCAGCAAGCTTTCTCACCAGTTCGCCGAGTCAAGCTTTTGTGAATGACTTGACCTCCACGAACTCTGCGCAAACCACTGTGTGTGCCCAGTCGTCCGTGGATAATCGGCACAAAATGAGTTGATATTGGTTGCGTAATCCCTTGCATCATCGCAAAAGTTTGCCAATACTGTGATTTGCTATGATTTGACCTTAATAGAAGGAAACGCGTATCCCACAATGCAGCAAGCAGAGCAGCGGTCTGGATAATGAGAGCTGTAGCACTGGGAATAATCTCTGGCTGCCTTCATTTTAGTGTCCTGTTTCTCTTCCTCTGTGTGTGTGTGTGTGTGTGTGTCTCCTCTCTTTCATCTCAAACTCCCTGCCTGTCAGTTTGTGTGTGTGTGTGTGTGTGTGTGTGTGTGTGTGTGTGTGTGTGGTTATTGCTGGTGTATGTAAAAGTTGCTGACGTCAGTTCACCTGACTTTGCAGAGCTCTGAAGTCTTGTCCACAGAAGAAAAAAAACAACAACAATCAGCCGTCCTGATTTTTTCTTTTTCCCTCCTTCCTTTTTCACCCCCTTTTGCGATGTAGACACATGAGGAGATAAGAGAAGACCTGTGTAAGGACTCTCTGCCAAAGTGGAAGCGTTTACAAAGCGAGACGGCTATTGAAAGCCTCATGTAAATATGCCCCCAAAACAAATCAAGCTCTTTTTCTTCTCTAAGCAGCCCCGGTGCTTTCATTTCTGTGGGATGAATAGTAGGGAAAGATTGTTGTGCCTACTCAGCTTCTGATGTTAGCGGTGTGAATAGGGGTATAGTGTGTGTGTGTGTGTATCTGTGTCTGTCTGTGCCTGTGTGTGCGTGTCTGTGTATGTTTTTGTTTTCCGCTTCTTTGTCTTCATTTGAATTCATTGCTCTTTTTATTATGACATGATTATGGCTCAGTTATTGGATGGCAATGCAGTGCCGGTGATTTTTTTTGTTTTGTTTTTGTGTGCAGGAAATAGAGACAAACACTGAGCCAAAAGAATAATTTTTCTCTCTCTCCCTCTCTCTCTCTCCTTATCTCTTCCTCTTCCTCTATTGCTCTCTCTCTTGCGCTCTGCATCGTAGATTTGTGCAGATCCAGCATGGACGTCTTGGATCCTCACATGCGTCTGCACTGCCGAGCGGCTGTATAGTTAGAATGCTGGCCTACTTCTCCCCAACGCCATTGCCAAAGGCGCCTTCCTTTGTCGTGGCTTGCTTTTAAACACCATTTAAACACAATTGCGGTTTTATCCTGATCAAAAATTCACACTTGCAGCGTAGAGTTAAGCCGACAGAGGAAGGCTTGAGTTCAAGTGTTCCTCCGCAGTAGTGGACTATTATTTCTGGAGTGTGACCTCAATAGATGAGAACATAGGGGGGGAAATGACAACTGAACATTGTGTGTGTGTGTGTGTGTGTGAAAGTCATCTCGAACATTTAAGATTGTTATGGTGTGATGAAAGAGCAAATAGCAAAGCCGTCTTAAGTCGAAGCGCACACTGTGTTTACGTGTGTGTAATTGGTGAGGACATGTATAAATAGACAGTTAAACCTGATCCCTGCTCTCTTTCTCTTTCTCTCTCTCTCGTCACTGGGCACCTGTGAACCGGATATTATTCACTTTGCTGCAGTGTTTAACGGCCTTGAGAGGAGGGCAGTTCTCAGACTGACATCAAAGCGCTGATTTATTCAAGCTGGGCCATCTCAGAGAGAGCAGCTGAGAGTGGGAGGCAGAGGTGGCCCGGTTGTGGCCCAGATATGGCATGGACCTGTTCCCAAGGTGTCTGTTCTCCCTGGGTGTCTTGGGTGTCACTGGCTGTATTTGGACCATGCACTCACCCACCATAGACTCCACTATATATGGTGAATGACCACTACATACATAGTGATTCACTAAATAGTAGACTATATAGTGAGTGAGTCGATGTTCCTAACATAGCAGCTGTTTTGGTGCTAGACTTGGAGATCAGTTTAAGTAATTCATAATTCAATTTCAATTTATTGTGCTTATGGAGCGCCAAAACATTACAAATGTATCAGGGCACTTTACAGAGTGTAGACAATCAGAGAAAACAAAAAAGAAAAGAAAGGAAGAAAAGAAAAGAAGGCCCATGGGTAACAGGGGTGAGGAAAAACTCCTTAGAATTAGAGATACATATAGGAAGAAACCACAAGCAGAGCCACGACTCAAGGGCCTGATCCATCTGCCTAGGGTCTAATACAGGACAGTAAAGTCTGTATACATGACAAATGCATATGATAGTCAGGTGTAGAGAATAGGACATGGTGTTTAACCCATTCGCGCTGGATGCTGCATGACGCAACATTGACCCTCCCGCTGGATGCTGCGTAGCGCAACATTGACCCTCCCGCTGGATGCTGCGTAGCGCAGCATGCTTTTTATTTCATGTTTTTAGGTGCTACAGAGGCTTAGCTATTAAATGTTGGTAGACGTTGACAATTTTTAGTATGTTTTCAGAAAACCCTCAGGAAATAAGGTTATTTAGTCTAGAATGCCATAGGATTCTATAGGCGTTTTTAGCAGGCATTTTAGGAGTAAATGGGTTAAAGCACCTGAGGTGAAAGTTACAAGAGGTGGGATGAATACGTATACGGTATGATAATGCATTAATCCTGATTTAATGACAGAAAGTTCAAATAGTCCAGCGTTGGAATTGTCCAGGGGAAAGGAGTTGTCAAGGGGCATGTGGTGGGTCGGCAGACAGGCCAGGAATCTGGGCAGAGTTGTCATAGGCAGGTGATGGGTGGCTAGGCTGTACGGGCCAGGAATCCAGATAGGGGGACAGTAATAGGCAGTCAAGGATGGGACTTCAGGTGAGATGGGTGAGAGGAGGGCCAAACACACGGATGGCTGATGACTGGTGATATACCTCACAAGTGAGGCATAGTAAGGGGGATGAAAGAGAGATGTAGAGTGGGTTAGTATTACTGAAAATCAAAATGGTTAATGTCAATAAGTAATCAGTGGTACTATATATTGTTACAGTATACCATAGTGAGAATAGGCAAGAGAGGGAGAGTTGAGAGAGAGAGAGAAGGGGAGGGGGGGGGGTTGTACGGCGTGGCACATGAAAAGTGCATGACAGCACTATGCTATAGCAGCATAACTAAAGCATGAGGTGAGGGGTATTCGACACCAGTGCAGGTATGGTCAGTGACCACCATCGCACACGTGACTGAGGTGGCAGTCACACGAGGACTCAACAGGGTGGTCCATTCCAAAAATCCCTGAGGTGGGTGAAGTTCCACACCGCACCATACCTAACTATGGGAGGCAGTAAAGAGGTATGTTTTAAGTCTAGACTTAAATAGGGACGGTGTCTGGTAGTCGAATTGAGGAAGGGAGATTATTCCAGAGGAGGGGTGCACCAGAGGCCAGTATTCTGTGATCGTAGCGGTCTAGGTGGGTTATATGGGACTAGGAGATCTTTAATATATTCTGGTGCCTGGCCATTAATGGCTTTGTATGTTAGAAGTAATATTTTAAAGTCAATGCGACTTTTAACAGGCAGCCAGTGTAGGGATGCCAGGATAGGGTAAATATGTTCATATTTTTTAGTTCTAGTGAGTGTGCGAGCAGCTGCATTTTGTATAAGCTGTAAGCTCTTTAGACAGGTGTTATTGCAGCCAGCGTATATTGCAATAATCAATCCTTGAGGTGACAAAAGCATGGATTAATTTCTCAGCGTCTGGTAAAGATAAAGACTTCCTTATCTTTGAAATGTTCCTTAAATGATAAAATGAAGTTTTGGTAATCTGATTGATGTGATTATTTAGTGATAGGTCTTGGTCAATTGTAACTCCTAGATTTTTAACACTTGTGGATGAAGATAGTCGAAGATCAGTAAATGTAGTCTGTGATGAGGGTAGGATATCCCTCATCTTTTTAGGACCTAAAACCATGACTTCTGTTTTATCGGAGTTCAAAAGCAGGAAATTATTTGTCATCCATGTCTTTATGTCTCTTATACTGTACATGTGTCAAGTTTGGCTAACGGAGTTAATTCGTCAGGTTTTATGGAAAGGTATAGTTGTGTATCGTCTGCATAAGAATGAAATTTAATGCCATGTTTCCTAATTTCAGAGCCTAGGGGAAGCATATAGAGAGGGGCCCTAGTACTGAGCCTTGAGGCACCCCATATTTTACCATAGTCTGGGTAGACGGTTTATTGTGAACCTGTACAAATTGTCTGCGGTTAGAAAGGTATGATCTAAACCAAGCGAGTGCTCAGTCTTTAATGCCTATCAAATGTTCAAGCCTGTGGAGTAGTATGTCATGGTCTATGGTGTCAAAGGCAGCACTGAGGTCCAGGAGGACCAATATTGATATACTGTATGTCCATTATCGGCAGCGATGAGGAGGTCATTAAAAACTTTAACTAACGCTGATTCAGTACTGTGGTGAGCTCTGAAACCAGACTGATATAATTCTTGGATTTTATTCATATGCAAGAAGGCACCAATTTGTTTGGACACATGTTCGTTCAAGTTTACGCGCTGTTTGTTTGAGGGTTTTTGTCTGTGGTATACCATGGAGCACGCCTTACTGTACTTGTTTTCTTATTCTCTTTTTGAGTGGTGCTACTGAATCAAGGGTTGAGCGTAATGAGTTCATCACATTATCAGTTAACAAATCGACCTCGGCTGGATTAAGGAAAGGGCCTTCTGATACCACATGAGTCCGGAATGGGGCAAGCGTAAGCGAAATTTTTTCTAGAAAATCTGCATTAGTTTTTTTTTTCAGGTAGGCCGCAGCTGTAGTATTCAGCTGAATTAGGTACTGCATATTATAATGTCATTGTAAAAGTAATGAGATGGTGGTCAGTTAAGTAATTCATAAGGAATCTCTGTGGAAAAAATGTGGAAGTGTGGTTGTAATTCTTAGTAGCACTGACAACTCTTTTCTGGAAGCTAAGCTCCTTTTTACAAACAGGGAAGTTTACAAATTTGACTCTGTCATGTAATGCATTTTTGTTTCTGTTTGTCACTATCATCTTGAACATAACTGTTGTCAACTTTCCACTGAAATTTGCAGTAGGTTATTGGTTATTGTTGTTTCCATGGTGGCTTTTGTTTACTGGGGCTGTTTGTCAGCCTTTATGGAAGACATGTGCTGGATGTTCTTGAACATTGCTGTTGTTATGAGCTATCGCTTTGTGGTGTTGGTGTGAAAATGCATAGGATGCAGTTTGATGGCCCTGGCATCAACAGCGCACTCACATTACTTATTCATTTACCCCCATTAAAATCTCATGAGATGGAATCCATGTCAAGATTAACTGATGCAGGTACTGTATGTCCAAGGTGGACCATTAAACTAGTCGTTAAAATGACTGTGATTGATGTCACTCTCTCAGACAAACATGCAATCCACATACATTAACTGGATTTTGCATGTCGCCCAGGCATCAGGATCAGTTATAACGGCGTGTAGACTTTATCTGTTTGAGTTTCCTGTAAATTACAATTAAGGTAGGCCAAGTGTAAACATTAACAGATAAACAGACAGTTATCAGACAGAAACTTTGCCACAGGATTATCTTCAAAGTGGAGCAATTAACAGACAAGCACACCTGTTGCTGGACCCTCCCTGTCTGTTGTGTTTGACCGTACTGGTCTCTGCTTCTAGTTTCAGTCTGCAATGACCAAACTTTAGCTAGTAGAATCCAGACAGCTAACAACATTAAATGATTTTACCCCATAGCAAGTTAGCTCTCATTCGTTATGACTTGCCTTTCCTTACTTGACTCGGTGATCCTGGCCCACTCTGATCAGAACAAAATGGAAAAATAACAAAAAAAATAAATAAATTGCCCTTGCTGTGGTCAGTGATCTATGGAGCTGCATCCCATTTTCATATATCAAGTGTTTCATAATCAACCGATCTCCGTCTCCATCTGTGATTATTTGCGCAGACAGCCAAGCCCTGCCCAGGACGGTCTGCCTCGCTCTTCTCGTTAAGCAGCCCTGTAACCTTTAAAGCCGAGAGAGAGCGGGAGATTAATCTGTCTATCAGATCAGTGCCCGCTACCTCTGATGCCCGGGTTGCTGCTGCTGCTGCTGCTGCTGCCGCTGCTTCTGCACGGGGCCCCGAACGGACGCCTGAGTGCTGGGGTTCGGCTTCAGTTTGAGCTGGGGCTTTGGCATCCATTATGAATATGTTTACTCAGCTCCAGCTGGGCAAGAGGAGACAGAGATGGATAGACATGGAGGCAGAGAGGGCCAGACAGTAGGTGCACTAATGAGAGAGAGGGAGAGCAATGAAAGGTTGTAGGCACTCCTGAGAGACGAGAGACAACACTAGCACTAGGAATGAAAGGAGAGAGAGACCGACCAGGAGCGATATGGGGAGCGACAGAGAGAGGAACGGAGAGGGAGATGGAGACAGACAGGGTGAAAAGCAATGAAAGACCTTCAAGTCGAGAGACGACACTGACACTAGAGAGAGAGAGAGAGAGAGAGAGAGAGAGAGAGAGATCCCAGTGTTTGTGTTGTACGGTAAGGGATGTGAGAGTGCTGCATTGAGCACAGGTCTTGGGGCAGGCATTTCATGTGCAGTAATATTTTTGTTCAGGAGGACGATCCTGCTCCTGTACTGCAGAAGGCCTGTTGACTTAGTCATGTAAAAATATCTACATAACAGGCATCATATATGAATTTTAGTGTTTTCATGTATTGCTAAATGATATCATCATTCACACTAATTAATGATGTAATCATTAGGTCACGCTTAGAGATTTTTCTCCGTTGAAGATGATGATAATTACAGCAGTAATGGTAATAATAACGAGTCTAATTAAAATTGACAAGTCCTCGCTGGACAGTTGTGAGAGATGGTCTCCAGCAAAGCCAGCATTAAGAGGAGAAGAGACTCACAAGGGCTCTGCAATGTCATCTGTAGTCTCCCCTGACACACACACACACACACACACACACACACACACTCACATGCACACACTCGATGCCATTCAGCGCTGTCTGATCAATGGCTGTGAAGAGCCCTGATTCTGCAGCGCTGTTGAGGTTTGGGTGATGTAGCCTGAGCTCTGACTGTGCTCTCTCTCGCTCTCCCACTGCCCCTCTCTCTCTCTCTCTCTCTCTCTTTCTCTCACTCCCTCGTTTACTGACTGTTGGCTGTCCCTGTCCTCAGCTGATGCAGTACCCATTTTCATTCAGGACCATCTTTCTCCCTCTCTTTCTCCCTCTCTCTATCCCTCATCTCCCTCTCTCCTCTTCCTTCCTACTCTCTACCTCTCTCCTTCTGTCTCCTCGTTTCATCTTCTCCTTGCCTGTCTGATACTAAAGGAATTGCGCTTTCTCCTTCTCTACCACTCTTGCCGAGTTTTTTAGGGTTTATATTTCTGTCTGTTCTTTTGCATTTTTCCCTCTTTTCACTTTCTTTATCCTTACTTTTCTCTCTCTCTCTCTCTCTGCCTCTGTCACACACTCTCTCCCTATCGCTCTTTCCCTCTCTTTCTCTCTGCCTCTTTCCCTATTTCTCTCTCCCTCTCCTCATCCTGACCACAGCTAATGTGATAATGTTGTGCTGTAGATCTATGAACTGCCGCTCCAGTGGTGCTGCTGGGTCGTTTGATCACATTAGCCGTCGCCGCCACTGCTGCACCTGACCTTGCCTGGGTCTCCGCATGTTTTGTTTTTGTGCTTTTCTGCGGCTGGAGGACCCAAAAAACAAACAAACAACCAACACAGACTGTATCGGTAGCAGCAGTTTGCAGCCGCAGCAGCATCTCTTGATGAGGCGGGTTGCATGAGCTCTGTGCATTTTGGACAAAAACACAAATAAAAATACAAAAATGAACCTCTCTGTGTCTTGCTCTTGTGCCGCTATTATTCCAGGCTTAGCGTCCGTTCCTCATAGTTATGTGCACTGTGTAATGCACTTGCCCACAGCAGATTTTAGAAAAAAGCTCATTCATGCACTCATTAAAAAAATGTGCACACACACACGCTTACTTAGTGTTGTTTGGACTCTGGTGGAGGATACTCGGGTGTCCCTATTAAGCCTCCCGGCTAATAGGATCTGTTTTGTAAGCGGTAAGCATATCATTACACAGCCACGCAATAGCTGTCCTTCAATCGCAGCTGAGGTTGTACCTGCAGGGAGGGAGAGAGAGAGAGAGAGAGAGAGAGAAGAGGCGTGCAGGGACACGTTTTGGAGTACACCGTCATCCCCAAACCCCCCCCCCTCCTCCTCCTTCTTCTCTACGTATTTCGGGGGGAGAGCATTCTGGAGGCATCTGCAGCATTTCGCAGAGCATGGGAGAGAGCGTGTGAGCATCCGGGCGAATGTGGCCATCCTTTGAGGACGTGTACGTAGTGAGTTTGATGCAGTACCTGGGCAGCCATAAGTGGTACAAGCCGTGGAAGAGGACAGCCAGACGGTACGTTAGCATTAGAGCTTTCTGCAGAGGCAGGGAGGCTGCACCACTCGCAGCTTTAAAGATGACCTTGTCTTTTCTTTTTCCTGATGCCTCAGTGCGTCGGTGTGGTAGGACGCAGAAGTTCGACTTGAGATTGTAGTCGGTCTCGGACAGGGCTCACAGGGAACATGTTTATGACACGTTTATAACCATAAAATGTTGTGTATGATCAGTAAACTGTGGACATGTGACTTTGTGTTCTCTTCAATCATATCTGATGTTGTCTCGCTTAACTTTAATCATAATAAAGATTGATGAAAATAACTGGTGAAGGCAGTCTTATCTGGTTTGCTGATATGACGTATTGTGGGGAAGTATGCTGGTAAACAGTGTACTTGATTATTCTTGATTAATCTTCCTATGTCATACGCGTCAGAGACCGATTCACTTCTAATCTTTGCCTTTAATGGCTTGAGTTACTTCAAGCCTCACCCCCCCCCCCCCCCCCCTCCTCGTTCCCGTCATCCTTTTCATGCAAGCCACGCTTGTGTTTACCTCTGAGTAATCAACAGCCTTTTCCTTACTGCCTGCATCAGACGCAGCCACCCTGTGTTCTTTCCAGTGGCATGTCCACACCACGTCTGCCATTAGTCCAGAGTCCTGACCTTGCATGACACCACTGTCTGTGTGTTAGCGGCCGTGTGAGCCTGTGAGTGAGCGAGCGGGTGAGTGAGTGGATGAGTGCGAGAGGGAGGATGCTGGCTTGTTTAATAATCCACAGAAAAGCTTAATCTCCTGGGCAACAGAGGCTCTAATGAGGACCATTATCATTATTAATAACTGACTAATGTCAGGGGAATGGAGTATCTCTCGCTCCCTCTGTCTTCCTCTCTCTCTTTCTCTCTCTCTCTCTCTCGCTCCTCCACTAGAGACTGCAGTGATCTCTTGGATCCATCGGCTTGATGATGGGTTGGAATTGACAAGAGGGCAAGGAACGGATGCAGTAAAGTCTTGTCTGTTCAATGATTGTCCAAGACCAAGGCAAAAACTCAGGGCTTCTCTTTTTATCTTTTAAAAGGCCCCATCAACAGTTATGTGAATCTTTTAGTGCAACCGGCAAGTGAAATGAACTGTGAAGAAACGATTGAACTCAACCATGTCTTCCACCCTGTGTTATTTTCATAGACTATCTGTGGTTATTAAGCAGTCTTGTCTTTTACAGTTGATTAAGCAGTGTGATGGTTCAGAGGATCTATCCTTGACCTTTAACAGAGTGTACTGATGAACAATGTGTGTGTATGTGTGTGTATATGTGTGTGTGTGTGTGTGTGTGTGTGTGTATGTGTGTATGTGTGTATGTAGTCCTGAACACTGGACTGCAGCAGATCAGCTCATGTGTCCCAGTGATCCTGAAGGTGTGTCATTGTGCTGCACCGGTTTTAACTAGTCTCTTTGTTTTTCTAGCTGCAGGACGAGCAACAGAAAGAGCCTCATAGGAAGTGGTCAGTCTTCAGCACTTCCCCGACCCCACTCGCCCCTTTCATCTCACACAGGTAATTGTGTGTGTGTGTGTGGGTCTGTGTGAGCGAGCGTGTGTGTGTGTGTGTGTGTGTGTTTGTGTGTGTGTGTGTGTGTGTGTGTGTCCTGTGTCCTGTTTCTCTGAGTGTATTTACATATGTACAGTGTGCGTGTACATGTTTGACTGTGTTTTGTCTCTCTTAGTGTGTTTGCATTCTGTGTGCGTGTGCGCGTGTTTGTTGTGTCCCACTCCCTGACATTGTTTTGATGTC
>NW_027468609.1:24518344-24651087 GCF_046254945.1 Alosa pseudoharengus
CAACAGCATCGAATGAGGTTCAGCAGTTCAGCGTCGAACCTGTCACAGCATACCACTGCGTCCCATATCTGTCGAAATCAACATTGGCTGTGAAAGCGCTGTGCTAGTTTGATGAAAATGTTTTATTTTTTTAGTGTTTATGATAATGGGTTTACCCCCCCTACTGAATATGTAAATGTAACAATTATCTCCGCACTATCTCCCCAGTCATGGACACAGAGTAGACAGGTAAACCCCCCACCTGCTGTCTGTCTCCCTCTGTGTGTTACTGAATGTTGATTGGATACCAATCCCTCTCCCCCAGTATCCATGTCTTGGTTGAACAGTAATCTGAATCTGCAGGTCTAGTTTTTTTTTTCTTTCCATGAGTGATTTGGATCAGTCCTCCTGCTGCCCAACCAACCAGAAATGTCCTCTGAACATTTGTGTGTTCTTTGGGAAAAAAAACACACAAAAAAACCCCACCATTAAGCCTGCAGAGTTAATTTACTGGCAAAAATACCCACAGGAGATTCATCAGAGAATCCTAGCCGCAGAAGGCATGGGCCTGGGATTGCACAGTTCATTGGCCATTGGTTCATTTTGGTGTTTGTTTCGTTCGTTTGTATGTGTGTTTGTTCGGTCGTTCGTTGGTAAGTGTTTCAGGCTTTCATCTCATTTCATCTCATTCATTTTACCTCACAGGCCGCATCTGTACCAACCCCTATCTCCATTTCAAAAGAAGAGCGCTACTTTGTGCATAAAGATAAACATGTATCCATGAACGTTTGCATTATGGTTGGACACCTGCCAGCCCGCCTGTGAATTGATGAGGCCTTCTTTTGAGATCTGTGCACTGCTGTGGCTCAGATGAATTGTGTGTGTGTGCGTGTGTGTGTGTGTGGAGTCCATGCTAACAACTCTGTCCCTGTTTGCCTGCAGGACCGATGGACGCAGGTGGTCTTTGGCCTCTCTCCCCTCATCTGGCTATGGAACCAACACCCCCAGTTCCACAGTCTCGGTACGAATTAAACACATCTACATACTGTATATACCCACTATGATAGATGCACCATACCTATCCTACTGTATGTTGTCAGATATAAGGATAATCATTTCTGCTATTCCCGATGACAAAAAAATCTGTTAAATACATGGGAATGAAAGCACCTCCGAATATGTATAGCACGTGAGCATACACAGCCTAAGGAAGAGCTGTGTTCATTTTGGGCACGCCTCTGTGGGTGCCAGGCCTGGCATTGTGCTTGGCGCCAGCCTTGGTGTGCCATGGCGAACAGATGCTCATGTGCGACTGTCTGTCGGGCTAATGCCCACTATGAAGGGCAGCAGATTTGTTTGCTGGTAAACACATGCGTCTGATTCACTGCCAGTGGGTGTGCGCACACACAAACACACACACACACACACACACACACACACACACACACACACACACACACACACACACACACACACACACACACACACACACACACACACACACACACACACGCACACGCACGCATGCATGTGTACAGAAAATTAGAGGTGTGAGAGCAGTTCTCAGCTGGTGGTTCTGTGCATGTTTTTGAAAGAATAAAAATATTGAGAATATTCAAAGAATAGAAATGAGAGAAGTAGAGAGTAGGGACTGATAAACAAATGTTAAACAGTGTACAGTGAGAACCACTCAAGAATAATGCAGTTTTAAGCAAGAGAAACAAATGTTTTAGTTGTCAAATGTCAAAATGGCTGCTTTGTCTCCCAAGGGAGTTTTGGATTAAAGCTGAGTGCAGTTACCGTATTTTCCGGACTATAAGTCGCTCCGGAGTATAAGTTGCATTAGTCAAAAAATGTGTCATGAACAGGAAAAAAACATATATAAGTCGCACTGGACTATAAGTCGCATTTATTTAGAAATGTATTTCACAAAATCCAAAAACAGAGACTATGTAACTGGACTATTGAAGCCAAAAAGATTAATGTTAATGAAGACGAAGAAGGAGTGAAGGCAGCCAAGAAGAGGGCCAGATAGGCCTAATTGTAAAGCAAAAGATTCACTGAAAGAAAATGCCATGTGGTACACCAAAATTTAGCTAAAATGTGGAGAATACAATGCAATCAAGCATTTTGGGCAATGTGGAGTCACAAGCTAGCAGCAGATTAAATGCTCACGAGAGAGAAAAAGATGGTTTTAAAAAGACGTGACCGAAGCAAGCCAGGCATAGATCTATAGGCCCGAAGTTAATTGTAAAGCAATTTACAAAAGATTCACTGAACGAAAATGATGATATGGTACATGAAAATTTAGCTAAAAATGTGGAGAATGCAATGCAATCAAGCATTTTGGGCAATGTGGAGTGACAAGCCGGCAGCAGATTAAATGCCTACGAGAGAGAAAAAGATGCGTTTTAAAAAGACCGGTTTTAATAGGACGTGCAGACCAAAGCTGCAGCAAGCAGGTGATATTTAGAAATTTATTTCACAAAATCCAAGACCAAGAACAGACAGATGTAACTGGACACATAGAGGCCAAAAATATTGAGAATTATACAGGGAATGTTAATGAAGACGAAGGAGTGAATAGTGGCAAGAGGCAAGCCGAAGGCTGCTGACGAGTGCCCGCGCTAATTGTGAAGCAATTTACAAAAGATTCACTGAACAAAAATGCTGATGTGGTACATGAAAATTTAGCTAAAAATGTGGAGAATGCAATGCAATCAAGCATTTTGGACAATATATTGGCACAAACTGGTAGCAGAACAATTGCTCGGCTGGCCACCTCCGAGAGAGCGCGAGAAAAAAAGATGCGCATTTAAAACCAGGGCCTAAATTTCAGCGCAGGATTGCGGGTATTGCGCATAAGTTATTAAGTATTGAGCATAATAATAAAAGTCCCACAACTCTATCATAATGAGAGAAATTCCCACACATGTTACAGTGCTGTCTGATAACATTAATCTAATAATGGAGCGGCCTGAATGCGGGACTATTGACTGGACGGACCAACTCTGACTTCAATTGAACCCGATGCAGAGACACACACACACGCGCGCATGGACCACTTTGCTCTCTCTCTCCCTCTCATATCGCTGAAGTCAAATTATAGCCTAGGAGGTGCTTCTACATCAATCGCGATCGACAGGAAAGGAAACCAAACGTTTAGCGATCAGGAACCATCAGGAATTTTGTAAACACATAAGCATGACCGCCTATAACGCGAGAGAACATGGATGTGTTCTCTATTTGAGTAACGTTATAATCGATTGCGGACATGAACAGACATACAGACACGGAGCGCAAAGTAGGCCTACTTTCACTTTCTAGTGTGCGTATTCAGTACGTGAAATATAATTAGTAGCAAAACAGCGATCAAATATTAGCCTACATGGCAGTGAGTTTTGTTTTCAAATGTTTTCATGCATGTCTAGATAAAGGGTGAGGAATGTTTAGGAGACAGACTATCGTAAATCTTCAAATTATCGCTGGGGTCTTTTTATTTAGCCTGCGCAAAGCACAGCACCTTTATTTGGGGCATGGCTTACTGTTTGATTATATTGATAAATATCGGTACTGATGACCACTGAAATCTGTGGGGTATTTGATGGTTCACTATTAAGTTTCATGTAAGGGTGTTCATCCTTTTTCAAGGCATCCGCTTTCATTTATTCATGGAACGTGTGTTGTGCTGAAATGGAAACCTTATTCAGCCTAAATTTAGTTATTTTTTAATCATGCATGATTTACTTTTTTATAAAATTCGTAGGCTGATGCCTGGCAACAACAATTGTGTTTAAATGTAGGCTAGGTTACTGCTTCAGCCTCTGGCAAGCTCAGAAGGGGGCGGCATGCAACTGATAGCTTGAGAGCAACGTGTTGGAGACGTGTAAGACAATGACTTTTCATTGGCAACAATATTAAACCAACCAACAATATAAAATATTAAGAAGAGCTCTTTTATGAGTTAAATTGAAACAAAATTATTACTGGCCTTTATTTGTCCGAATCTGAGGCCCAAACAGAATCCTGGCCTTAATTTGAGGATTTAGGTATGCACGTGTGTTTCAGGCATAGCACAACCACTAATCTCTGACTGAAAGTGCTCAGAACTTGTGCATTTGAGAGCGCTCTCTCGCGGCTAGACAGTAATGTTTCATGTAGGGTTCATGTCAGTTAATATGAATTAACATTTAAAAACATGATCAATTCTATATTTTTTTCATATATAAGTCGCACCTGACTATAAGTCGCAGGGCCGGCCAAACTATGAAAAAAAGTGTGACTTATAGTCCGGAAAATACGGTAGTTTTGATCAGTGTTGACATAGTTGTGATTAGACACACTCACTGTTGTCATAAATGAATGTGATTTTTGTTCATTGCTTTTAAGCTTATTGCTGACTTAACTGTAAAGTTATCCATTTGTGCATCAGTTTTGTGGCTGAGTGCTTATTGTTTCCAGAAAGTAATTTGTTTGAATTTTTATAGCAATCTTTTTTTGTGTCATTGTATGATTTATATATTTTTTTTAAATTGCTTTATTTGTAAAAAGATTCATCCCAGTCATCTTATCGGAACCATTTTGAGTCAACATCAGTAGATTAGCAGTCCTGACATAGCCTAGAAATCTAGACGCACCCTAGCGGCGGCAAACACTCAAAGGCATAAGTTCCTCATCAAGCTTTTTTTCCCCCATCTGCATGTTACCATGATGAATTTAGAAACTCAACAACAAACAAACAAATAAACAAACAGTTGAAGCCTGCTAAGCATCATTTTCTTTTTTTGTTTTGCTCTTTTTGCTTTTCCTTTTCTTTTCTTTCACTGTATTCTCGTTTCATTTCCAGTCGTCCTGTTCATCACAGGAGAAGCTGCACCAGCTCCCCTTTCAGCCCACCCCCGATGAGCTGCACTTCCTCTCCAAGCACTTCTGCACCGAAAGCATCTCCGCCGACGACCAACGCCGCAGGGCCACACCTATGCGACCCCGATCCCGCAGCCTCAGGTAGGGACCCGTGCGCCATGGTCAAGGGTCAGCAGCATAGGGAGGGGTCACCTTGCTTGCTGCTGTTTGTCCCACAGGGTTATAGGAATAGCACCTGAGTGTCCAGGCCGAATGTGGTTGTCCTCTGAGGGCCCTTTGCCTACAGGAACAGGGTTAGCAGTACTGGGCCCCCAGGTGCCTAGGCAGTGCCATTTGTTCTCTATTGTAGGACTACACAAACCATTAGTGCTGTCCTTAGCTTAGCTTCCCAATGTGAAATATAGAGACAACACAATTCACTCTCTGTAAAGCTAGGTCTGATGTTAGCCACTGACATATTGGGAGACTGGAAAGTAATGTAAACATTTTGTAATGTAAACATTATATTTACCCGTAAAGGGGGTTGTAATGGATGGTATATGTTGATGTATGTAATGTCTGTAATGTTTACATTTTCAGTCCTGGAAGGTCTCCAGCATGCTGTGATCATGAGATCATTATGATGAATCATGTCTACAAGGAACGATTTCCTAAGGTGAGAACCTTCCCATGAAATCAATCACTTCATACCAAGTCTATTTTATACCAGTTCAACAGTACTCCGAACAGATTGTAGATTTTTCCTTCATCTTTGATCAGTGATATAACTGTATAGTGTCTTGTTGCATAATGCATGTGAAAAGAACAATCTTTAGAAGTGATATTTGAAAGGCAGCTGTTTAGATTGTATCCTCAGGGCTGTCTCCCCCATCAGGATCTTTGGATCTTTTTGACACTTCTCCTCCCTCTTTTCTCTCTCTCTCTCTCTCTCTCTCTCTCTCTCTTTCTCCCTCTCTCTCTCTCTCTCTCTCTCTCTCTCTCTCTCTCTTTCTCTCTTTCATCTCGCCCAGGCCACGGCCCAGATGGAGGAGCGGATCCAGGAGATCATCCGCTCCAGCTCCCCGGAGAGCGTGCTGCCACTGGCCGACGGCGTCCTCAGCTTCGCCCACCACCAGATCATCGAGCTGGCGCGCGACTGCCTGGAGAAGTCCCGCTGCGGTCTCATCACCTCCCGCTACTTCTGCGAGCTCACTGACAAACTGGAGAAGCTCTTCCAAGAGGTACGCATTTCTGCACTCAGAGTTTGTCCTCCAAACTGGAGAAATTCTAACAGGAGGTGCATTTATCCTTAGAATATTGTCCTTCAAACTGGTGAAACTCTTGCAGCAGGTGTGCTTATTCTCAGATATTGTTCTCCAAGGTGGACTATTTTTTTTCTTTCTGAAAGGTTGGAGTCTTTTCGGAGTGCTGTGCAGTAATGACTATTTGACCTTCCTAGAATTGAAGTTGTGACCCGTTGAATTGCCAGCTCCTGCACTTTTCTTTATTGAGCTACTAAAAGCAGGGCAGGGCCAAAGATTATCTCCAGTAAGGTCAATCAGTCTTGTTTATGCCCCAGGCACTTTCCAGTACATGTAATGGGGGAAATGAATCCATCAGTTTAGCAGTGCTAAAAGCATACCCTACAGCTTGTGCTTAAAGAATGTGAAAATGATCAGGCTATCTATCTATCTATCTATCTATCTATCTATCTATCTATTTATTTATTTATTTATTTATTTATTTCCACATGCTTGCATGGGCTTTGTGTCCAAACAATGGTTGCATGACTGCACATGTCATTGTGGAGAAGCCTGCTGGAGTGGCTATTGTTTGTGAAAAGGCATTCAGGAAATGGCTGGGAGAATTAATCAGAATCCCCCTGACTCATGGCATGGATAATGTTGGGTTTGTTGCTGGGCTGAAATCCTTTCTTTGTACTTGTTATGGGAAACGAGACCTTGTTTAATGGTGCGCTAGGCTTATCTTTTTGTTTGTTTGTGTGCGTGTGTGTGTGCATGTAGTCTACAGAGCGCTCTGAGAGTGGGGAGGTGACCTTCATCAAGGAGCTTGTCAAGAAAATCCTCATCGTCATTGCCAGACCAGCTCGACTCCTGGAATGCCTGGTTGGTTCTCTTTCACAGCTCATGTGTTATTGTCATTTAGAGAATACTTTCATACCTTTTGACGTGTGGTTTACAAATACATTTTATATTCTTCTCACTAAGCATTTAGGCCATGACCTTGTCAGTCATGCTACTTACCTGCTTGACTTCAACGGTCTATATTTTTTTCAGGTAAATTAGTAGTCAGACCAAATATCCAAATATATATAAGAAAGTGGAGAATATATCAGCATTACAGTAGTTACAGTATTTTCATTGATCAG
Source organism: Alosa pseudoharengus (assembly GCF_046254945.1). NCBI lineage: Eukaryota > Metazoa > Chordata > Actinopteri > Clupeiformes > Clupeidae > Alosa > Alosa pseudoharengus. Next base: position 24,525,555 of record NW_027468609.1, read on the forward strand.
GATTCAGCTCTCAGATGGCCAGAGTTTATATTGAGCCTCTGTAAAAAATTCAGTTCATATTTAAAAGGAACATATTTGGCTCAAATTTACTGTAGATGTCTGACATTAATAAGTGAGTCTTTCATCCAAAATGTATCTTGTATGTTTTGTTTGATGATGCATGTAGGCCAAAGTGTGCAGATAAATTTTCCTGGCTTGCGGTTGTACTCAAAAACTTTTCAGGGTTGGCAGGCCTAGAACCTCTGTTCTCTTTTTTTGGGCTAGGAAACAAGGACAGGCATGGGTATGAAGACCTGGCCTAATGGCCACCATATTGTTTTCACCGAGTTCCTTTTTAGGGCAGTCGCTAAGGAAGTACTGTCCTGTTTAAAAAAAAACAAAAAAACAATACGTTGTTTAAATTTAAATTTGGACTCAAATTTAATTTGGAAATAACCATTTGAGTGTACTGTAGGTCTCAGACTAGCTACCAGACTTAGTTGGTGACTGGGTGTTTTTTCTTTTTTTTCTGCAGGAGTTTGACCCGGAAGAGTTCTACCACCTTCTCGAGGCTGCTGAGGGCCACGCCAAAGAGGGCCAGGGCATCAAGACGGACATCCCCCGCTACATCATCAGCCAGCTGGGCCTTACCCGAGACCCTCTCGAAGGTAAAGATGTCTTTAGCGGTATTCAGCACTGCCGTTACTACAGTCTCAAAGGCAAAACCATTTACGACTGCAAACAAGTGATTCTTTTTATTCCCGGTTTGCACAAGTTGCCCAAACTCTGTTGTTTAAAAACAAGTTTTAATCCAACTTTGAAAATTAGATTGCTTCATCGTGTTTTAAATGAACTGAAAAAGAAGTTACAATACTTCAAAGAATTCGCAGGATGGTTCAGTTGTTTTGCATTTTGGTAATGAAACACCTAATTGAAATAACACTCTCCATCTGCGAACCAAACACCCAGTCACATTAGAGCGATCAGTCCCACTCCACCGTAATTTGGGGATCTGGCTTTCATTATGGCTAATTAGGAAATGAGCGTCCTCCATGCCTCTGCGACCGGCCGAGATGTCTTCATCTCTGCGTGCCAGGCCCGTATGGCTGGAGTTGGCCACCTCATACCGGTGGTCCAGTTCCTGGGGGACACATTCGCGTTCCCGTCTGCCAAAGCGCCGCGGGCCAGGAGACGGACGCAGGGCAGCTGTTTGGGCTCGGCTCAGCTTCAGCAGCATCCTGGGTCTCCGGCGGGACATTAAAGCAGAACTCGCGGCTCATTACCTCTCTTATGTCTCGCATGTTTCAACTGGATGAAGAAAAGCGATGGTCGTTCATTACGCTCGCTTAGAAAGGGGTGCAGGGAGGGGATGGGTAGGGTGGGGGGGTGGTAGGATGTTGGGATGGGATTTGTTCTGGAGTTGCAGTTTTTTTGGAGGGAAAATGCCTGACATGTGTTCGAGGCCCTCGTCTCGGTTTCCGGCCCATTTCACTCGTTTTGCTGTTTCCCAGAGTCAGCTTGGTGCAAGTGATTAAGTGGAAAATCTGATTCCCACTACCGTCTGGTGGTGAAGGAAATGCTGGCTAAACAAGGAATATGTCCATCATATTCACCCCCCACCCCACTTGTCCACCCCCCCCCCCCTCCACACACACACACACACACACGCATACACAGATATTCGAAGCTCACACTGTAGTTCTCCATTTCACTTTTGCTGAACCGGTACGAGGTGGCCAACTCCAGCCATACGGGCCTGGCACGCAGATGGTTATTACTTATTCATACATCTCATCATTGTCTGTATTTTTGGTCCGTAGAAATAGCCCAGCTGACCAGCTACGACAGTGGCATAGCGGAGACGCCAGAGACGGATGACTCTGTAAGTATTAGAAGGCTTTATAGGCTTCTCTGCCTGTGTCATTAAAAGCAGACCATTCACCCGTTTCCCTATCCTTGTGCTGTGGCCTTATGGGACGTGATGTGCCACTTCTGAGTGGGGCTAGTTCAACCTAATTTAGGCTCGACATTTTTATTGCGGTCGCAAAGTTCAAGGAGAGGTAAATGTAGAGCTGTTGCTGAGGTTTCAGATTGAACTTTCCACAGCAATGGATTCCTACTTTGACAGACAGTGTATAGAGATTTGAGATACATGCATGTATTCACATGGGCATATCCTGTCGTAATGAGTAAAATGAATAGACTGATATATGCAGACATACAGACTGTAATTATACACTATATCCTGTAATGAGATGTGATATTTCAAAATGAATTGAGAATGAGCTGTTTTTCTTTCTTTAGTCCCAGAGCTTGAGTGCTGCACTCCGATCCCGCCGCAAACCCTGTGAAAACGACTTTGAGATGATCAAGCTGATCAGCAACGGCGCCTACGGGTAAAGCACTTCCACTCGAGTGTTCAGTGGGCACTCATTACTTACCCAGTCCCCCCCCACTGTGGGTTATTTTCATGTCAGCTCAAGTAGTTTTTGTTTTTAATTAGCCTCTCTGAAAGTGCACTTTCTCTCTCAACCTCCATACCTCTCGTCACCCTGAAGTGCTGTGCAATGCTGGAAGTAAGTTCTTAATAGTTTAATGAATGCTCTCTCTCTCTCTCTCTCTCTCTTGTTTGCTCGCTTGCTCAAACAGGGCTGTGTACTTGGTTCGGCACCGGGAGACCAAGCAGCGTTTTGCCATGAAGAAGATCAACAAGCAGAACCTCATCCTGAGGAACCAAATCCAACAGGCATTCGTGGAGAGGGACATCCTGACGTTCGCCGAAAACCCCTTCGTCGTCAGCATGTACTGCTCGTTCGAGACGCGGAGACACCTCTGCATGGTCATGGAATATGTCGAAGGTAGGTTTGGCAGGAAAGTGAAACAGTTTCACCATAGAATGTATGTTCCCGTTCGAAACCAAGAAACACTGAAACAGTATCTGTATTAACCAGTGAAAATGGAACCTTTTTACTTTGTGATCAGATCAGGGATATTATTGTGCATCAGTTCTTTTGAATCAGTTCTTTTGAATCAGTTCATTTGAATCAGTTCATCGTTCAGTCCTAACACAAAAACTTGGACATCACATGTCTGCTCTTCCTGTGTTAGGAGGGGACTGTGCCACCCTGCTGAAGAACATGGGCCCCCTGCCTGTTGACATGGCCAGAATGTACTTCGCCGAGACCGTGCTGGCCCTGGAGTACCTCCACAACTACGGCATCGTGCACAGGGATCTCAAACCAGACAAGTAAGTCCGTCATGCTGAACTAACTGGTAGAGCAGGGAGGCCCCAGTGCCCAGGGTAAAGGGGCGTTCGCACCAAGAATGATAACTATAACAATAAATTAAATATCTATAACTATAAAATAAAATATCGTTCTCATTACACATTCGCACGTTCACACATTAACTATAATGATAACGACATGCAGAACGATATCATTGGGGATCACTTTCAGAGCGATTTTGAGAACGATAAAAAGCTAACAGCCAATCAGAACCCATTATATTTTAGCCATCACATTCATTAACACAAGGAGAGACTTTGTTTATCGTTGGTCAGTGTGGACGCTTTTATTGTTATGCTTATAGTTATTGTTATAGTTATCATTCCTGGTGTGAATGGCCCTTCAGGGTTTGCTTCTTCATCTCCACAGAGACGGGAAGAGATCAGATACACACTGTGCTGAGAGTTTGAACATTTTTGAACATTAACTAAATACTAAATACTACAAACACGGCTCTTTTTCAAATGGCAGTAGACATCCTGAACAAATGGTTGTGCTATAGATTATAGATCAAATATGCAGTGTTAAAGATTTCTCAGACACTTAATACTTGTGTGTAAGGTACAGTATGATGCATATAGGCATTTCTTGATTTGTGTATGTATTGTTTCCCCTCTTTTGACAGTTTGCTGGTCACCTCCATGGGGCACATCAAGCTTACTGACTTTGGCTTGTCCAAGGTGGGACTAATGAACATGACCACGAACCTTTACGAGGACCACATTGAGAAGGATGCCAGAGAGTTCTCAGACAAACAGGTTTGAACATCCTCTTTTATGCCTCTCACCCTGGTATCCCTTACTTTTAGTAGTGGTACACATCTAGTAGTAGATCTGACTAACACTTACTCAGATGCCATCGGATATTATTGCTTACCACAGCAATGTTGTGCAACAACAATGGTTGCTTTTAGTATGAATATAGAAAATGTGAAAGAGTATAATATGAACTAAGGACATGTATAGGCATTGATTGTTCATGTATTTGTATTTTTATTGAAGTTTACTTTAATTAATATTTTACGGTACAAAATATGACTATTATCCCTGTACAGGGTACAGTGAAACTAATGTAATCTGTAATCTTTAGTGAGCTCACTGTTATGTCTTTCAGGTGTGTGGGACCCCTGAGTACATTGCCCCTGAGGTGATCCTGCGGCAGGGCTATGGGAAGCCTGTGGACTGGTGGGCCATGGGAATCATCCTGTACGAGTTCCTGGTGGGCTGCGTCCCCTTCTTTGGAGACACTCCTGAGGAGCTCTTCGGCCAGGTCATCAGCGGTCAGTGATCTCCATCTTATGTTGTCATGTACCTTTTATTGTATGTCCTGTAATTAAGCAATAAGCATCTTGAGGCCATAGCGGACACTTCACAGTGATTTGAGAACTGCTAAGGGGCGTTTTTAGGCATGACGCAAAGCAGAGTGCCCAAGACTGCAATAGCCGTCGAACAATCATCAATCATAATCAAAGATCGGAATGCTCAATTTCTGTTTGCAGAGTTCTAATAATACCCAGTGATACTCATTTCTCAAACGGTGCCTTTAGATGTTCCTTTTTTATGTAATGTAATGTAGATAGTACATTGATCAAATGCTTTGAATTTTCTCTGCAGAATTTTGAATTTTCTTTTCTAATCCATTGTTCTACATTATGTAATTATAGTTCGTTAGGATAATGTTCCCTAATGCAATCACAAAAATGTGAGCTCTCCTAGGTTGAAATTACAGACCTAAGAAACTAAAAGAATAAAAGTTCTGATACTATCCTGTATTCAGGTCTTTACATAGATCTGCCTAAATTAATTTTGAGGGTGACGTATGATTGAAAGCCATTACACTAGTTAGCCTATACAGTAGATCTCTTTTAAATATACGCTAGCTATAACTGGTCTTACCCATTTCCAGTGAATTAGGCTAACGGTGTCAGACTGGGTTATTGCACACTCAGAGAATAGAAGGGTACTCGATTTGTGTTCCTTTAAAAGTCCTGTTTTTGGGGGATGTTTCCAGAAAAGCTCCAACTCCCGGTTAAGCATTAAGCTGTCTGTCTTATCTACCCTCAGTGTGACTGATGTGTGTGTGCCACAGATGGCCTTGAACGTGCCCTCTCCTCTAAATGCTAATGTCGACTTTGAGGGAGTGGACTCTCAGTCGGCCACCACTGTGCTCAGATCAGTTATTAACGCCATGGAAATTAATGACGCGACAGCATCCATTTTGTGTGCTCTCAATCATGGGAAAAGCCGGTGGGACCCGGCGTTAATTAAAGGGCCCAGGCGAGTCTTCCGGAAGCCGCCATGGCCTCAGGGTCCTCGGATGCATATTCATGCCTGGCTCCCAGGTTTCATTAAGATGTGCAGCACAAGGCTGGCGCCGCCACTACCGCCACCGTCGGCGCCAAGGCAGTCACCAAATTAGCACTCATCTTATTTTTCTTGCGCTTCAATTGTTTAATCCTGCGGCCCTTTTAATTGTGCACATATTTGCACAATCACTGTGCCCTCTCTCTCTCTCTCTCTCTCTCTCTCTCTCTCTCTCTCTCTCTCTCTCTCTCCCTTGCTCGCTCGCTCGCTCGTTCTCCCCCCCCCCCCCCTCTCTTCTGTGGTCTCTGTATACCCCAACAGCCATGTGAATTATGGATGTTCAGTAGACAATGGTGCTTAGGGCACTGATGTTGTCGCTGGGAAGGACAGCAGAGTTTTGCCATTACCATGCAATTTAGGAGGTTAAGGGTGGCTTAACTTTCATCATTTAACAGAACTGGGGGGGCCTGTCTTTTTTTCTACTTTCTCTCGTTTCCCAACTAATCAAAGCTTGAGTGGGAGACTGCTAGGGTCTCATGTTTTGATGATGAACTGCTAGATATGTTTTTGTTGTGTCTGAAATTTAGCAGTTCATTAGGTCAAAGCCTTTTTTTTCCCCTGTTTGTTTATGTGTTTGTTTATCTGTTTTGTCTCTCAGATGAGATCAACTGGCCTGAGGGGGAAGATGCTCCACCTGGTGACTCCCAGGAGCTCATCACTCTGCTGCTCAGGCAGAACCCTCTAGAACGCATGGGAACAGGTGAGATCATCACTCTACTGCTCAGGTAGAACCCTCTAGAACACGTGGGAACAGATAAGGGCCTCAGCCTTACAGTAGTGAAGTGCTCCATTTGCGGAGCGTAAAAATAGTTACTGGTCTATTTTTTATTTTTTTTTGGAACGTACGTGCCACTGTCACATCAGCTGTATAGCCACTTCCATTGATTACAGTCAAAGCTAATTGTTGCAGCACACGCTCTGTGAAAGGAACGCTTCAGTTGTGTGCCCTGCGTAGCCTCCCTGCCAGAATTCTCTGTCAGAACCCTCTAGAACGTATGGAAACAGGTGAGGGCCTTGGCCTTAGCACTGGCGCCTCCAAAAATACACCAAGCCCTCTTTCCGTTCAACATGAGGCCCTTGATTATAATCCTTATTTTTTTTAAATTCAGTCTCCTCTAGATGGTTTCCCGTATATGGATTAAGCCTATTTATAGTTAACAGTACAATTCAATGAAAATCTCTATTTTAAAAAAGCTTTTAGTCTATAATAATGGGAGTAGGCGTAATCGATGTACAGAAAACTGTCTGGAGCTCATGTTCTTTTAGCTGTCTGACCAGTGAGGGCTCTCAAAAAAACACATGCACATATTCATTCACAGTCCTGGCTTTGTAAATGGGATTTTGCTTAAAGGTAAAAAAACCCCATGGTGTTCTGTTCAACATGTGTCCTGTTTTGTGTAATAAAGTTGGTGTTGTTCAGGTGTCAGGTGTTTGCTTTTTGGCTACACCTCTGGTTGTATTAGGCATGTTATTTCTCTTCGTCTAAGGATTTTAGCCAAACAGACCTTTTACCAGACCTTTAGCCAACCAGCACACATGGAAAATTCTAGTCACTGGCACTGCGGTTGGAGTCCAGACTGCCCAAGGTTGTTCTGTTCTCCTTTCTTTACTGCTCTTCTCCTGCTGTCCTCTGGAGTCAATTTGCTAGCAGAGACTGTTTGGCAGGTCCATTCTTTCTGCTTCTTAACTAATGACTTTATTCTCATGACGGACGATCAATATTATGCGGTATTAACCATTGTTCTTAAAGGCATAGTGCTGAAATGGCACTGAAAGGATATAAATGATTTCCCTCATTTCTACCCTTGGATGTCAAAGGCACAGTTGCTATTTGAAATCCGTTGAGTCACCTTGAGGGTTGTGGAGCAGTGGCTTCTAAATTGTTTAAACAGCGCTTTCTAAATTGTTAGGTGCCGGTGCTACATTTCTGGCAACTGGGCAGCCGTGTCGCTTTGATGCCCTCCGTGATTCCTGGCCTGGCAGATTGTGCCACCTCAGCTGAGCCCTGATGATGAAAGGCCAGTGTAGAGAAGGAAATGGGGTCATCTGGAGGTGTAGCATGGGTCACGCCACCTATCCCCCCCCCCCCCCAACTACTGTACTGTACATGCTCCCAGGCCTCCATGCTACCTTGATCTATTGCAATAACATAAGTCCAGACCTCGTGAATGTCACCCTCCGCATGGTGACCGTGTGTATCAGGCGCCGCCAGGGGCCACAACTGCTGACCCCCCTCGAGCCGAAAACAAAACCGTGGCTTGTTTCGACCCCGCGGAGGAGATTTAGTCAAAGCAGGCCAGCAGGGCTTAATCATCGGAATCAGCACCCCCTCTAACTCCCCTCCCCTCCCTACCCCCCCACCCTCACTCCACCACTTCCCAGCTTCGCTCTCCCATTCAGCGGAAACTCCTGTCTTCCTCAAAGGTCACTTGCAGGATATTGCGCTGCATAATTTATGGCCATGAAATCATAGTTGGGTGCCAGCCAGCCACTGGAGGAGAGAGAAGGGAGGTAGGGTAGAGAGAGAGAGAGGTGGGGGGAAATAAAAAAAAAAACTTTGACTCGGCATTTCTCCTCCACTCTCTGGCTCAGTTCATACCACACACACACACACACACACACACACACACACACACATACACCTTGCCCATACAGAGCAAGACATTCAATCAATGATGTGTGCAGGTAGACAGTGGTTATTCTAATACCATAAAATCACTTCCTAAACACTCTCACCTTTACAGTAAGCACTTTAGATTTAGTCCCGCTGCTCCTGCTGATATGGCCAGAACTTAACCTCTCTCTCTCTCTCTCTCTTTCTTTCTTTCTCTCTCTCTTTCTTTCTCTCTCTCTCTCTCTCTCTCTCCTCTCTCTCTCTCTCTCTCTCTCTCTCTCTCTCTGTGTGCTGTGTCCTCTGTCTACAGGTGGGGCCCACGAGGTGAAGCAGCACCAGTTCTTTTACAACTTGGACTGGAACAGCTTGCTGCGGCAGAAGGCCGAGTTCATCCCTCAGCTAGAGTCAGAGGACGACACCAGCTACTTCGACAGTGAGTGTCTGAACAACCGGGGAGGGGGGGTGTCATTCTGACTTTAGTGCTACGTGGCAAGACCTCCCAGTCTGGAGACGACTCCCTGCAATTGTAGACCAGAGGACCGTTCGGAAAAACAAATGCTAACAAACCTACCCCCTACTATTTCCTTCCACACCCCTAACTTCTGCATTTCCCTTCATTTTAGTCAAAGAAATTCATTCCTAAATTTAGTTATTTCCAATGTAATTTATGCCTTGATTGCTTACAAGACCTCACAGTCTGAAAACAACTCCCTGCAATTGTGGACTAAAAGACCATTCGAAAAACAAATGCTTACGAGCTTACCCCCTACTATTTCCTCCCACACCCCCTAACTTCATCATTTTCCTTAATTTTAGCCAAAGAAATTAAATCCTAAAGGTAGTCGTTCCAAATGTCGTTTATGCTGTGATTGCTTACACCCTCTTATTGTCCACATTCCGCCATAGTTGTCTCCAGACTCTACAGAAATGGCTTTGGCAGCCAGGGGCGTCCTCCAAACACGTCCACAAATCAAAAAGCTAGTTGACGGGAAGGACAAGGGGAGGGGGAGAGACTCGGCGCTGAAAAGACCTACCGCTATGTGGCTAATGTCGCCGTGCGCCAGCCGTCTCAGCGTGACACAAAAGCAGTTAGGAGACACAATGAAAGAGAAAATGGAATTTATTGTCGCATAAAGCGAGCTAAAGACAGACACTCTCTTAAAATAAAACTGCCACAAAGAAACCCAGAAAACAATTTACTATGTAGCTCTTTTTTTTTTTTTTAGAAAAAAAGTCCTGTTCAGCATGAGCTGCTTGAATAGGAATATTTTATGACCATTTGGTCCTTTTAGAACAGATGGGCCTCAGCCTAAAGACAAGACTTGGAGCTACTCTGTCTAGTTTTGGTCTTTAAGGCTCCAAGTTGTTCTCTTTGACCATAACCTGTTATTAGTGTTAGTGTTGAATGGTAGTTTAGCTGAAAATGATGAACATAAACTCCACACTGATGTTCACTGAACTGCATAGTTACAGAAGGCAAAAAGAAGCTCCTGCAGTATTTTAGTATGTAGTATGCACATGTAGTATTCTATTCACTTCACAGAATTTCATGTAGAAGACATTTTAGGATTCATCAAGGTGACTTTGCCTGTTGAGCACATTATATTGCTTTCACAAGCACAAGTACCAACAGAACCTGTGATCTGTTTGTCTCCAGCTCGGTCTGAAAGGTACCATCACCTGGAGACTGAGGAAGAGGACACGAATGATGAAGACTTTAATGCAGAGCTTAGGCAGTTCTCTTCCTGTTCACACCGCTTCTCAAAGGTAAGATTTCTACTCCTCCATCTTCCCTTCCCTACACTTTTTTTCTCCAGCCTGTGAGCGTACACACACACACGCACACACGCACTTACACAATCACACTCACTTATACAATCATACTAAAGACACTGCACACACTTACACTCACTCACTCTGACACTAATATAAACTCAGCTTACTCTCTTATCAACACACTCACTCACTCAATCATCTTGCACACACACACACACACACACACACACACACACACACACACACACACACATATACACACACACACACACACACACACACACACACACACACACGGGGATGAGCGGGCAGAAGAAGCCGCTAAAGTGATGAGGCTCCCATGCCTATCCTCTGAGAGTGCGTAAAGCTGTGGATTTCCTCCTCCTCATCTGCAGCTGAGACTCATTAGGTGTTAGGGATCAGGCTTCTCCTCCCAGGCTCAGGCCCTGCAGCGTTTACTGGGAGCAAAGCAGGAGAAAGCTGCTGGAGGGAAAACACTCACAACTTCCTCACAAGCGATTATATACACACAGGCACTGAGTCAGACAGGCACACAACTTCGCACACACACACTCACATTAGATGTCATGTCAGTAACATGCATTCATATAACTACCATCCAAAAATGGTGTATGTTGTACTATTGAAAGATACAGAAGTACACAGTCATAAAAAATACATTCATACCCATCCACACACACACACACACACACACACACACACACACACACACACACACACACACACACACACACACACACACACACACACACAAGCATTTTTCCATACTTCCCCCTCTGGCATTTGGCCCCGTTCGAAGGCCAGATTATGCATTATCGCTCATGAGCAAGATCTATTTCAGTTGCATGTAGAACAAAGACACACACACACACACACACACACACACACACACACACACACACACACACACATTTATTGATACACACACACATACATACATATATACACACACACACACACACACACACACACACACACACACACACATACATAGAAAAACACACATCTGTTTTGGTGCAATGCAGACTGCACTCAACCTTGGGTAAGCTGAGCAGATTTTAGAAGGAGTCCATTTTTTGTACTGGATATTATAAGCTAATCAAGAAAGTTCTTCAACACCGTAATGAGCCTCACTTTTTTAACCATTACTTTATGTTGTCTGACCTTGTGTGTGTGTGTGTGTGTGTGTGTGTGTGTAGGTGTACAGCAGTCTGGACCTGTCTCGCGGCCAGCTGGAGGAGAAAGGGGAGCAAGAGGAGAAGAAAAGCGAGAGCCCGCTGACCATGGACTCCCTCAGCTGGACGCCCGACTTCACCGAGATGTGAGTCATTTCCTCTCAGTCCATCTGTCACATTAAAACGCTGCTGCCGTTACCGGTGCCACCTCTGCCACGGCCGCCACAGCCGTCAGGCATTACTCACCGGGCTTGTTCGTCACCAAATGACGTCTCTTCCCACCCCGCTGAGCGTGCTCTTAAGCGTAACTTAAGCGGCAACTTAATTGGGTGTAATTTGAACTCCTGCTTTTAGAGGGTTCAAGGTACTAGTGGGGTTTCCAGTGGTTAGGAAGTGACGTCTAACACATCTAACAGAGCTGAATTATCTAGAGATTTCCACCCGTGCAGTCTAAACCCGAGACGGTGGTGGCTGGTGACTAATCACACTTATTCTACTCTTTCGCTCACCTCTCCCTCTCACATGGGGATTGTGTTTTTTTTTTCTTGTTTTTTTTAAACTTCAACTTGTTTGTACGTCACTTTTGATATGGTTTGTTAACCATTTAAAATGGTTAAATAACAGATACTGATGTTAACCATTTAAAATAGTTCAATAACAGATACTTTATATATAACTTGGATGTAGAAACTGTAGGGTAAGTTGACTAATATTTAGCAGAAGCTTTTATCCAAAGTGACACAGACTCGCAAAAGGCAGGTTACCACTTCTCCACTGCTGATAAATCTACTTCCTTCAAAATAAGGGCATTCATAAAAGCATATTAACAGTGGCAAATTTGGCAACAGACAAATTTCCATATTAGATTGTTACATTATTCTATTTTGATGGGAAATGGTGGACCCCCGTCATTTAATTGTGGAGAAGTTTTCAGGAAGTAATTTAGCTTTTAATAGGAAAAAAAAAAGCTGGCACAGTTACTGAATTGAATTTAGATAGCTCTTTGTTACCAGAACTGGGTTGATATTGTAGCGTCTCTGTGTTTTTTCTAGGCCATCACTCTCCCACTCTTCTGACGCCGAAAGCGCTAGTGCAGGACTCCGGTCTGGCCTGCTCCCCAAGTTTGCCATCTCAGCCGAGTCGGAGGACGGGGACGGCTCCGTGGCCCTGGAGGACCCCAGCAAGGTCAACTTCACCATCGGGGAGCTGCCCCAGGACGAGCCTGACGCCACCACGCCCGGCAGCACCCTCAGCGGCTCCACTCTGTCTGGTGAGGAAGGAATTAGAGGCAGTGATCCTCTGCGTTAACGGACGTTTCTACCAAGAACAATAACTATTACGATGAAAGTGACCCGACAAAGTGACCCGACAATATTGTACCTCATGTCTTTATTGTTATAGTTTATGTGTGGGCGTTGTCATTCATAATAGCTAGAAGGATACTTTTTTGCCTCAGTGTTACTTTGAGAGGTGTATAGATGGAGTGTAGCAGAGGATTCTGTATTGGTCCACTGATTCTTTATAGGAGAAGACAAGACCCTGTGATGTGTCCTGTAACTGTGTTTTGTTTGGAGTTGTGTTTGATGCTGCTGCTGTTGCTGCAGTGCCGTGCCGCATGCCAGTGCGTTTGGTTTGCTTTTGGTCTCTTGTTTGGCTGTTGCCCCCCACCCCTAATCCACTGCTCTCTCCTCGGCCCAATAGGCGACTTCTCTGAACACGTGGACCAGCTGCACTCCTCCCGGGGTGAGGGGGTGGACAGCCCCGACACCACCTCCGCCTCCAAGACCTCCGTCGAGCTGGGCGCCACCCTCGGCCTGCCACGCTCAGACACCCCGGACAAGACACCCGGCACTACGACCACCGGCGGCAAAGTGCCCAAGTCGGTCTCAGCCAGCGCCCTCTCTCTAATGATCCCTGGAGGTGAGTGGGTTTGTTCGGTCAGTCGGTCCAGTGGTGGTAAAATGAGTTTGAGAGCAGAAGTTTTATATGTCAGTGTCATTTTATTTACATAGCACTTTTTTTTAAACAACGGCAGTTGACCAAAGTGCTATTTATGCAGTCTCGTTTTCTGTCCAGCACCCAGCATGAGGTTGTGCCTGGGTGTTGTGCCTTTTTCAACTTTTAAGAGTGCAGACTGGTGATCACAGACACTGCTACATTTGCTACACGGTATGACACAGAAGGGCAGAGAAGGAGAGAATTGGGGTAGGAGATGGAGGGAATGAGTGAAAGAGGAAGAAAAAGAGAAAGAATGAGGCAGATGAAGAATGAACAGAGAAAGAGAGGAGAAGCTAAATGAAACATTGGGGGGGGGGGGGGAGAGAGAGAGAGAGAGAGAGAAGGGGAGAGAGGGGAGATTGGAAGAGAGGGAGCACCAGAGAGAGAGGAAGAGGGGATTAGAGAGCGCATTAGAAGGACGGATCAAGAGAAGGAGTGTGAAAGAGATGAAAGGGACACAGGGAGCCGTGTGAAATCGTAGCCGGCAGGCCCATGCTGCGAGCGCTGCTCCACTTTCCGGAGAGATGGAGAGGCACAGAGCTGGCACTGCTGCTGCCCCACTTCCCCTCCTTCTCTCTGCCGCAGAGAGAGAGAGAGACAGAGAGACAGAGACAGAGAGAGAAAGACAGAGAGAGAGCGAGAGAGAGAGAGAAGGGGGGGGCAGGAAGGAAGGGAAAGAGGGCAGAGATATGAGGGTGTGAAAGACAGACAGAGAGAGGCAGGGTGAAGAATAGAAAGGGTGATGAGAAGGGAGAGAGTAATGGAGAAGGGTAGAGAAAGGTTGTGTATGAGACTGTGTGCATGACAGGAAAATACAGGTTGAAATAGTGTGTGTGTGTGAGAGTGAGTTTGCAAATGTGCATTCCCACACACACACACACACACACATTTTCTCTGTATGTTTTTCTGTGTGTGCATGTGTGTGTGTGTGTGTGTGTGTGTGTGTGTGTGCACAAATTCATGAGAGGGTGGAAAAGAGAAAGGAGGCCGCCGCTGTGAGGGGGAAAATCTCATCGGCCTCACTCCCAGCAGGGGAGTCCAGAGCTGGAACTGCTCTGACACGCTAAGTCCCCTACATCCCCTGTTATTGGGATTCCAGCGCGCATTCAGGCCCGCTCCACTTGGACTGGCAGACAAACATAGCCTCGAGCACAGCCCTGCTCTGCCAGAGCTCAATGCCACCCAATGTCATTGCGCCACCTTAACAGATGTCGAGAATGACTCCTTTCAAAATTCATCATGATGATATATGCTGTAATGCACTAATATGGATTATACAGTGAATTATAAAGTACTAGTATCAATAGAAGTAACGATAATAGTACTGATGCAGTAGATTCAGTGCATTCTAATGCACTAATAGTAATATACTGTGTTGATGCAGTAGATGCAGTGCATTCTAATGCACTAATAGTAATAATTGATTTATTGGCATATAATTGTTGCATTTCTGAATAGTCGATGTTTTCCTCCTTATTGTAGATGTTGTTGGGGTGTCCCCGCTGGCGAGTCCTATGTCCCCGTATTCACTGTCATCAGATCCGTCCTCACGAGACTCCTCCCCCAGCCGAGACTCCTCCCTCTGTGCGGTCAGCCCCCGTCAGCCAATCATCATCCACAGCTCCGGCAAGAAATTTGGCTTCACACTGCGCGCCATCCGCGTGTACGCTTGCGACGGTGACGTCTACACCGTCTATCATATGGTCTGGGTAAGCACACGTGAAGCCTTCCCTCCTGCTCACAGATATCTATATGTACTGCAAGCTTACAGCGTGGAAGTAATGTGTGAACAGGTCCTGTAGCCTCTTTGGATTTGCGTCCTAAATGAATAATTAGCAGTATTCCTGGTATGTGCTTACGAAAGCTAGCTGTTAAGATCATTCTTAGACTATAACCATCATAACCTCTCAGACTATAAGCCATGCATTATGTATACACACCACTTACTGTGTATAGAATGTCCATACAATGGCAAATGCTTGAATAGATTTTGGAACACTAGGGATTGCATTTGTAGCCCTTGTTGTTCTTTGTAGAGAGGTGGTAGCTTTTTCAGCTCGGCTTAGGGTGGATACCTGTAATTCTAGACTAATAACCAACAATGTTGCGTTTCTGTTCCTAACGCAGAATGTGGAGGATGGGGGACCGGCCAATAAAGCTGGGCTGAAAGCTGGAGATCTCATCACCCACGTCAACGGAGAACCAGTCCATGGCCTGGTCCACACTGAGGTGGTGGAGCTGCTACTCAAAGTGAGTCTCCGGTCCCTGTCCTCTGTCCATCAGTAGTATCCGTCATAGCCACTGTGTGACTTCATCTTAGATAGCACCTTTTCCAGTATACGATAGGACAGCACTTTGCTCCCACAGCAACCTGAATTATCTCTGTTGCTCCCTTTTGATCTCTCTTCATTCTGTATATATATATCAGTCACACACATAAACAATACATTAAGTAGCATCCATGAACACTGTTATTAGTGCAGTGAAGAGGCGAACTCTTGGAGCTTGAGGGTGCTTACATGCTCTTACACTCTTAGTTCAGAGTCTGTTCAGATACACTACAGTCAATGCACACACACACAAGTAGCAATACAGGGAGAAAAACACACATTTGGCAAATTTCATGAACAGGTGTTAAATCTCTTACAGAATGGCCCTAACACCTGTTCACATGGTCATAGCTGAATATTGTGTGTAATCCTTAACAATGTGCATCTGTTGTGACCGTGTGTTATGCGTTATGGTTTCCAAAAATAGATTTTATTCTCTTCTCTTCTCACAGAGTGGCAGTAAAGTAGCTATATCTACCACCCCTTTTGAAAACACATCTATCAAGACTGGTCCCGCCAGAAGGAACAGTTACAGAAGCAAAATGATCCGCAGAACGAAGAAACCCAAGAAAGAAAAGACACAAGAGAGGTGGGCTTGCATTCTCAGCAATATTTTTGTCATTGTCTTTTTATAATATTGGTATTGAAGGCAGTGGAATCACATAATGCATACCGGTATACATGTGCACATATGTTTCTGATTGTCATACTCTAACATCACCACTAGGTGTAACTCTTGCTCTTAACTTGACTCCTGGCCACGTCAAAGGCATTATCCCTGCACAGCCTTGGCCAAATATGAAATGCTCTGGATGGTGGATTTAGAAATCTGGCAGCAATCCATCTCATTACATTTCTGTCTCTGATTGGTTGACTGGAGAATAAGGCTATTATGTGCATGCAGTTTTGGCAAATTATTATATGATTTTATTTTATGTTGCTTTGAAGAACATTGTTAAAATATCTAAACCTTAAATAATAATTGCTTTGCTTTGTTTTGTGTTTTTTTTCCTCCTCCTATTTTCTGGCCCCCTCTTCCTTGCCACGGCAGGCGCAGGTCTGTGTTCAGGCGCTTTGCCATGCAGCCCTCGCCCCTGCTGCACACCAGTCGCAGCTTCACCTCCCTCAACCGCTCGCTGTCCTCAGGCGAGAGCCTCCCCGGCTCCCCCACACACAGCCTCTCCCCTCGCTCCCCCACCACAGCCTTCCGGCCCGCTCCAGACTTCACACAGTCAGGTTAGTATGAAGCACCCAGCTAGTATGTCACTCAGTCAGGATATAGCAGAACTCACATCTACAGTAGGATTTCACATGGTCAAGTTAGTATGAGTACTTAACCCCATGCTCCACACAGTTCAGTATGTTTACAGCGTGTCACTATGAATATGATAGTAATGAAGGATACTGTGTTAATGATGAATAATATTAAATTCTGTGTACAGAAAACAGCATTTAATATTATTCATATATATATATATATATATATATATATAAAGAATTTCCCCCTTGGGGATTAATAAAGTGCAAGCAATCAAGTCTCATTGAAAACTGTAAAAGCTTTTTTGCCTGAGTGAACATTGTGCCACTTTTGACTCAAGTTCCTCTTCCTCTTTTTGTTGTTTCTTTTGGTTCCTAGGTGGCACATCCTCTCAGAGCAGTTCCCCGAGCTCCAGCGCCCCAAACTCCCCCGCCGGTTCGGGCCACATCCGGCCCAGCACCCTGCACGGCTTGGGGCCCAAGCTCCCCGGCCAGCGGCTGCGCCAGGGCCGGCGCAAGTCAGCCGGCAGTATCCCGCTCTCGCCCCTGGCGCGGACGCCCTCCCCGACGCCGCAGCCTACCTCCCCCCAACGCTCGCCCTCCCCCTTGCTGGGCCACACGGTGGGAAGCTCCAAGACCACTCAGGCGTTCCCTCCCAAGATGCACTCGCCCCCCACGATCGTGCGGCACATGGTTCGGCCCAAGAGCGCCGAGCCGCCCAGGTCGCCGCTCCTTAAGCGGGTGCAGTCGGAGGAGAAGCTCTCGCCGTCCTACACGGGGGACAAGAAGCACCTGTGCACCCGCAAGCACAGCCTGGAGGTGACCCAGGAGGAGGGGGCGCAAGGGGAGGGCGCCCAGTGCGAGGCCACTCTGCAGAGCGTGGAGGAGACCTCTTGCGAGACGCTGGCGGTCACGCGGGTGCGGCCGGCCGAGCAGGGCTGCCTCAAGCGGCCCGTCACGCGCAAAGTCGGACGACAGGAGTCCATGGAGGATCTGGACAAGGAGAAGCTGAAGGCTAAAGTTGTGGTGAAGCGGCAGGACTGGACGGAGAGGCGCGAGTCTCTGCAGAAGCAGGACGCCATGCAGGACAGTGAGGCGGCCACCTGCTCCTTGACCGCTGACGACAAGGACAGGAGCGTTCTGGGTAGGCCCAGCTCCAGACCTCAGGGCAATCCTGAGTCTGGTCCCCTGGACAACAAGGGCGCCAGCGCCAACTCCACGCTCAAAGACGTATTGTACAAGAAACTGAACACCAGAGTGTGCGAGAGCATCGCTGAGTCGATGAGTGGCGGTGGGGACTGTGTGTCCGTGTCACTGTGTGAGGGTGTCAGGTCGCACACGTGCCCCGGGTTGCAAGAATGGAGCCCCCAGAAGGCCGAGCGACAGCTCGCGCGACCTTTGAAGGAGGGCGGTAAGCCGGACAGGCTAGACTTTAAAGCCTCCAGCATGGAGTTTGTCAGGAAACGTCCGTCTTTCGACGAGCGAGATGACTGCGTGTGCCGATTATCCCCCAGCATGCACGAGAGCCATCACTTTAGCACGACCCGCTCCAAGAGCCTCCAGCTGGACTCCGCCATGGTCCTGGACCACATGAAAGGCGGGATGTGCGGCATCCACAACTCGCCAGTGATCACCGGAGACTCTCTGTCCCCGAAGCTGTTTACCGGCCGGGGGGAGAGCGCGGTGGAGAAGCTCCAGATGATCTCCTCTTCGGAGGGATCCATCCGGAAGACATCCTCCGAGTACAAGCTCGAGGGGCGTCTTGTTTCCTCGCTGAAACCCCTGGAAGGTACACTGGACATCGGCTTGCTCTCGGGACCACGCGTTTCCAAGACCGACACCTGCCTGTCCAAAATGGTGGACGGCCCAGGGGAAGTCACGCTAGGTCAGAGCCAGAGCGAGAAGCAGCTGTCGTTTCAGCTGCAGAAGCCCTCTGACAAGCCGAAGGCAACATCAACAGACTCCGCGCCAGCTCAGGGAGCCGTAGAGTCCCTGAGCTCTCTGAACTCGCTTACAGAGTGGCCTGCAGCGAAACCCGACACTACCACCACTGCCACCGCCGCCATCGCCACCGCTCTGATCAAAGGCTGCAGCAGCAATAGAACTCAGCCCAGTCACGTCGAGCCAACCCACTTACCGGTCGTTAAACTGGACATTGCTGACTCCAGTGGAAAACCGGAGATTAGATCAAGCGTGAAAGCTGCCGCCTCGTCCCTGGCCCACGAGATGAGGGTCACTCGTCACAGTTCTCATTTCTCATACGGGAAGACTCCTTCAATCAAAGAGGTCAGCAACGAGGACCAGGATGATGACTTAGAGCTACCTGAAGAGGCCACCATGGCCACAACCAATCAGAAACAAGACGATCCCAAGCCTGTAATGACACAAGAATCACAAAACTCTAAATCAGAATCTAAGGCAGAATCGCATGCCTCTCAGTCAGAATCCCCTAAAACAGTACCTCACGCATCTAAGTCCAAACTTGTAGAAATAAACTTGGTTGACAAATCCAAATCTGAGCCTGCAAAAGTGATCCGCAGCCTCCAAACTACTCTGTCTCCTAAGCAGAGAGTAGACTCCCCGTCAGAGCTGGCTGGTGCACAGAACAGTGACAAAGAGCAGAAACCAAGTAGTCCAGTTTCAGGCAAAGCTTCAGGGCACGGTGCCTCACAACATGGCTCAGCAACTTCACAGAGTGTGCTGCTTTCTCCCCCCGAGCACAGTGCTCAAACGAGCGCAGCCAAGGATAAATCTGTTGATGCGAAGACACCTGAATTCCAACAGAACCCTGTCAAAGACAAACCAGCTCTTACACAAAACTCAACTTCTCCAGTAAGCGCTGTCAAAGAAAAACCAGCCGCACCCACACAGAATTTAATTACATCCGTAAGTTCTGGTCCTGTGCTGGCAAAAAGTACCGGTAAAGAAATTCCATCCAGCAGCATAACTCCGGTTTCAGAACGTTCTCATTCGCAGACCGCTGTGAAAGACGCGCCAGCGAAAACACAGAGCGCACCTTCAGATCCACATCCCAGTCATCCTCCAAGCTCCGCTGCTGCCAAGGACAAACAGGTCAGCACACTGAGCTTGGCCTCAGCTTCACAAGAAAGCCCCGGCCCCAAAGGTACGGCCATTTCTGAAGCCGCTTCCCCGCAGGCCAAGCAGAAGAAATCAGGCAGCCCACCGAAAGTCAACACGGGGCCGAAATCCTTGCTGACTTCAGCTGTTGCTCCATCGGAGGATGTAAAGAGGTCTTGTGGCTCGGTTCCACAGTCTCAGCAGCAGCAGCAGCGCTCGGACAGAACCCCGCATGCCACCGCCGACAAGGTCCAGACAGAGAGGGCCCTTTCAGCGCCTGCCAGCGGGACGACGTCCACTTTGCAAACTGGCAAGGCCCTCAAAACCACAACGTGTTTCCCTAACAAAACGGCCGAGGCCCAGGAGACACCTTCCTCTGAAGGGGAGCTGAAAGGCTGCGTGGCGAAAGGCAACACCAGCACCGCTGCTTCTAAAGCTGAAATCACAAAGAAGGGTGAGCTGAAGATAGAGGATGTAGCCACCGGTAAAGCAGCAGCAGAAAGTAGCACCTCAATTAAGAACGTGGCCGTAGCTCCGCAGAAGATGCCAAGCAATCAGGGCAAAGCCACAGATGGACAGACAGACACCAGCTTAGCCAAGGCAGAAGACAAGCCACGAGTGAAGGGCTCTCCAGTGTCCGAAAGCCTGCACTCGGCCAAGGCCTCGGCTGACAGAGCTGTCAAAGAAACCAGTCCCTCACGGTCAACAAAGCCACCCCAAACTTCACCTTCAATGTCCGTTAGTGGAAAACAGGCCACTGTGAGCTCCAGAAATAAGCCGAGAGTAGAGTCCCCCCTGGTGTCCCAATCAGGTGTCAAAGCAACAGAGAACAAAGGGAAAACGGAGAGCCATTCAGCAGCTTCGGCTGCAGCTAGAGACACCCAACAAGCAAAGCCAAAAGAGCAGAGAGAGACACCAGTCCTCGCTGGCCAAACCCAGAGGGAGACTGTGAGCCGTGGCAGTGCCAGTCTGGCCTCCGTGCCCGTGCTCCCCGTGCCCGCTGTCAGGGTAGAGATCCACACACCCAGTGGGGCAGTGGTGGGTAAGGGCACGCCCAGCACAGCTGAATCCACAGCAAAGTCCACCAAGGAGGAAGCGGCCAGGGCGCGAGGTGAGGGCCCCAAGCTGCAGTCTCAGAGGAACCAGGGACCAGGGGAAGTGGTGGGGACTACCAGTGATCTCAAATCAACTTCTGCCGAGGCCAAGACTGGAGTCTCCTCTTCCTCTTCAAATCGAAAGGAGATGGCCGAGAAGAAGAAACGAGAGGCTGGCCAGGAGCAGTCATCCACGCAAAAACACGCCGGCAAAGATGCGTCTAGAACATCTGCGCCCGCCAAAGAGGCAACAGCGGCAGAGAAAGAGTCCGTCCGTCCGAAACAATCAAAGGAATCTCCTCGCGGCTCAAACAAGAAGTGATGCACAGACTGGGGCAGATGGCGGGGTGTGGACTTTTGTTTGCAGCCACCATTTCTATCCAATCTTTTAGGAATGTTCTAAGAGGCTGTTTCTTTTTTTCTTTCTGTATGTCCTATCATTATGCCTTCCTTTTTTGAGGACCGGTGAAGCTGTTACTTCAGTGTGCGTACCAAGTAAGAAACACTTGAGTAGGCAGATTAGCTTGGTGAAGGGTGGGTGTGGGTGTGTGTGTGTGTGTGTGTGTGTGTGTGTGTGTGTGTGTGTGTGTGTGTGTGTGTGTGTGTGTGTGTGTGTGTGTGTGTGTGTGTGTGTGTGTGTGTGTGTGTGTGTGTGTGTGTGTGTGTGTGTGTGTGTGTGAGCGAGAGAGACAATACTACTATGTGTTGAAAAATGTAGGTCTGAATGTAAGACATAATTTCTTTTGCTGCTGATTTGTGGTCCCTTTTTAATTATCTGCAGTGAGTAGGGAGCGAAGAGAAAAAACAAAAGTAATTCTGTGTCTAAATATGTTTTGTGTTGTGGAATAATTAGTAAAGCAGAGGTTTGTGCAACCTGTAAACTAGCAGAGGCAGGGTGAAGGGGGTCCCTTCAGTGGTGTGCGAACTGCCACGGCCGTGCATGCCAGACTCAGTACTAAACACGAAGCCCCTGTCCGTAGACACATCGTACTGGGCCTGTGCTGAGACTAAATGACAATGGCCAGGTCTTTTCCTCCCGATCGAAAAATTCTGCTGAAACCCGCCATGGTCTTTGCACATGATTTAAACCATCAACTTATCAAAAAAATAAATACAAAACAAAAGTGTAGCAATGGTGCTGAAGAAGTAGCATGCAGTTGTCATGCAAAACGTGTGATCTCACCAATTTTTTGTTTAATTAGTTTTGTTTGGGTTTTTCTTTTTGTTTGTTACTCTGTTCTGGTTGTTTTACCCTTTTAGAGATGAAGTGTGCAGTTTTGTTTTGGGTAGTGGTGCACAGAGCCAATGCACTATGTCCTGTGCTTCTCACCTAGAACTATTTACTATGGAATCATCTTACGGTTCTGGAATCATATCTAGTGGAAGGGGCCTTTTGGGTTCATGGGGAATTCGGCTTGCTGTTCTTAGCAGGTTATGATGAAATTCACATTCCTTTCACATAACATCTCTACATTTCTAAAAAAAATTGATTTTTATGCAATATACTGTAAATAGGACTAAGTGAACTGTACAAAATGGGGGCTACATGGGCTCAATCAAATATGTGTGTTGTATGTTTTATATGTATATATTTTGCTATCTCATACATTTGTATACCATGCTCAACGTTTGGTGTTAGTTCTGTCATTGTTATCTTGATAATTCTGGACTTCTGGAAGTAGCTACCAATAGGAAAAGGCATAATCTCTCTCAGATTGTGTAATGAATTGTACTTGAAGCAACACAAGCTTAAAATGAGAGACTGGACACTTTTCAGTAATGTGTCTCTGTGAAGGTAAAACTGAGGTGCCTGTAGTAGATCTGAGAATAAGAATGTCTTTTGATTTCTTTTGTTTTTTTTTTGCAGTAATGATCCACAATGGACTCACATGGGTGTCTCACTTTAAATTTGCACCAATGCTCAGAATATGGATGTAACTTTAAAACTAAAATGGAAACCAATAGCCTCAATTTGGAAGACAATATACCTTATACTCAGTTACATTTCTTATAGCAGTTTCGAGGTGTGAAGGCTGTTGTCTGGCTTGTATTTGTGTGGCTGTTTAAACAATACCGAATTTGGCTCAATAGAAAAGGCGGATGTAGGACTAGAGGTTTGGATTTCCACCTCTTTACACAGTCAGGGGTGCCAGAGTTGAAGAGGTTCAGCATCCAACAGCATCCAACATCCTCTCATAAGCTCATACTCACCCTGTCCCCATTTGTTCGCATAATATCCGGCATAATGTAGTCCTTTTCCAGAACACTATGCAGAACTGATCTTTGGCCGAGTGCCCTTTCATCTCTGTATTTCAGCTGACAGGGGATTACATGTAGACAATAACAGTCACCGCACAGTGCAGGTGAAAAACACTTTTCCATTACCTAACATAAGATTGTGAAATGGTTTTAAAAAATGGCGATGCACTTTGTTTCATAGACTTTTGTCTCTGATGTTTGTGCAACCTCAAACCCTTTGATTTTTGTGTTGCTTTTATAACATTTCAATAGTCAGTAGTGATGAATACATCTAAAAGAACAATCACATCCTGCATAGTTTTTCTCAATAAAAATATATTGTCCATTGCTCTCTTCAAACTAACCGCAAATGTTAGAAGTGGTGCAGCAATGAATCAAGCCAATGCTTTTACAACCCTTCCACTTAGATGTTAATGGAAACAGCCAAGCACATACCAACTTAGTTACAATGTTACAATATCTGTAGGCTATATTACAACGCTAGACACTTAATGGTATTTTAAAGGGGCTAATGGTAAATGCATATATCTATATATAGCAGGACACATACTGTATGTTCGAGAGCCATTAGGGAATGCCACACATAAAGCATAATTAATGACCTAGAGATTTTTAAAATAAAATACGTTGTAAGATTCTGAACTTTTAATGTTCATAGAGTAAGCTGTTTCTGGGAGATAAAAATGCACCTTATTGTTGGATATGCGACAAACACAGATTTAATAAGACTATCTTGAGAAGAAAGAAAAAAAAAGTATATAGATCATGCTGAAATGTGAATGTCTACTCGAGCGATTTTTACATGATAACAGTTGTCGTCATAAAGGAATCACATAAAAGCTCATTAAAATTAATGGAGTCTTGTTTGTCCCTATGCCTTTTTTCCGCTGACATTTGATGTTTAAAATCTCTTTAAAAAGCACATTAAATGTTTGTTTACAATACTTCATGGATGTATATTTTGTATATTGTGTTATTAATTTGCCAAAATCTGTGTGCAATGTCACAGAAAAACTTGTGGTGATTGTAGTGTCTGTGACTGCTTATCTCAGTCAAACCAAGCTGTATAAGACTCTGTTAGTCTGCGTTAGTGCAGACCTTTTATGTCAAAACATCTGTCTGGTTCTAAATGGTCCTGCATTTTTTTGTTTTTGTTTATTTTTGAAGGGGGGGGGGGTTACTTTATTTTCTCAATGTGTGTAAACTTAGTGTTAGATGACTGCTTCTCATGATTGGTCTTTTAGGATCTGTGCAATAAAATGTGTTATGAGTTTTGTATTTCACCCAATGAAAGCTCTATGGATGTCATAGATGTTGTATACTATAAAAATATTTATACTTCTAAAGTTGTACAATACTAAAAATAAAATGGCATGAATGAATGCTTGTTCTTGCTCCTTTGATGTTTCATGTACTAGGATTACTCTGTGTCTATTCCTGACACAAAAACAAAAAACTAGCCTGCTCAATGTAGCATGAATTTAAAATTTGTCACACACAGTTTTAGTAATTCACTAGAAGTGGATTAGACCTATTAGCGACTAAACAAAGAGGGGAAAAATGTTTATTGTTTAAATGTGTAATATTTTATGTATACAGTTCATTAATGAATAGAAGCAATATTAAAAACCCATTTGAGTATAGACAATATTAAATGAATACATGTTGGTTTAATAAACTTTTCAGACACACTGTCACCTACACATATTTTGTTCTTCTCTAAAATAGCTTTAATTCTATATCCTAGTGGAAGTGCACGGTCACATCTGGCACTCAGTGACAGTGAAATATTTGTGGCCCTCTCCATCATCAAAGTTGCCCATCCCTGTAACGCGAGGGTCTCCAACAGGTAACTCGCGACCAGTAGCTCCCCACCTGTTTCTAAGTAGCTCAAAATCAAATCAATCATGAAATCAAATTCACAGTCTACAAAGAGAAGGTAAATGAGTTGAAAGGAACCTTTTAAAAAGCATACAAAGCTTATTCAGCGGTTTTGGATGTAGAGCAGCTATGTGAGTACATGGCATGCTACTATAACATAAAAGCTCTCGGCCATGTCCATTTTGTCAAAGCAACTCCTGGAGGAAAAAAGGCTCTCGGCCATGTCCATTTTGTCAAAGTAGCTCTCGGAGGAAAAAAGGCTCTCGGACATGTCCATTTTGTCAAAGTAGGCCTAGCTCTCAGAGGAAAAAAGGTTGGAGACCCCTGCTATAACTGTTAGCCTATTACTAAAAAGAAGCTATGAGCTAACAACAACACGTTACATTTATATAGTGCTTTTCTCAACAGTCAAAGCACTTCACATGGAAAGGTAATCCAGTGAATTATGCTAATCTACTGTAGGCTACCGGTGTACAGAGAATAGTAGGGTATGGATCCTCTTACCAAGCTCTGGGGTAGAGGGCAAATAAGCTAATCTACCAAAAAAGTTGGCATGTTTCTTTAAGTGATTATAGATCAGCTGTGTTGTGTGTTTGTAGGCTTTTTATAACTGTGTGTACCGTTCATACCTTTGGCTTTTATACTTTTTTCTTACTATTACAGCAACAGCAGTCACCACTGCAATGATCAGAATAACTATACAAAATGCTTCCAATCCAGCAAAATTGTTGCAGTTCAAGGCCACTTCTGATGGCTTCACCCGTCCATTTGTGGCATTGCAAAGAGTCTCCACAAAATGCATCAGTTTATCAGCATTGGCCTTCACCCAGTCGATAAATTCAATATTAGAGCAGTTACAGACCAGAGGGTTGTAGCTGAGGTCGACTGAACTGGGCCCTAGACCCTTGATGGAATCAATGTCCACCAGCTCAATTCGATTATGTGCAAAGTTAAGATGAATAGCTGCTGCTGGTGAGAAGAAAGTACTAAGCTTAGTCAAGTAGTTAGCGCTGAAGTCTACATAGGTAAGCTTCGTTAGGGTACGGAAGAGGTCCCCTTTAATAGCTGTGAGGTGACACTGTGCCAAAACTAGGCTTTCTAGGAGAGGTATGTGCTTGAATGTGTTTGGGTCCGACACCACTCCTCCTGGGACTGGGTTTCCGCTTAGCTCTAGACGAACAAGGCTTTTCAGGCCTTCTAGCAGACGGGGATGCGTTACACTGACTGACGTCCTGGAGAGATTCAGGGTTTTGAGCTGCACCAGGTTAAAAAACGGAGCGCTGGTGCTCAGGTTAACATGAACGTGGGTGCAGTCCAAGTGCCTGAGTTCTGGTGTGGTGTTGAAAGGCAAAGTGTCCCACTGCATTTCAAAGTTGTAGCTCAGGTTCAGGAGACGAAGATGACCCAGGCCTTGAAGCTGCTTCTCGCAACACGGCCCCTCCACTTTTATTTCACTGTGGCTGAGGTCTAGATATTCCAGGTGGGGCAGACTCTGCAGACAGTTGTCGCGAAAGATGAGTAGTGTCACGTACACCCCCATGCCACGCATAGACAGCGACTTCAGCGAGGGGAAGTTGTGGGCATTGATGTTGCACACGTTATTAAAGGCATTCCGGTCAAGAGTCAGCTTTGACAGTTTGCTCATGGTCGTTATATTGTCTGGTAAACTGTGCATGTGCATCTCTGTCATCTCGAGAACCTTCAGCCCTCCCATGCACTCGAACGTGGCATTTGAGAGGTCCGTCCAGCGGTGCTTCTGAAGGTTCAAATGGGTCACGGTCATATTGCACAGGGAGCGGAGGCTCACTGTTGTGATGTCCCTTCTACGTTCGCCCTCAAAGGCTCCCAATTTGAGCGTCTCTGTTGTCACACCTTCGAGGCCCGTCAGCACCACTGAGACATCGACTCTCGCAAAACAGTCGGTGAAGTCCAGGCTCCTGAAGCGTAGAGACCTGAAAGCTCCAGGCTCCATACTCAAGATGTCGTTGCTCTGAAAGCTGACCTCCAAGTCCTCCCTGGCGTCCTTGAATACCGTCAGATCAGACGCACTTATGCTCGGGATGTGATTCCTGGCCAGATTGAGCGACTTCATCTTTGTCATGCAAATGGCAGCGAGACCCTCCAGTGTGTGGAGGCTACAGCTCGAGACGTCCAATGTCTCCAGCAGCAGCTTAGAGATGGGGAGATGCTCCAGGTCCCTCACGGCTGTCTGGGGCATGATGAGGTGCGCCAGAGACTCTAGGCCATTGAAAGCTTCCACAGAGATGAATATGAGAGGATTCCCTGTCAGGATGAGTGTTTGCATCTTAGCCTGAGCCACAAAGACGTCCTCAAACATGAGATCAATACGGCACCTATAAGGATGACATTAGGTTTGTTTTATATTTACATTATTTGCCATTTAGCTGAGGACTCAGAAGAACGTTTGGAAGCCCAGATCCCTAATCACTACACCACCACCACACAGGTTGTTGAATAAGAACAATACATACATTACCATTCCCCTCAAGATCTTCAATTTAGACTGAATGCCACAATCAATAACTTATAATAAAATGGAGATAAAGAAATAAAGAAGATACTGAATTCATAATACCATCAATGCTGTATCAGTATAATTTGACACCTGCTGATATTGAGTCCCTCACCTTGTCAAGTCCAGTGACAGAAGCTCACTCAGCCTGCTGAAAGTGCTCTTGTAAAGGTTTGGTAAATAGTTGAAGCTAAAGTCCAGGTTCTGAGTTGTATTGGAAACAACATCTGGTACACTCTCCAAGTTTCGGCCACTGCAGTCATAACCGTTAACAATCTAAGGATAATAGTGAGGGGGAAATTTATACATTTAAGATATTACATGTAGTTATCTTAACTGTTGAGTGCCAAACCATACTTTCAATGAGAAAGGAATTCTTCCAAAATTCCTTCCAAAGAACTGATTCATAAATCTGACTAATTTTAAATAAGATTTTTTATTTTGTTTTGTTATTTCATTATCTTACCTGACGACATTTGTACTTTGCAGGAGGAATTAGTCCACAGATCACCAAATGAGACATCAGCACACACACAATTAGTTTTCTCCCCATTCTGAGTTTAGCCTACAGCCAGACGAAGCACCATCCAAATCACACAAACAAGGCCAAACCAAAAGGGTAAATGCCTTTAAACTTCCACTCAGATTTTATTTCACATACAAATAGAGGAAATGTGAAACAAAGGCCACTGCATGGCATCCCTGAATATGGGTTTTGTTTTTGCAAGAACGGGACAGTATCTGTTCCTCAATGAGACCACACTATGTTCCAGCTCTGCCCACAGCATGGACTCTCCATACAGTAGTTACACTCTTGGACAACACACACATGCAACTAGGCCTAGGAGAAATCGTCCATAATCGGTCAACTACTTAGCGTTGTAATCTCCTTTTGTCACAAAGAACACCTAATGTGATGTGGTATAATATGAAGTTCTTTATTTTACATTTACATTTATTCATGTAGCAGACACTTTATCCAAAGCTAAAAATAACAGTTGAGCCACAATTTTACAATTCAAATGTATTCTTTAAAATGACTTAATGCTCCAAAAGGTTCTCTCCATTAAAACAACGCAGCATGTGTCAATACTACAGCATTGACTTGTTATGCCCTCTCTGGCCTACAGGGGGCACTCCTACACCTTATCATGCTATAAAATCTTCAGTCAATGCAACATTTTTGCTACAGATGGTTAGCCATGACTCAACCTCTTTAGCCAGTTGGGAGACAAAGAATGACTTGGTCTGTGCTCTAGAAAAAAAAAAGATTGAACAGAAATGAATGGTTGTGAGATCAGAACAGCTTATTGAGCAGGCTCCTTTGGCGTGGTCAGTGTGCGACTGGGAGATTAGTACATATTCAAATCCAAATGTTAATACACAGAGCATGATACAAGATGGGATTTAATGTCTTTGTGTATAACAGTACATAGCACCAATGGATTTAGTGGCTTTTTATGTAAAAAAATCCATCACGCTGACAAAGCTCTTCATATAAAATGTATGTCCTTTCCCTAGTAATCTATTTATTCATTACTCTGGTGTGGTGTACAGTGAAAGCGGCGGTGTGTGTAGACGTCCTCTTGGACATCACATGAAACAGCTGAACAAGGATTCAATAGAAACAAAGCATTCCCTCTGCCTTTGTTCTCAGATAAATTGCTACACAAAGAACAGCTTTGTGTGTGTGTGTGTGTGTGTGTATGTGTGTGTATACACACACACGCTTCTATGTTTTGTTATTTGTGTAATTTACAGATTGTAAACAGAACACTCTTCATATGCCCTGACATGATTAGGCAACAAGATCTTTTCTAAAAATAATTATTGAGTATGTTTCAAACTAAGCAATTCATGAACATCTACTTCAATCCCCAGTGCTTCTTGCAACATCAAATAAAGGGGAAAAGAATGCTAGAAATATATTCCCCTTCACTCCGCTTCAATGGATGTTAATACAGTTTGCTGGGCAAGATCAGGGAGGAAGCAGCTAACATGTCTCCGAGGACCTCCATATTTATTGCATCAATATGTTCTAGATTGCACAATAAAGGCTTTTGCACTCAAGGCCACAGGAGTATAGCTGTTGTAAAGATAAGGAGCTCTATACTAAATTACTCCATCAATACATACAGTAGTAGAAGACAGTTGTAGAAGACAGCAGTAACAGTTTTGGCAAACTGTTAGCTCACCGCAATAAACTTGACTAAAAATAGTTCAATTTCTTAATTACCTTGTTAATTTGGACTTCATTACTAGTTCATGATACTTTATTGAAAAAAAAGAGGATTTGAAAAGTGAAAATGAGACTTAAATTTGTAGCTTCTCATGACACCATTTTTATATCTTGAAAACCACATAATACTGAAGGCACATTGTAAGGATAGGAAAAGAAATGCTCTCACTGTGAGCATGTGAAGTACACATCATGTGTACTTCCAGGGGGGGTATTCCAAGTATGTGGTTTAGTGACAAACCTGGGAAAGTTAACTCTGAGTAAGGGGTAAACCTTCTAATAAAAGAGCTATATGGCTTCATTCTCCTAACAAAACAATGCTATAGGGCTCTTGTTGTAGGAGGTTTACCACTTACCCTGAGTTACCTAGGTTTGTCGCTAATGAGGTTGCCTCTCACACTACATAAAACCCTACTTTGGATCACAATAAAATATGACCTCATGAAGGTTGACTGTGTGGAAGATTTACTGCCTTTTGATGCATGTTTTTTCTATAGGCAACTAGTTTTTTTGCATCATCCTCAAATTTATTTGGATGATATACTTATATGATCATGTGAAGAAGGACAAATAGTACTAGTCACAAATACACCAATCAAACAACCCAGAATATAAGAATGGGAACTCCTAGTCACAAAGGCAAAGGTTGTTATATTTCACCAAAACACATCAGTTAGCATGCTAGCTAGCTTTTTATCAGCGCTTAGCAAGGCAAATGTATGGGCTTTTTATTTAGTCACCTCGTTATTTTTAGAGAAAAACTCTTCACTGCTGTTTTACTCATAATGTCCTGTATTCATTTGCCTCTTGATTATAAATACCCCAAACTGCTTTCACCTTGCTTGAGCTTAGCAGTGGGCGGCATGTACAGAGGCCATTGTGTGTTGGTTGCCTGTCGTGACAAAAGGAGCACGCTGATTACCGCTACCTGTGCTTATCCTCGCCCACATCAGCAGCTTCCATCTAATTACAGTCCGGTCGTGATGGTGCAGATGCGATCATGCCTGGCACTCCCTGGTATTAGGCTACTAAGCAAAAAAAAAAAAGGCAAAAGTGGGATAGAGAGGGGGTGGGGGTAGGGGGGGCAGTGCACAATTTGGGTCGTGTATAGCATGTAGATTCCCTGGCGTTGGCATTGGCAGCGGAGGACCCCTTGTACTGCGTGGTGAGGCGCAGGCGTGGGCTAGGCACAGGCGGGGTCAGAGCGGAGGACCAGGAGGCCAAGCACAAAGAAGACAGTCTGCAACGGCACCGCCGCTCCCGTGACCTACTTCGCTAAATTAGACATCAATGAGCAAGCCGCACGTGAGAGGCCCCTCGCAGAGCCCCTTGATCCTACCCAAATTTAAATCGTCCTGACAGCAACCCGGTGGGGCGTGGTGAGGGCAGGGGGATTGGTGTGGTTGGGAATGGGAGAGGGGGGGGGGGGGTATTAAAAAAGAACAGTGCTCAGGGGAAGAAAGGACAGTATCCCTGTCCCTTTTCCTTGCTCCCTCTCTTTTTTTGTGTTCTTGCCCTCACACCCGTCCATCCGAACTCCACCCCCTGCCCAGCTTTAGCCCCACCACCACTCTTCTCCACCCACTGCTAAAAGAAGGGCAGACTAAGCAGCCCTAGCTAAGCAGAACTAAGCAGCTCTCGGCATTGAGGAGAAAGGGAGGGAGGCACAATAACAGTAACAGCCTCTTGCCTTCGGCCTGAAGCCTTGGGGGCAGCAGGCAAGTGAGGGCGGGGAAGAGGGACAGGGGGGACGGGGGGGACGATGGCGCGAGGAAACTTTTCCCACAGCCTTGAAAAACCATGTTTGGGTTTCTACTTTTTTCTCTTTCTTTGCACAATCACAAAGGTTGCTGTACATAGGTTGCTTGCTTGCACAAACTTGTGTAATCTATTTCTGACTTTTTTTGGAAGGAGGAGGGGGCTTTTTTATTATTACTTCTCTTTTTCTGTATTTTCAGAGCCTCTCACCAAATTATTTATACAACGGGCCTAACAGAATTTAGATCCTGAGTTCATACATTTAGACCAACAGCCACTTCAAGGGAATAGCCTGAGCGTATGTTTAAACTGAACGATCCCACAAAGTCAATATTAGTGTCGGTGACAGATATTCACCCTTTCTTCATCCTCTCCTGAAACCAAACGGTTCCTGTCTTTGACAAACCTGGTCCATCGTTTCTCCGAACAAAGACAAATGTGAACTCAAAGCATCTTATGTGCCTCGTAGCCCTGGCAACCTCATGTCAGGAGTTAATAAAAGCTTCTCTTTACTCCTCCTATCAATAACATTCATCCATGCACAGCTGAGGAGGGCTTTAAATTAAAACGACACTGTTCCTATGCATGCCCCTTCCCCCCACCATAGCCTTAAGCCTATTCTCAGTCTGTCTGTCTCTGTGACCGAGGGCCAGACTCATCAGCCCTGTCTCCCTTGTCTATCTCCCAAGTTCACCTTGCCCATCACCCAGACATACCTTTCCCCTTGCTGTCCATCATAATTTTGATATTACATGCAAGCAGGTATGAATAATACATTGGCCAGGTTAATAAAACAAGGGCAACCAATCTACTGGGAACCAAATGAAAAATATGGAAGTGCGAAGCGATAAATCAAAGAATGGGATGACGTGCCCCTAGACCCAGGTCCACTGATGCTATGCATCATGCAGTCAAGAGAAAGAAAGAAAGGAAGACAGAAAGAAAGAAAACGTGGAGACTCCAGCCTTTGAGTTATCCATTAAAGTTTGGGGATGATCAATACTTGTCACAAGATCAGCTGTGTATGACATTGCGCCATTAGTGTTGCATTAAAGCACTAAGACATCTGTGGAGCGAAACACCAGCACTTGGTTGGATTTCAAATTCATAAATTCTTTGTTTTTTGGACAGCTAATGTTCTATAAAAACTATGACGCATGAATGAGAATTAACTGTAGACCTAATCAGTTTTCTTCTGTTATAGACAACTGTGAAAGAAAGAAAGAAAGAGATAGAGAGAGAATAAAATATCCCTGCAGTTTTAATTTTTTTTCTTGCTATCTGACCCTGAAATAGTTCCCTTTGGTAAAAATCCCTTCTCCTTACGTGTTGGTAAATATTTCCCCCAGTGTGCGGAGAAAGGCCATTAAAAAGGAGGTCACTGACTGAGAGCAGTGCTGCTACGTCTGTCTCTTATGACAGTTCCACTTATATCTGAGAGGCAGATATCCTCAACTTGCCCTGCATCAACTTTAGCTGGAATTAGTTTGAGTACATTTTGTGACTTGGGCATAAGCCAAGGACCCGGTCGCTATATCCTCATGTTGCAATTAATGGCCATGGAGCTCAGCTTTAAAAGGCTGGAGGTTCTCACGAAAATGAGATGTGTTGCCAGAGCCACGCAAATGTGTGCAACTTGTTATCACGTGCGGAAATAGCAATAAAAGCAACATTGGAATTGGAATGATGCTACTTTTCTAGCACAGAAGTATTAAGCTGGCCCATATGCTCTCTCTCTCCCCCCCTCTGCTTCTCTCTCTTTCTCACTTCCCTTCATATCCCCTCCCTCTCTTTTTCTCTGCCTCACTTTCCTCCATACTCCCTTCTTCTCTCTCTCTCTCTTTTGGTACTTGTTTATTTTGATTTGCAAAGATAGTACTCAAAAATGCAAATGTAGGTGCATATGTGTATTGGAATGAAGAAGTAATAAAGTACACAAAGAAGGAAATGGAGACAGCAACAGTGTGCTGGTGTATTTGAAAGAGAGAAAGTGAGTGAGAGAGAGAGAGAGAGGTGAAGAGTGCTGACAACAGGAAAACATTCCAGACGCTTGCAGAAGAGCTCAGGCAGCAGCAGTGATGGAGGTGGTGGTGGAGGAGGCCCATTCATTGGCTCCCGTTCTCGGACGATCCGTTAACTCCATGTTTACTTTTGCGTTCTGGAGAGAGGTCTGTATCCTTCTCTCAGCCCCCCCAACCCCCCCGCCCCCTTCCCGCCCTTTCTCTCCCTCGCTTCATTTTGTCATTTCACAGCTACAGAGATAAGCCCGCTTTTGTTTGTGGAAACGATCAGTCACAACATTGCTCAGCACCGCTGTTGCAGAATTATTGGTTTAATCAATCAACCGTTCGCCGCCTCTAGCCAAAGCAAAAGAATGGCCTTGAGGCCTTGGAACATGCCCGCACTTGTATCTTTTTTTTTCTCCCCCTGCTTACTGGAGAATGCTGATGGAGCGCTGAAGATTAGCCGGATTACATGCAGTGCTGTGATTTTTGTCTCGCACGGTGATCAGAACGCCAATTTGTCCCCTCACAGCACTTGGGCTAGGCCGAGTACCCTGAAGAAAAGGACTGATTTTGCCTGATGGACCTGTGGAACTGATAGGTCAAAGAGTTGCGTAATGTTGAACAGAAACATATAGCCTCACACAGTGTGTGGACATAGCTTGTCTTGTCTTGTCTCAAACCCTTGGACAGAAGCCCATTCCAGTATTACCCATTAGTTCTGGATTCTGGATTTCTGTTCCTGTCTATGTCCTCTTCCAAGAACCAGTCAAATTATTCCTCCCTTGAGGTTGATTTGCGGTACATTAAATTACCCAGAAATCACTTAACAGCAGGTATAATTACTTTGCTGAATTATGGGGTTTTGCTTGTTAGAGGTATATTCCAACTCTGCTGGTTGGCGATAGGCTACCACCACTTTGTACAGTTTCAGGCCATCCCTAAAGGTCCATAATGGATGTCAAGAGATGAAAGGTTGAAGTGTCTCATAACCTCGTTTGTCTCCTGATGAGTGATGGTCTCTAATGAGACTGTATATCATTTTAGAAAGACTTTTTTTCATATCAGACATTAAGCTTAATTTTTATTCCTCAAGTTTGTTCACCTTCATCTTTTGGCCTTACAGTAATGTGGACATGACAAGCTTTGCAGACATACAAATATTTTACCTGGACACACAAAAAGCTGGTTAATACACAGGCCTCCCACACAGCCATATAAAAACGTTGTTGAAAGCATTTCAAATCCTATGTTTAATGATATCATATGATATTAATTAAGACCTACTTGGGCAGTGAATGCCATCACAGGTATGGCCATAATTTCACCACTGGTATAAGTGGGCAATGGCATGGGTGCCTGAGCTTCACTTTCACAAGAAGACATCTGGGGCCTCATTTATAAAAGTGTTGCGTAGAAACCATCCTTCATTTGATCTTAGATCATTTCTGAAATGATCGTACGTGTGATTCAGAGAACACGAACGTATGCACAAAAAAACGTGCGTACGCCACCCTTCCAGATGTGCCCATTATAAATCACAAATGAACTTCAACTTGTGCGCAGCCGGATGGTTTTAGGTCTCCGCCTTGTAAACACCCCCTCATCAATATCATTAGCATATGTTTTAATGAAATCAATGGCCTAAAAGCTGTAGCCTATGTAAAATTATATATTGAAAACATTGTATAGACCTAGCCTATGCCATCTGATGTTAAGTAGCCTATATGCGTCAGTTCGAATAGCTTAGCTAACTAGATTGCATTTCCGGCGGGAACTGCGAAAGTGTGCTTGCCCTGGTCCGGTCACCAACGTGAGCAGACAGTGGCATACGCTATGCTGAACCTGGCTTGATCCAGGCATTGTAACAGTGCCTTTCAGTGTTGGAGCAGTGGCAATATCTCAAAAGCTCTAGGAGAGGGCTATTCAACTATTGGCTTGCGGGTTGAATGCGGTTCGTTGGATTTGACCTTTGGCCTGCCTTCGAATTTAGCTTCTATGTCTGAGCTCAAATCAATAAAATAAAATGACAGCAGTGATTGGCTGCAAAAATAAATAATGTCACGCGTCTTGCGCCTCTCAAACTGGGCTATCAGGTAACCTACAGAGGAATTGAAATTATGAAATATGACCAAGGCATTAAAAAGCTGCTTGTTTGTCAGGATACTTTTTTATTTTATTTTATTTTATTTATTTAAAAAAATATGAGCTATGAGTGTGAATGTTATATATTCCATCCCACAAATTATGTTTTACTGGTTTATTTGACAAATAATCTATATGGATTTGCTATATAAAGACCTTGTGGGCCCTATCATGACATTCTAAAGTGCATCGTCACTGGCGCAAAGCGCATTGATTTTTTTGGGTGTGGCCAGCCCACATTCATGTAGATTCCATCCAGCGCATTGTTCAAAAAGGTGGTACTAAGCCTTCTAATTAACGAGAGGCGTGACATGCAATAAACCAATCAAACCCTCACCTGCCATTTCCTTTTGAAACCCAGGCGCTTGAACAATGGCGAGTTGGTATTATGATGGCGCAATTGCCAGGGCGACAAGAGCGTTTTGGCCTAGAGGAAACAGAGACGCTCGTGCGTGAGGTGAAGGCCCGCGAGCACGACATTTTCGGGGATGCTAGAACGCCACCAAAACTCTTCGAGGTGAAGCAGGCGTGGGAGGAGGTCGCGGCGAGAGTGTCCTCGTCTTCTGGCATCACTAGAACAGCTGCACAATGCCGTAAACGGTACAGTGATGTCAGGAGACGGGGAAAGCAAAAGCTCGCCGCGAACCGAAAGCAGCGTTTGGAGACGGGAGGGGGACCGGGCAATATTGAGGATCTGACGCCAGTGGAGGACCTCGCTGCCTCCACCCTCAGTGCAGAAAGCATTGAGGGATTTGGAGGGTTAGAAGTCGGCGTCCAACATCAAGGTCAGTCATGCTTACTGTACATACAGGCTTACTTTACAGACGTATTGTGAAAATTGTTGTGTTTAATGATTTTATTGTATCTTTACTACCTGAAACAAAGGCATATAATAAATAAACCAAAATGTTCTGCAGCTCTGCTGGCTGAAGATCCTCCTGAGCCCGGAACCAGTGGAGTAGAGCAGGGGGTAGTTGTGGAGGGAGGAGTGCCACCAACAACCTCGAGGTCCAGGGGAGCAACGCGCCGACCCAGACCACGCCGTGGCAGCATCGGCCAGGAAGAGCCGTTTTTGGATCTCCAACAGGCCGGCTTCAATATGCTGGAGAGAGAGCTCGCCGGAATCCGGCGCAGTGTTCGGCGCCTTAACACCCGCCTCAGCCGGATGGAGATGCTGCTGCGGCCTCTCGGCCGCATAGCCGACAGTCTGGGGAGGGTTGCTGAGGCAGTTGAGCGCGTTGCTCCTGCTGCAACACCATCTCCTTCTCCCTCCACACGAGCTCATCCCTTCACCAGGAGCACGCTGCTCCCTGCTCCTCCTGGACCCTCCAGTACCCGGCTCCAACGAAATCCTCCCCGCCTGCGAACCCGGGGAGGACGAAGAGGGAGGTCATGAATTCGCGAGGTCATGTTTTTTGTTTTGTTTTTGCCATTATGCAACTATAATTTGAGATTATAATAAACACTATCAACCCAATACTTCGAGTTTCGTTATGTATAATGTTCAATTAAATGTTCGGGATTGGAAATAAATGATACTATTAGGTAGCTTACCAGTCTACAGATGTGTTAGCTCTTCTGCCAACTGATCCCTCCTCTCCCGTGCTGCTGCAAGAGCATTTGGGTTTATTGGCATCGGCACATGCAATTCAGCATCACGTCTTCTAATGTCCTGTAATGTTTCCTCATCTAGGTCTACAACACATCTATGGTGTATGGCAATGTTATGCAACACACAACATGCCACAAAGAATGCTGCGACTTTTTGAGGACTGTACTGTAATGTGCCACCTGACTTATCTAAACATCTGAAGCGCATTTTCAGCAACCCAAATGTTCTTTCAATGACGGAGCGTGCTTTTGCGTGTTTCCGATTGAACGCCACTTGACGCACTGTTGTTGGCATGATGTAAGGTGTAAT
Source organism: Alosa pseudoharengus (assembly GCF_046254945.1). Taxonomy (NCBI): domain Eukaryota; kingdom Metazoa; phylum Chordata; class Actinopteri; order Clupeiformes; family Clupeidae; genus Alosa; species Alosa pseudoharengus. The sequence goes on from NW_027468609.1 coordinate 24,563,266, forward strand.
CAGCCATGTCTTTAATGGGTAGCCATTGTCCCCTAACAGCCACCCCTCCGGAGGAGGTTCCCTCTGGAAGACTGTAGGAATGACAGAATTGGCCAGTATGAAGGAGTCGTGACTGGAGCCAGGATAATTTGCACACACATGCACGACTTCACATGCAGCATTGCAAATCACCTGTACGTTTATTGAGTGGGTTCCCTTGCGGTTAATATAGATCACAGCATTTTCTGATGGGGCACGTATTTGCACATGAGTGCAATCTATAGCACCCATAACACCAGGGAACCCACTCTTTGCCCAGAACTCCTGTCTTGCACGCTCCTGTCTGTCAGGTGTCATGGGAAATTGAATATATTCACCAGCATGTCGGACTAAACCAGATGTAACTGCATGTATAGCCGAACTTATGGCAGCTTGGGATATGCCTCCAATTGAACTTAAGGGATGCTGGAATAACCCACTAGCAAAAAAATACAGCGCTGCGGTTACTTTTACAGCAACGGGGAGGGCATAGGGACAGGGTACAGCAGTTTCCAGCTCATCGGCGAGGAGATGGCAGATGTCCGTCACAGCCTGGCGGGATAGGCGCAGTTTACGCCTACACTCCTCTTCAGTGAGAGACAGATATGTGTGCCTTGGCCTGTACACTCGGTCTCCTCGCCTTTGCAGTCTACCTATTCGCTGTCCGATGAGATACTCCATGTGGCTGCGCCAATGGACAATATTAACACGCGCAACAATATTCAACAGATGAGTTCAATAGTGATGTTTTTCACTTACATTGTGTTGTACTGGTGTGAGGTCAATCCGTCAGTGTTTCGTGAATACGCAGGCCTATTTCCTGGTTCTTAACAGACACCCCTGGCTTGGCAGGTCGATTTAAATACCTGCGGGTCTTGCTTGTATTGGTGAAGTAATCATTTTTATCCGTCATTACCAATTTGCAAATAAATGGTGAATAACTATTCATTAGCAGATGTATTTCGTATATCTTTATTAGAATTTTGTTTCCATTGTAATCATGTAATTTGTAATGATTTGCATGGATGTTCAGCTGGTGCTCGTTCTTGAGGATGACAGAAGCAGGGTGTACGCGCGTTGTGCACCCGCCCATATGACTGTTGACATGCGCTCTTAAAATAGCATATGAACAACTCGCCATTGACTTCTGACCAGGTTTAGGTGGTGTATGATAGCGAGTTTTAGAAAATGCGCCAGGCCCCTCCCTATTGGCACACCCCTGGGTGCGATGTTTAAAAAATAAAGGTGCAAAATAACGAATTCAACTTTGCGCAGGTGAATAACGCACTTTACGCCATGCGCTGGAGCCCAAAATACAGCCCTATGTCTGTTTCGGATTGTTTTGTGAGCCTGGGGTTGTTTTGAGAGCCTATTGATGTAGCCTATCTCAGATGTATCTCAGAATAAAGGAATACTTCATATTACTCTAAACCACCGTCTGTAAATCAACTGTATACTACTGTCTACATTGCACTATATTTCTTGACCTGTCTCTGTATATTTCCTCACCTTTCTATACTTTGCCTCACATTGCAACACAGCTCAGATCTTTGGTTGCTATGAAGGCCAATCATTCTAAATGGATGGTTGCTATGGCCAAAGGCCAGTTCTATCTCTGCCGTTGTCAAGCGGGCATATCGTAGAATTCTGATTAACCTTATCTTATTTGAAACATCTCTATTTTACTTAGCCCACTTCCATACAGTGTGTCCCATTAAGAAGTGGCCACTTCCTTCGCGCTTACCGTGATTCACGCAGGGGCCTCATTTATAAAGCGTTCTTACGCACAGATTTGATCTTAGACCGTGCGTACGCTCAAATCCATGCCAACGCTCAGATTTATAAAAACTAGTGCTGTCAAACGATTAAAATTTTTAATCACGATTAATCGCTGAATTCCTATTGTTAATCACGATTAATCACATATTTTATCATATGATTAAAATTATATTATTTTGCATTTCTGAACTTTCCAGGAGTCCATATTAACAATAAAGCAATTATTGTGTATCTTGATTGGGATTCAAATGAAAGCAAAGCAAGTTACTTTATTAAGGGACCGTTCGTTATTTATAAACGGGGTCACCAGAGGAAAATAGGGGAGGGTCATGTCTTTTTATTCTTTGTTGAGGGGAGGGTCACCTAACTTTTTTTGTCCAGGAGGGGGGGGGGGGGGGGGTCACCCATCTTTTGTATTAATGAAAACAGCAAAAAATCAAAGTGGCTTGTTTGATTGTTGATTTCTGTCGCCATATAACGTTCTCTTTCGTTCCATAGCTCTGTCAATATTGAACAATGAAAATAAGGGAGATTTCCGGGTTTCTCACGCAAAATACGGAAAATGTCAACATCCGTCCCCATTAACGTTGGAAGGGTTGGAGCAACAAAGTAGCCTAGGCTACTTTATTCACGCCTAACAGCCTATATCCATTTGGTCAACTTTATCCAGCCCTAAAAAAGCTAACTTTGGTTTACTTGTAGTTTACCGTGTAGCCTAGCCTAACTTTAAACAGCATGCATGCTTATAAAGCATATTTGTGCTTCATTCATCCACACATCCAGCTCCTAACGTTTTGACAAGCATTTCTACCAATTGACCTTGTTCATCCTGCCCATCTCTAGCTTTGCTGTCTCCATCCTTTCTGTTTTTGTTGTTTGCAAAAAAATATATAGTAGGCCCTATTTATTGCTAACCAGCAACAAGTGCAATTTGCTAATCGCTGTCATTCTCTCTCCTGCCAACAAAAATGTGTTACGTTCCAAGTAGCAGTGCGTAATTCTGCTTCATAAAGCAGAATACAGAATACATACATTGGTCATATAAATAGCCAGTTTATGGTCTACAGTGTAGGCTAGAGTTGGTAAGTTATGGTAGGCCAACTTGGAGTGAATATACAGGGGGATTTCTTTGGCTCTTAGCCTGGCAGGTGCGCACGTAGACATAGCTACGGCCGAACACTGCAAGCGCCAATGAATCGTGCTCTCACAACAACCACGTCGTTAACTTAAATAGGCCTACTGTAGGTTAACATCACTCTGAGTTCGCATTCAAGCAAGCAAAACGATGATTTGAATACATCTGTTTCTCTGGAAGGGCAAGGGGTAACAACAGGACAACACAGAGACAGGCTAGAATGCAGGACTAATGTTATGAGAGTATTACAGTAATATGGGATATTCTACGGGAAAATTTTAAAACGGCAAGACAGCGGGGAAAAGTTAAAATGATAGGCCTAAACCCGGAAAAGGTTGGCTTGTTAGGTATTTTTCGGTCCCTGTGATTATTTGTGAAATTGTGCAAACGGTCTTTTCAAGTCATTTGAGAAGGAAGGAGTGTAGCAAGCTCCCAAATTGACGCTCGTCTGAGAAATTGAGTTTTGGATAATGTTCAGCTTCGGCAGCTTTACAATGACTGAGGAAGCCTAGAGACGAGTCCATAGCAACAAGTTCATGTGTTGAATTTGTTATTACCCAGTGTGCTTTGTTGAATGGTCTCAATGTTTTATTGTTTTATTTCATGTGAATACTTACTAGAGGAGTAAATTATTTCAAGTAGGCTAATGCAGTTGCAGGAAGTGTGCATTTAGTTTCCATGCTTATTGTGTTTCCACAACAATGTTAGTGAGTAAATCTACAGAAATGGCCACCATCTTGGTGAAGTGTGATGTGTAAGATCAGAAAGCAGAGGGTGAGTTTAGAAGACTTGCATAAGTCGATGTGTTTTCATAGCGCTCCATGGCGCTAGTATCGACGACTGGTCGGGGAGGGTCATGTCATTTTTGGAAAAACAGATGGAGGGTCGTTGAAAATTTTCTTACAGGCAGGGGAGGGTCATGCAACTTTTGATTGAAGCACTCAAAATCCCTCCGGTGACCCCGTTTATAAATAACGAACGGTCCCTAACACGGCAGTTATGAAGAATTATGTTTATGTAACTTGCTCATGTTGAAATGATGTACATTACCAACCTAATTCGTTTGCAATACCCTATTGTACACATTTAGCATGTAGCCACACATAATATTCCATGCAAAACGGTTAGCTTGCTGGCTAGCTAACTGTGGAACTTCAGTATAACATAGCCAAGTATCTCACCTAGTTGTAGGAAATAGGCTACGTTAATATTACAAGTGATAGAATGAATGTGTGACTTATGTTTAGTTGATGTTATGAAATGTAAAGTTAAGCTTGCTGAACTTAATTATAGTCAGCCAGGGGCTGTTTGACTGTGCCTATCGATACATTTGTGACACTCCTGTTAGTAAACTGGAAAGAGCAAAACATAGGAACATCGTCACATTAATCCCATAAACACACAGATAACTCTTACACCAACCTTATTTTGTGCCTTTTATTCACGTTTGTTTCAAGATTTAGTAAGTTTACCATAAGCCCTTTTCGCTCCCCACTTTGATGCATCATAGATTTCCATTATATTAGTCATCTTTCTGTTTGCGTGTACGTGCAGCACATGTTCCATTCCACCCGGTCTAGCTACTAGATCTGGTGTTACTAGTTGTTGCAACAGCATGTGAAACAACTACAAAGTTTGTTACACCAAAAAGAACGTTAATCTCGCGATAAAAACGCCGTTAAAATATGTTTACGTTAACGCCGTTAATAACGCATTTAACTGACAGCACTAATAAAAACGTCTTTGACGTGGAAAAGTGCTTATCTCCACGTCAGGTTCAAACTTGACGTACGACCATTTCCTTGTGGTAATGCCGGGGTACTGCAAGTAATCTGAGGTCTAAGTGCGATGCATTTTCAAAATTCCAAAACCAACGATCTCATGTGTTTCTTTGCCATTAGCATGATCAATATCAGAAGATTTTTAAAGACGTTTTTGGACGCATGCTTAATGTTTCATGGTTTGGCATAAAACTGCTAATGAGAACTATAGCCCACTTAAGAAAGTGAAAAATCGTATAGCTTACTTATTTCATAATATCTAAAAAAAAATACACCAAGACCTACGATAGAATGATTGAAACATTCTTACAGGTGATTAAGTGTCCTCACCAATCTAATATTGATCATAAAATGTCCAATTGCCCTCGTTTAGGAGAGAAGTACATTTGTAAAAAGCAGTGGCGGACCGTGCGTTCAGTGGTTAGGCCTTCAATGATGACTATTTTTGGACAAAAATAATAATAGGGGGGCATTACGGCAGAGATTTTTTTTTTTTACATTTCAGCGTTAAAATGTGTGCAAATTTCCAGCATTTCATGGTGGGGGAATAGTTTTCTCTTTCTTACGCGAGTCTGTAGCACTAGAATCTTCGTTACACAAACAATTAATGCTCCGATTGCTTATTGGTTAACAGATCACCCTCAGCAGCAAAGTAGGCTAGGCTATTTATTTACCACCCATATTCACAAGTACATTATAAACTGCTGCTGCCAGTAAAGACGTGCAATTTAGTCCATGTCATATTGAAAGTGAACACCAAGTGTACTCAAGTATGGGTTTGTGCAGACTACTTTGAAATATTTAGGCTATCGGTTGCATAAAGGACAATGTTTAAGCAATTGGACATTATTGAAAGAAAACGATCGCAAAGATGCAGAATGAATGAATGACCGGCGAACTAGGCTTTTCAGCAAAAACATACCCTATCCTAAAAGAAACGTTAAGCCTACATGACATATCATGCTTATAATTTAGTCCTTAGTTTTGTAGGCTAAATCAGCATATTACGCTGGGTCATATTGGAAACGCAGTAGCCTGCTGTACCATAACGTACAGGATTATATAGGCCTAGAGGTCTTTCCTTCATAAGCTAGGCCTACCCATTTTTTTTCTACAAAGTAGGCCTAGCTTACTTATAGTAGGGGGGATTATCAACAAAAAAGGGCCTAATCGTTACGCGGTGGATAGAAGCACCAAAATTGGTACAGACACTCTTTATGATGTATCTCATCATTTCAGAAGGGGTGCCCAAAATTTCTGGTTAATTTAGGTCATTTTTTAAGGGAAAATCCAAGATAGCCACCTAAAACGACCCAAGGATAATAAAACATTACATAGTTGGGCATCATGGTTTATTCTGCTACTTTATTATTTTACATTTAATATATATATAGATGGTTAACAAATAATATGTGCAAGATAACCCATGAAAATAATCTTAAATGCCTTTTATACAGCTTTAAAGGGGGGAAAACGGGCTTAAAATGGTCAGAATGACATGACTCCCAAAATGAATCCTCATCTGAGAAGTTAATTATTTATGTATGCATAACATAAATATTTTTAAAAACTTTTGGAAGAATCTCTTAATAATTTTCAAAAGACAGTTTATTGCTAAAATGTCCACATGATCAGAGATCAAGCCCTAAATAGGGGCACAACTCATTGACCAAATGTTATGCCAGTGTTAGCGTTAGCATTAGCCAATGTAGAACCACTAGCTGGGTTCCAATTATCAAGCTAAATCTAGGCAAACAAAGGCATCCCTAGGCTAATTGTGTCCTCATGATCGCCTGGGGTGCGTATTTGTGAATCTGTGGGGCTTCCTGGGGGGTATTGTACCGTTATTTCGGGAATAACATTAGAAGCTACGAAATTTTGATTTGTACTACAGTAACGGTAGCCAGCTAGTATTTAGCTGTGCAGTATGTACATTGAGTAAACCTCCCTCATGATACCTTGACGTGCTAGTGAGAGAACTAGCAGCCTGGGCTTTAAGCTCAATTACTAGCACGCTCGCATCCCGATCCGAGATGCTAGAGAGCAAATATACATTCAGCCAGCTCAAAAATATATGCTCTCTCTTCCAGAGAAGTATACACTACAATTCCAGCTGTTACTTGTCAACCAAAGGCCATCTTAGTGCCAAAAGTTAACCAAACCGAACTTAGCATGGGCAATAACAGAGGAGGAAAAGTGGGGTGAGCCTGCAATCAAACTGATGCTTCACTTCAGCCAGAACTGTCTGACCCACCTGCTATAAAATCACTCCTTCCTCTCTTTCATGAAAAAGCTGCCAGCTTTGCCATGGTCAGACATGGTATGAATGTTGTAAAACAATTGACAGAGAACCTAAATTCCGGCCAGGTCCCAGTTATGGCATTTGACCAACCACTATATACATTTACAAAAATGGTTCAGTGGAGTCATCCAGAGATCCAGACTGTTATGGAGAGAGGTTTGTGATGCTTGGTGGGTTACACATAGAGATGGCTCTATGGAACACAATCGGATAACTTTTAGATGGAAGTAGTTGAACAACAGCACTATGTGATAATGGGGTGGCTACCTCTGGAACAGCAGACTCCTTCTAAAGGGTGGGCTGCATAGAAACCATTTCCAGAAGTAAAGGATGCCTTCATTGCTATGACAGCAAATCCTTTTCAACTGCTTAGCCAGGAATCAAACATGTTCGCATTGCTGGAGAAGTACACTTGTGTTCTTTACGATAAGAAAACGGATCTTGAAAAAGTAAATGATCTCAGGAAGGACTTCTCAAATATGTCTCTCAATGAAAAATATTCCTCCCACATAGGCTGCACTGATACAGCATTCAAATAGAGCAGTGTACCAAGCTTGCATTTGGTCCAAAGGTCTGCAGGCTACCCAGTCAGTGCCTTCTCCTGAAAAATATGGATGGACCAAATTAGATGATTTTTTGACACCTTTATGGACACTTTTACCAGAGGCAGCCAAAGTATGTAGAGAACCTCTTAAATGTGGCAGCAAAGGTGAGCCTCTCTGCTCTCGAAAGTGCCGATGCCAGGATGCTGGGTTGCCTTGCACAGTATTATGCCAATGTGCCAGAGCATGTGAATAGATGCAAATATGCAGTATGTAGACTAGGACTAATGTAATCTAGTGTGGTGTTTTACTGTGTCTTAAGAAGTTGCAGGGGACATGTGTGCTTAATTGTATGTTTTTTATGAGGTCTGCCTGAGGTACTTGAGTGTCTGTGTTTATAGTATCCTTGAGACAATTGGTGGATATAGCCATAGTGTAGCCATATTGTCTGCTTAAAACAAAGACATATCTATGACTACCTAATTTTATGCTTTTAGGAGGTTGTTTAGGTGGCCTTTGAAATAGCTGCCAATTGTGTGGATAGGCAGTGCAGCCTTTTTTCAATTTCTTTAAAAATTCACTTCCCGTTTGAGATTTCTTGGAGTAATTTTCCAGGATAACGTAGACCCAAGGGACATATATAAAATTTCAAGCTTTTAGGAGGTTGTTTAGGTGGCCTCTGAATCAGCTGTCAATTATATGGGTGGCCATTTTGAATTTCTTCAAAATCTCACTTCCTGTTTGAGATATGTTTGGTCACCCCTTCTATGATGTCTTAGGGTCACCCAAGGAATATATAAGCTTTTAAGAGGTTGTTTATGTGGTGATAGAATTAGCTGCCAAATTTGTGGCGGGGAGCGCAACATTTTTCAATTTCTTTAAAAACTCACTTCCTGTTTGAGATTTTTTTGGGCACCCCTTCTAGGATGTCTTAGGATCACCCAAGGAGCATACATACCAAATGTCAAGCTTTTAACAGGTTGTTTAGGTAGTGTTTGAATCAGCTGCCAATTTTGTGGCGGGGAGTGCGGCATTTTTCAATTTCTTTAAAAACTCACTTCCTGTTTGAGATTTTTTTGGCACCCCTTCTAGGATGTCTTGAACCTGACAATAGCCAGATGAATTTCGCTCCGCCTAGCTCCACTCATCCATCTGGAACCGATCCATTGAAGTGTTGCTTCAGAAGGCTGGGCCTAATCAAAAAATGCTTGCATATGATTGAATAAGCCACTTGTCCGTCATCTATTGACGTGCTACTTCAACCACTCACATCGAAGCCAACCCGTGACGCTAATAACAGTCTCACAGTCGCTTCTACGCTATGTCACATCTATGAAACTCCCGCCCTGCGTCCTGATTGGCCGAACCATAAAGTCGGTTGCAGAAATCACTCTCAATGGAAGAGGTCCCAGATGGATGTGAGTGAAACTAGGCGGAGCTAAGCGGAACGACATTCATCTGGCTATTGTCAGGTTAGGATGTCTTAGGATCGCCCAAGGAACATACATACCAAATTCTAAGCATTTAAGAGGTTGTTTAGGTGATGTTTGAATCAGCTACCAATTTTGTGGCGGGGAGCACAGCATTTTTCAATTTCTTTACAAACTCACTTCCTGTTTGAGTTATTTTTGGGCACCCCTTCTAGGATGTCTTATGATCACCCAAGGAACATACATACCAAATTTCAAGCTTTTAAGAGGTTGTTTAGGTAGTGTATGAATCAGCTGCCAATTTTGTGGCGGGGAGTGCGGCATTTTTCAATTTCTTTAAAAACTCACTTCCTGTTTGAGATTTTCTTGGGCACCCCTTTTATGATGTCTTAGGACAGTGATTCTTAAACTAGGGGTCGCGACCCCAAATGGGGTCGCCAAAAACTTCCGTGGGGTCGCCAATTATTTTCTGTATTCAGTCTGAAATTATTATTAGGTGAAACAAAGGAAAATAATATTGACCTTTTTCTTATTTACACGCAGTTAAGAGAAGAGAGAGAAATGTTTTCGTCTTTCAACGAGATCTGGTTCAGTCTATGGGCTACTGGTCCGCTGATAGAAACAATGTAGCCTAACTATCTGCTCCCACTATGCAAACTCAACTTGTTCCCGCTATTTTAAGTAAAACAAAACAAAATACATAGGTAGCCTACTAGCCAAAATGGACAGGTGGCTCCTTAAAAAAATTAACAAAAGCTCGGAAGTGCCATCTACCAGTGCGTCTACTCCTCCGTGATCCTCAGATGGGACAAGTCTGCAGCCGGTGAGAATAAAAAAGAACAAACGGCGCGTCGGCTTTATCAGAAAGAATTTCTGAAATATGCATTCACTTGCCAAGTTAAAGATAACCTCGACCACCCACAATGTGTGATTTGCGGCGATGTTCTGGCGAACGAGAGCTTAAAACCTGTCAAAATGAAACGACATCTCAAAATACAGATGTCGGCCCAGCACCGTGGAGGAAAATCTCCGTGTCGCCGTATGCAGCATTCCTCCTAGAATTAACTTGCTATGTTCACGGAAGCATGCCCACCCTTCCCATTGAAATTGTTAAAGATAGTAAACCAGAAAAGGGAAATAAAAAAATATTGTTATTGTTATCGCCATAAATATAATTAATGTAACGTTGTAGGCCTAATGCTGCATCTTGTATGTGTGTGCGTGCTTATGTGTGCGCGCGCTACGCACATAGCGCTCTGATCTGATATGGCGGCAGCCTACACTTGTTTAATCGTGATTGTTTGGTTTTCTCGGTTCTTGTTCATATGGAGTAAATAAAACAAATGACTTTGCTTTCTAGTTTTTGCTTGATTTAGTTGTTAACGTTTGAGGGGAGTATTTGAGTAAGGACTTAGAATGGGTTTGGGGAGTGGGGTCGCCAGACCTCGCCATACTTTTTTGTGGGGTCGCCAGGCAAAAAGTTTAAGAACCACTGTCTTAGGATCACCCAAGGAACATGTATAGCAAATGTGAAGCTTTTAAGAGGTTGTTTAGGTGGTCTTTGAATTAGCTGCCAATTTCGTGTCGGGGAGCGCAGCATTTTCAATTTCTTTAAAAACTCACTTCCTGTTTGAGATATTTTTGGGCACCCATTCTAGGATGTATTAGGATCACCCAAGGAACAAACATACCAAATTTCAAGCTTTTAAGAGGTTGTTTAGGTGGTGTTTGAATCAGCTACCAATTTTGTGGCGGGGAGCATGCCATTTTTCAATTTCTTTAAAAACTCACTTCCTGTTTGAGATATTTTTGGGCATCCCTTCTAGGATGTCTTAGGATCACCCAATGAACATACATACCAAATTTCAAGCTTTTTAGAGGTTGTTTAGGTAGTGTTTGAATCAGCTGCCAATTTTGTGGCGGGGAGTGCGGCATTTTTCAATTTCTTTAAAAACTCACTTCCTGTTTGAGGTATTTTTGGGCACCCCTTCTAGGATGTCTTAGGATCATCCAAGGAACATATCTACCAAATTTCATGCTTCTATCCACCGCGTAACGATTTTTCACATAATCTCCCCTACTATTACAAACATACGAAATGTTGATTATTTACATTACTGCAAGCAAAAGGAATGAAAGCGAACAGAGGACAATTGACATGGATGCATACGATCTCTTTCCAGAAAGCTTTGCTGGAAAAAACATAATTAGGTAAGCTATTCGAACTGACGCATATAGGCTAGTTAACATCAGATGGCATAGGCTAGGCCTATACAATGTTTTCAATATATAATTTTACATAAGCTACAGCTTTTAGGCCATTGATTTCATTAAAACATATGCTAATGATATTGATGAGGGGGTGTTTACAAGGCGGAGACCTAAAACCATCCGGCTGCGCACAAGTTGACGTTCATTTGTGATTTATAATGGGCACATCTGGAAGGGTGGCGTAGCCTACGCACGTGTTTTTGTGCGTACGTTCGTTTTCTCTGAATCACACGTACGATCATTTCAGAAATGATCTAAGATCAGATGAAGGATGGTTTCTACGCAACCCTTTTATAAATGAGGCCCCAGCATTATTAAATTAATCTGTCACCATATGCCTATGCCTACGTTTGCAAAGAAAACATTTTAATTTGATTCACATGAAACGTTACATTTAATGTACATGTTGACAATGAGTAGGCTAGTTTTGGTTGCTGGTGGTGTTATTGCATCCCTTAGTTATGCCTACAATGCAAGTTCCCTCGCGATTGGAAGCTCCTGTACACAATAGTAGACGCATTTTAAAACATCGCGTTAGGAGTTAGGAGTCCTCGCCACTACTCTAAACAGACTCCAGCTGGTCCAAAATGCCGCAGCCAGATTACTGACTGGATCTAAGAAACGTGACCACATTTCACCTGTGTTGGCTAAACTGCACTGGCTTCCCGTGGAACAAAGAATTAATTTCAAAATTCTTCTGTTTGTTTTCAAAGCTTTACATGGTTTAGCACCTCAGTATTTATGTGATCTTTTAATTCCTTACTGTCCTCCTAGACCTCTTCGATCATCTTCCCAGTGTCTTCTTTGTGTTCCTTCTGCCTCTCTTAAATCCAAAGGTGACAGAGCTTTCTCTGTCTATGCTCCCCAGCTTTGGAATAGCCTTTCTGATGTTGTGAAATCCTGCCCCACTATTAGTAGTTTTAAATCCAACCTAAAAACCTACCTCTTCTCCCTAGCTTTTAACACTCCCTGACTCCCTCACCTCTCCCTTTTTTTTTAATATGTTTATATGTATGTATATGTATTACTGTTATTATTATTATGACCGCCGCGCAGCGAAGCGGCGGTCATATAGGTTTAGTCAGATTTTTTTCTTCTTTTTTTTTCCCCGCATGCCCAAATTTCCGTCAATGAGTCCCGGGACACTGAAAGACCGGGGTACACGAAACTTGGTGGGCATGTAACCCCACATGGATAGCATGGAACCATCGTTTTTTTTTCGTTTTGATCTGTAGCCCCCCGCTGGATTGGACCCCCGAAAGGAGGGTAGGGCAGACACAGTTTTCTGTGAATATCTCGAAAACCGTAGGGTTTAGGAGGACCTTTTTTTTTTTGTATGTTGATCTCAAGGGGCCATGTCAACCCATTCCATAACCACTCATTTCATGTATAGCGCCACCTAGTTAAAAACAAAAAAGTAAAAATGAGGTGTTGTAATTGAAGGTATCTGTGACCTAACATAGTCAAAACTGCACGAAATTGGAAGTGTAGGATCACTATGACACCCTCTGTATGCACGCCAAATTTTGTGGAATTCCATTCATGGGGGGCCACACAATAAATTAATTTATGTTACTATACAGCAACTGGCCTGTAGGTGGCCGGGGACAGTTTTCTGTGAATATCTCGAGAACCGTAGGGCCTAGGAGGTCCACCTTTTTTATGTATGTTGTCTTAAGGGGGCATGTCAACCCATCCCATTACCACTTATTTCATGTATAGCGCCACCTAGTTAAAAATTAAAAAGCAAAAAATTAGGTGTTTTCATCACAATATCTCTGGCTGACAAGGTCAAAACTGCACGAAATTAAAAGTGTAGGATCATTATGACACCCTCCGAATGCATGCCAAGTTTTGTGTACTTTCGTTCATGGGGGGCCTTACAATAAAATAATTTATGTGTACATTTAGTGACGTACACCAACAAGGATTCCCGGGACACTGAAAGACCGGGGTACACAAAACTTGGTGGGCATGTACCCCCACATGGATAGCATGGAACCGTCATTTTTCATTTTGATCTGTAGCCCCCCCGCTGGACTGGACCCCCGAAAGGAGGGTAGGGCAGACACAGTTCTCTGTGAATATCTTGAGAACTGTAGGGCCTAGGATGACCATTTTTTTCCGTATGTTTGCCTCCAGGGGTCATGTTAACCCATTTCATGTGCACACATGTGCACAAACAGATACACACACACACACACATACATTCACAGTAATCATACGTATGACACATACTCACACAGTAGACATATGTACGCTTCAGTGGCGATTGCTGCTCTTTAGAACAGGGGAAGCTCTGATAAAAAATGGTAAATTATTAAATAAATATTATTAAGGTGCTATATTGTTCTTTGAGGGCAAAAAGTATCCCAAACAGTAGGCTATAGAGTTGACATGGCAGACATGGCATGTAGCCTACACACGCTACCTAATTTAGCCTAAATACACAACTGGAACAAAAGCAAGTCACAAACTCTGTAACTCCACATTACGGTTTTATTTACAGTATGCTATTTACAAAGACAAATAGAAACCGACTGTATTGCTCCCAAATTATGAAAATTTGAGCTGTACCTCAATCACCTGCCAACACTAACGTTAACGCATCCCTGCCTTGAACTTGAACCACTTCCTGTCAGATCGCGACATATGCTGTCAATCAAAAAGAGTCCAGCCTCTATAACGGTTCCTCCAATCATCATACAGAAGCTCGGCGTCCGGGCCATCCCACTGTCCCATTCACTCCCAGAGACGCCGGGCTTCCCTGGAAATGACGATTTTGTGGCGCTTGTCCAATAAACGTGTAGCTTTTCTGCACTGAGATCAGCCCACTCTGTAGTGCCATTGAAAGCCAGTGAAGCCGAGCGTCTATGGGTTTTTTGCATGTGTTTTTGATAGATCGTGTTGTTACAGCAATGTATTACGGGTGCGAAATCACGATAAATGACCGGCAAAACCTTATTGCTGAACAAACTAGCCATGAAGTTGAACATTTTTTCAGCATGTTCTAGTTGGAATAGTAGGCTAGAAGCTAATGTAATAGTGTTATTTGATGCGATTTTCCGTGATATTTTAGAGGAGGCTGAGCTTCCCCTGTAGTCTTAGAGCAATCGCCTCTGGTACGCTTGCATGCACAGGCACATACGCAGGCACACACACAAGCACGCACACACACACACACACACACACACACACACACACACACACACACTCACACTCACACACACACACACACACACACATAACATAAACATAACACAAACAATCAAGAATTTCTCAGAATTATGAACAGGCAAGATGGAGGTGGGGTTGTATAAAATTAATTTTACATGTGAAATCTATGAACTAATCATGTTTTGGTACTTGTTGTCTAGCAGATACCAGTGAGAATTGAGTGTGGATAATGCAATTTAGTGAGACAGTTAGAATCATATAGGCCTTTCAGCGTGATTTCTTTTTGTGGAAAAAATGTGCTGGACTGGGCGGCGGTCATATTTTGTACCGCTCTGCGGTACATCTAGTTTTTATTATTTTTATTATTATTATTTTTATTATTATTATTATTTTATGTAAAGCACTTTGGTGCAATGCTATTGCTTTGAAATGTGCTATATAAATAAATTTGACTTGACTTGACTTTTAAGCTGTCACAGACTTAGATGCTACTTTTAGGGCTAAAGTGCTAAATAGCAGTCCTAAAGTTACAAGTGACGAAGTTTCGAGTGCAAGCATCTCATATCAAATGACCATGGCATTACGCTAAACAACATAAATCCCAATTAGCAACATACATCTCCTCCTAGCTAGCCACACAAGAAATTAATGATACTAAATCTCTGCTTAGCATGCTTCTCCGCTTAGCATTCTAATAACAGAAGGGGCACATTTATGTTGACCACTACAACATGACTCATTATGTCTGTAACTCTATAAAACACGTACTTTCATAAAGGAAGCACACCATCCAGCACATACACATGGAAACCGATATTTTAGGTACTTGGCCATAAACTCAAAATGTGTCTCTCTGAAGCTCTGTTCTAGAATCTTTGCTCTGAAGGCTGCGTTGCTAGGCAACATCAAATAAATGAAATAAGAGTCTTTTCAAGGTATTAAAAGTGTACGTGTGATTACGAATGGATGTGTGTGGTTTGCAATTAGAATAAACAAGAAATAACATTTCCAATAATTTCCCATGATAAATTACATTATATTTGCACCTTCCTTACTTGTGAGGCTCACACGTATTTAGTGAAATGTAATACAACGTTGCCACCTAGCGTTCAGAAGTAGGCTGTTTAACATTAACGTGACATTTCCGGCTTATTCTTTCGTCAACTCCATGCTTTTAGGAAAACAATCTTTTTATCATAGTTCCCTCTTCAATGAGCGATTACCAGCTCGTTTTTGTAACAGAGATAGCTGTTTATTGTCCCTAGGTTTACAGAAACACCTATTCATATTAATATATGGAGTGCTGCCGACCACTGTTCATTACATGGCCCAGAATGCCTTGCATGTCTTTACAACAAAACAACACAGTAAAACCTAAAAGCCCGTAAACATATGCATTTGCATACTTGTAACATTTTTAATAATACTCTCCCATCATGATATTCAACAATAATGAAACATTTAATTTGAATACCGTCAATGTGAAAATAACTGTACTACGTCAGCAATAAATAGCTAATGTTCTCCTTACCATTTCAGTTCATAAGTCCATACTATCCCATGGCTGAGCAAGGATTTCATGATTGGGCAAGGTTGCCTGGAGACATTGTGCATACTTGGAAGGCATTGTGATAGATGTACCAGTACAACTGCAAATGTGGAAGGTGATAGTTACCAAATATGGGTGGGTGGTTTGCCAAATGCTGGAAACTTTTGGAATATTTCTTTTTTTTTTTAGCTTATGCACCCTCACATTGGAGTCCCGAGTTCATATACAAAATTTGGTATCGATATGTGACAGTGTTCCTGAGATATGGACGACTTCCTGTTTCGGAGCTTCGCCGCAGATTTCGTTTGGCTGTGACGGGCAAACGCTTCTGAAAATCAAAAATCCTTTCTGTAACTTTTGTGAGGCTTGGTCCAAGGATCATGTACGTCAAGTTTCGTGAAGTTCGGACCAAATTTGTGACCTGTGAAACTTTAGTTTCGCTTTCTATTCAATCCTATATGGCGGAAGAATGACAAGGGTCAGTGACATCATTTTCAATTTCCACACTACACCGGTTCCGGCCGGACGTTCCAGAGTTGGACCGGTGGCGATATCTCAAAAGGTTTTGGAGCAGGAGCTGGCCAAAAATCGGGCTTACAGGAATAAGAAAACTTAAGAACAATAAGTGTGTTGCTTTCAGCAAGCACACTTAATAAGTGTGCTGCTTTGCAAGCACACTTAATACAACTTAAGAAGAACAATAAGTGTGCTTGCAAGCACACTTAATTATGTTTTTTCCAGCAAAGCTTTCTGGAAAGAGATGGTATGCATCCATGTCCATTGTCCTCTGCTCGCTTTCATTCCTTTTGCTTGCAGTAATGTGAATAATCAACATTTAGTAGCCTATGTTTAGGCCTACTTTGTAGAAGAAAAAAATGGGTAGGCCTACCTTATGAAGGAAAGACCTAGGCCTACAGCATAATCCTGTACGTTATGGTACAGTAGGCTACTGTACGTTTCCAATATGACCCAGGGTAATATGCTGATTTAGTCTACAAAACAGAGGACTAAATTAAGTGTGATGTGTCATGTAGGCTTAACGTTTCTTTAAGGATAGCCTATGTTTTTGCTGAAAAAGTCTACTTTCGTATCTTTGCTATTGTTTTCTTTCAATAATGTCCAATGGCTTAAACATTGTCCTTTTGCTTTAGGCCTACCTTTATATTTTAGCCTACATTATTCAACTCACGTACTGTCATCTGATCTTGCGCGCTCTGCACCTCTTCACGCAACTCCGACGCAACACTAAATATGAAGATGCCTTGCTTTCAGAAGATAACTTCTGTCCCTTGGTTGTGTAGGCTATATGAGATATAGAATATCTATAGCCTACATTGTATAGCTTACATTCAAATATTGCCTTTCTGTTACGAAGCTGGGAATAGGCCTATGAGCGCAAATTAGGATGTAGTGGAGGCTAAACGCGAGTAAACGCAGTTTATCCACCTCTGAAATTTCAGAAATAGAGTTTAGGCCTACCCACCTCTTATTAGAGTTTATCCACCTCTCAAAAGAGTTTATTCACTTTTAACATTCAAAACTGTATTGTCCAAAACTCTCCTATATTCCCAATACTGTACAATAACCTCCAAAAAATACGATATCGCATGGCGCAGTCCACCTCACCGAGATTGCAGAATTCATAGTTCACCCACCTCTTATTTTACCACTACATCCCTGGCACAAATGTACTTTTCCTCTCCTAAACGAGGGCAATTGGACATTTTATGGTCAATATTAGATTGGTGAGAACACTAAATATACTAGATCACCTGTAAGAATGTTTCAATCATTCTATTGTAGGTCTTGGTGTTTTTTTTAGATATGAAATAAGTAAGCTATAAGTTTTTTCCCTTTCTTAAGTGGGCTATTTCTCATTAGCAGTTTTATGCTAAACCATGAAACATTAAGCTGCGTCCAAAAACGTCTTTAAAAATCTTCTGATATTGATCATGCATATGGCAAAGAAAGACATGAGATCGTTGGTCTTGGAATTTTGATCGCACTTAGACCTCAGATTACTTGCAGTACCCCGGCATTACCACAAGGAAATGGTCGTACGTCAAGTTTGAACCTGACGTGGAGATAAGCACTTTTCCACGTCAAAGACGTTTTTTATAAATCTGAGCGTTGGCATGGATTTGAGCGTACGCACGGTCTAAGATCAAATCTGTGCGTAAGAACGCTTTATAAATGAGGCCCCTGAATCTTCTTCCTGACACGGGACAATCAAGCTAAAAATAGAATCACCTTAAATCTGTCAATGTTCAATAATTTTTTTTTTTAAAACAATGGAATCGCCTTAAAGGTTGTATCAGCGATTTCAGGCCTAAAAAAGGCCCAAACATAAATGATCACATTTATATAATCTTTCCTAACGATACGCTAGCTGCCTGCCCCATAAGCAGGCCGTCAAAAAAACCCGTCTCTGTAGGCAGCCTAGGCTCCGAGATCTGTTCACAAAAACAATTGCTACCAACAAGGGTTGGCAACCCCTCAAAAGCAAAACAAAGTGTTTCAACCAATAACCGACAAGATGCACGTTTAGGAGAGTTTTAATTGCATGGGAGGGAGGGGGAGGGAGTAGCGAGCTGGCTCTCAGTTTTGTTTGAACATCAACAGAAGTGAAGTATCCCCGCTATCGCTGATACAACCTTTAACCGAACAAATAGGTCAATGCAGCACCATTTTAAGATCATGATGTTCTGGAGGGGAAATTTCCATCAATAAGATATATGGCTTTATCTTGACTTTTATATTTGGATTTGAGATCCAAAAGAGGTAGGGTGTGTCCTTACCCAACTATGTGCTCCAATTGGTGTGTATAACTACATGGAACTGTCTCAATGTGGCCCAAGTAAAACAGTCTATGTGGAATTCCCCCAAAACTACATTCTTGGATTTAGCCAATCTGTATTTTTTCCTATGTTATGCCAGTGTTTACCAACACTCAGGGTTCAGTGATTATATTTTTGGTGTGGATTCTCAGAATACTCCCAGGGGCGTCACGTCATATTTTCCTTGGCACAAGGAAATGTCTGGTAATTTGTTTACTAAGTGTTTAGCACATGGTTTAGTCAACACAACACAGTAGTGTCGAGGCTTGTCACCATGTTTACAAAGTGATCAAAGTGGCTGTGTGTGTGCAGCTCAAATTTCATGCTGGGGACAGGGCGATCAGTGAGGGTGCTACGGCTTCATTTCAGCGCCGACCTTTATTACTATGTGGCTGGAAGCCACAGCCAGATATGTGGTGCAGGCTTGATCATATCACTTGATCACGGTGTAATGTGCAGACTTCACGGCTTCCCCTTTAGGAGACCACACTGAAGAGCAGGATGAGAGAATCAAATAGCATTGGTGACCACCAGGGTCAGGCAGCATGCATGGTCACAAACCACAGTGACGGTTTAAATGGAGATGATTTAGACATCTGACAGTATGGCATATATGTGGCATACGACATAAACATCTCATAGTACATGTTTATACACTACATTACCGTACATGACATTAGATATATTTTTGTTGGTTATCATAGCTGAAAAGGGAACTTTGAAGGCCAAGCTTTTCTCAATGCTCACATTTCCAGAAGAAGAAAAAAAACTGAATTCCTGTTTCAACACCTGTGATAAGTCAATGCCAAGGTCAGCAGAGTCGATCTGGAAAAAAAACAAGAACAGTCACTCACAGAGGAAAGCTGTCAACTGTTCTGTGGACTGAACCTTACCCAACATCACCCCCATGCATTCCAGCCCTCAGGGAAAAACAAACAACAAACAAAAAACAAAACAAACTGCATAATTTAGACAGCTATCTAAAGAGGAACTTCTCCAAAAACATTTTGAATGTATAACCACGTGCACACAAAGACATCTAAGACATCATTATAGCCTAGAGCCACGTGACTCTACTTTTGATTCATTTTTATATTCCTCTCCTAAAGAGGCAGAAAGTTCAGCATTAATAGCGGGGGCCACGCCTGGCCCCCGCTGACAAAGAAGTGGGCGAGACGAAAAGATTTGAAGTCTTTCTTCAAGGCCCCCGGCTCCCTGGCAGCTGTTCCGAGCCCCTCTCTGAGATTCTGTGTCCAGGCCCAAGCATAACAATAATAAAAGGCTGTTTATTTTAGCGCTGGAACCCGAGCGATGACCCGCCAGTGACTCTCTCCTTTCCTGGGAAGAGGGGGGAAATGCAATGAAACTGTGGTACAAGAACTTGGCCTGAGAAATATTGGCATAGCCAACAGTGACATGCAGCTATTCCCTCACAAAATACCCTTTTGTAAATCAAGGAGGGAGGGAGGTTATTGGGGTAGTGGTGGATGAGGAGAGGAGAGGAGTTTTTTTAAGGGAACGGTTCTATTTCTTTAGGAGAGTTCTGTCAAGAAAGTTCCAAAGTAACCACTAAAAGAGCAAAAGAAGCTCCACGTTTCAAAAAGGGACTCGATCAAAGGACATCTCTTAAGCTAGGCGTAATTAGCAGCTTGTTGTCACTCACACTTACTGCCTCTCTTTGATTGCAGTCTATGACCAAAAAGAAAAAAACAAAAATGGCACCAGCAACTATAATACATATGATTAGACATAATAGTAGCAGGACTTAAGAGTGTGTGTCGGGTAGTAGGTAGCCTACACTGATTACATGGGTATAGTTTTTTCGGTCTGTATGCCGCGAGTTGGATGAAAGGGTAATGTGCCTTTGTTTTTTGTGCACCCGCGAGGAGGAGGGGGAAGTGAAGTGAGAAGTAAGCTCAGCTGTACAATGCTGCACTGAATGGATTAATTAACACTTCAAGTCCTTCCGGAATGTGGTCCACATCGCTGTACTAACTGCAAACAGTTATGTGGGCGTGAATGGGTCTGAGGAAAATAATGGACAACAATAATGAGAAAGGTACCAAATAACTCTCTCTCTCTCTCTCTCTCTCTCTCTCTGTCCCTCTCTCTTTCTGTCTTACACACACAAACACACACACACACACTAACCCTAATACAAACACACACACATACCAACATAATTGTGTTTGCATAACAGGAATAAAAGAATCAGGGCAGGCACAAAGGACTGATTTCTGGAACTCCTGGCAAGAAAGCTGCAGTGAATGAATTAATCAACACATAGATCTTTTCGGATTGCACTTCACATTGCAGCTGTGTTGATTTATGCACCTATAAGAAAGAGAGGATCACTGTGTGTGTGTGTGTGTGTGTGTGTGTGTGTGTGTGTGTGTGTGTAGGGGTTGGCTTTGAGCAGAGAGAAGAGTTGACTCAGTGTGTGTGTGTAGGGGTTGGCTTTGAGCAGAGAGAAGAGTTGACTCCGTGTGTGTGTGTGTGTGTGTGTGGAGGAGGAGAGAAGAGTTGACTCAGAAAGATGAAGAGAGATGAGATGATGGAGAGAGGCTGGAGGATGAGAGGGGGCAGAGAAGAGGGAGACGGAGGAAAGAGAGAGAGAGAGAGAGAGAGACTAGAGCAAGAAGGGATAGGCTCAAAGCACAAATCCCTTCTCAGATGATGGGGCTAAAAAAACGTCCGAGCCCTGGGAGGAGTGACGGGAGTGTGTCGTGTAGGGCCCGCACCAGCGGGCATTAGTGCTCCCAGTCTGAGCAGGATTTAGGCTCAGGGCTTTAACGCAGATCAGCGGGTCCCCGGCCGCAGAGGTCAGCGTCTGGTCACCGACACCCAAAAATGGCATCAGGGTCAACTCACGTCACAGCATTAGCACAACACCTGCCAGTGGCCTTTGCCAACTCATGGTATTTCCCATGCTTTAGTGAATTAAAGGATTTCACACGCTCTGTATTCACCACTCCCATTATTACACCCTCTATCACTTCGACAAATACAGATTGTGGCATTATTTTGGCAGCAGAAATGAAACAATATAAGTCTATACTGTATATGTAAATATCTTTTATTTTTAATAAACTTATTTATTTGCAAGCATAGCAAAGTCCATTTCATAACAAACATGGCCCTGTGCTGTGGAAACAGTTGATTACTCAGTCTCTCGTTACACAGATGGCTTGCAAAAACATGGCATCAGATGACAGCATGAATGGTAACTACATAGTGTTGGCAGCCCATGCATACATTCACCAAATCACGGCCTCATGACGTGAAAGAAACAGTGCGGTCTGAATAAGAGAAATGTCACATCCACCAACAGTTAAGAGACAAAAAGCATATACCGGTAACTGTTTTTGAAAAACAACCGCTGACAATATTTACCATGCCATGTGTGCTTGCCATGGTTACCATAATGACGTACATAACCTTTGTATCAGCATAGCACAACATTGGTGCATTGGCCACACAGACTTGACCAACTTAGCCAAAGCCTTTTTCACAAGACAAAAACCAAACGTACGTCTGAAATGCATTGAAGGGTTCTTGAAAGCCTGACATATGTGCATAATAATTATTGATGAAATGCTAATTTGTACTCTCTCTGACAGATCAAAACAACTCACAGACTGACATAAGACGGTCTCAATTCCATGTGGCATTAATATGGTAATGTGCACTACAGAAAGACTGAAGCCTATGAACAGTAATATTGGTCTGGTGTACACTTCATTGTTCGAGTTACTAAACATGAAAATTGCCCACAGTAAGTACGTTTTTATCACTGGCACACGCCATTAATGTTTGAGTGAGAACTACAGTACATTTATTAGTATTCCCTCACACACAAACGCACACACACACACACACAGAGAGAGAGAGAGAGACATACAGGTCTTACAGGTTAGTGTGCTATTTCCAATAGCCAGAACTATTAAAAACCTCCTTATCAGTATAAAATGCCAGTTAGCCAAGTCATTACAACATGTTCATATTTTGGAACATGTTTGGCCTCGATCCAAAACAACTACCCAGAGGCTATTACAGGTCAAGCTACTGGCAATGTCAACAGGAACAGGGACATGCAGTGCTATCACACATATCAGCCATTAAAAGACGGATTGCGAAACATCCGTCTGCTGAAGCTACTTCTGCAACATTTAACCGCAGAGTGTGTGTCGCCCTCCATAAATTTGAAACTGCCTGTTTTCCCTTCCTTTAAGATGTGCACTTGTCTCTGAGAAATACATAAAAAAAAAAAAAAAAACGACCATCCCAAGGCCTCTTATGTAAAGACGATCTTTGCAGCACGGCAGAGCAATACAGCAGCCCAGTACCGAGCACAGCTGGTATGGCTTGCATAAGAGCCCTCTGTATGTCATCTGGCCAGAGTGAACCCTGGCAATCCACTGCAAGCCCGGCTCACAGGGTTGGAAATCTCCTGGTAACACTGAAAATGGATTACGGCCGATTGAGGTTGCTGTCCTGGATTTGTTTTACCCCAGCTAAAGCACACAAAGAGAGGGAAAGAGTGAGAGTGAGAAAGCGAGAGAGAGGGAGAGAGAAAGAAAGATGGAAAGAGAGAGAAGAGAGAGGGACGGAGATCCTGGATTTAGACCACTTCCATAAAATTTGTGGCACCGGCGCCAAAGAGTTATGCACACAATCTCTTGTAACGTCCTAATCCGCACATGCAATATTTTACCCCTTCTAAATGTTAGATTTCCGTGGATTTGAAAATGTTTCTCTCAAATGAAACCGCGACAGGGAACTTTGACATTCATGCAAATGATAGTCTGCTCCAAACGAGATTTAAATCTGAAATGAGCCCAAACATGAACTTAAATGCTACAAATGGAAGGGAATAGTTAATCCCATGTGCAGAAGAGAGAGAAGGGGAAAAAAACAGTTCACAAATTTTACTGGTGAACTGCACAGAGAACGCTAAAAGTGCAAAGAGACCGTTGGCCGTTTCATTCTGCAGCAGATGGGAAAAAAAAGAAAAGTGGGCATGTCTCGTTTGAGGGAAAGTGTCTTCACACGCCAAGACTCCTGACAGTCAGACGAAAATGAGCATAGAGACAGTTTGTGAAACAGCTGTCACACACAACTCTACCTGTGCAAACACGCTGGCATTCATTAGCTCAATTGTATTGTGGCAGTTATCGCACCGCCTTGAGGGGCTGTCTGGCTGATTTCATTCTGTCGGTGGTTTGCTATACTTAGCACGCCGGGCGAGGAGGGATTGAAAGTCACAATACCTCTGCTAAGTTGCATAAAGGAAAGCTCCTGATCTCTCTGGCATGTTCAGCACATAGTCTCACAATCATAAAGCAAACCAAGGATATCAGATAAGAGTCCTCAGACTTTTTTATTATGGGCGTTGTATTGTGCATACTGTATCTGTTCTCAAATAAAGGCTGAATGCACTGCTGAATTGACATTGCAACATTTGGAAAGCACCAGATGTGTCCACATTAAAGTGAAGTCCACATAAAAGTATTCATCTTTGAATACTTTTAGATGTATTGTATATTTAAACACAATGACAGCCAGACGTTTGTTACAGCATCTCCCATGAATGCCTGTCACATCCGGTGGTAGCTTGACTGGAGTCGAGCATGACTGCCTGTCCCATCCAGCAGGACTGGACTGTGGGAAGAGAAGTAGAGAGAGAGAGACAGACAGAGAGAAAGAAAGAGAGAGAGAGGTGATGTGCTAACGACTGAAGGCACTGATTAGATGGTAATGCACTTGATTTGATAAGTGGGGTTAAGTGCTGAGTTGTATAACACTAATACATGCAGATTTTCCTCGCTTGGACTGTCGGAGGGCTCGCTCTCGCTACAACGTTCTCAGGAGCGGGATGGCGGGACACGTGGGGGCCACAGATGTGGGAAGCGTTTCGTCAGGCTAGGATTGGGATGCTGCAGCTTCGGCTGCTGTGACAAGGCCATTTGCCCCAGAGAGAAAGAGAGAGAGAGAGAGAGAGAGGCTTTCGAAAGTGCATGGCTTTAATGAAGCATCATCAAATGAAGGCTGTCAAGGGTGAAAACCCGAGGTAATCTGCTCATCCAATGAGGTCAATTAGGCCTTGGCACTGAAAAAAATGGCACGGAAAAGCCAGGTTAATGCAGAAGCGATGTCAGCTAGTTGGTTTTAATGGGAATGTATGGGCAGAGAGGCCTCATTATCTAGATGCTGGTCTTCGGTCTTCAGCATGGGGCTTTCATTCAAATGAAGGCCAAGCACTCGAAAAACTGGAGGGCAGCATTAATGGATGTCTGTTTGTACTGTATGCGGGTGACGTTTAAAGGTCATTACTAAGAGTTGTGAGCTGTTCTCTTCTGTGTTTTTTTTTTTTCTGAATTGCTGGGACGAATTCATTTTCCCCTTTAGTCCCCCAAAGGCATGGCAAATCTAGATAAAGATACACACTGCCGCTAGGGACTGTAGAGTGATGTGAGAGTACATGTCTGCCTTGTCCTTGACTAGTATTTGTTTCTCATTCCATTACTCAAAGCAGATACGTTCAAGCAACACCATGCACTAATTTGGCACTTTTAGAGGCACATTTTCATAGGCTTCTAGTTTTGGCATCAACCTCAAATTCATTTTGATGTCATACGGTCATGTGAAGGAGAAGATAAACACACTTGTTGTGACCAATAGCCATCCATTATATGTACTATTTGGTTTTGTTTCCCAAACCAGAATCCAACACAAACATACATCATATGAAAAGCACAGTACATTGCCAAAAGACACCAGTTAGCATGTTAGCAAGCATTTTCAGTAGCATCAGAGCTGTTGAGTGGGGGTTGGAAAGCGTTTGTGTGCCTTTTTCTTCACTAGTTTTAGTCTGAACCTATTTACTGCTGCTTATAGGAATTCACATCTCACCACTCAGAAAGTATTTATTATGAGGACATTTCGTGTCTTGTGGTGTTTGCAAGGTATCTATTGTTACACTGTGGTCTCCTTTTGCAATGTAGTTTGAATATTCATCCTTAATTGTAAATCGCTTCGGATAAAAGCATCAGCTAAATTTTATTTTTCAAATAACCCTTTTTGTCAATTTTCAGAGTACTGGGTACCCAATTCAGTGCTAAGGGGGTACCCAATTCGCCTAAAACTGACAAAAAGGGTCATGCTCCTACCCGTTATAACAATGTTACAGTGCAATACCAGGGCACACACTGGCAATGTCAGACACACCAGTCACCTCATCATCATCAAGTCATTGCGGCATTAAAATGATTTTGAAGCCGTTTTTCTAGGTTATACTACATTGTATTGCAGAGCGAAACACTACGGTCGTCCTGCATTATTCTTGCAGCCCAGACAGCACAGCTTGCTTAAGTGTAGCTTAAGGGAGGTGACTGCGGGTAGGGAACAGGTGTCGATGGAGGATGATCTTTTCACAGTTTGGCCGAACCCCTTGGCTGATCTGGAGAGGGGATTTGGGGATGTTGGTTAAGTTGCTCTGAATGACACAGGACAAAAGGTCCCAGAGGATGTTTCTGATACCAGCAGCCATCTCCACCTGTGATTGGGGAAAACTGTGAAGCCCTTTCTTTACTCCACATTAGCATGTCTTATAAAACCAGCCATAGCCAAATGAATATGTAGCCTACATTTTTTAAACAATAGACCATTCAAATACTCTTCGGTTATCAATTATTTCAAAATTGATTTTATTTATATACCTCAGTTCATGCATTGGTAATTCACACATCAGTAATTCAAAGTGTTCTACAAATGAGAAAATAGAAGAACTTGTGGTGCATTACAACAATGAAAAAAATGATCATGGAATGAATCAAACACATTTATATTATTGCTATCAAAATATCATTGATAACAAAGTCATTATCTGTTATTGTTGACATTTTCAAAATGTTCTGCCTTTGATATTACCATGTGGATTTTTTGCTGTAACTGCAGATTGTGCTCCAGTTTGGTCATGCCTCAGGACATCAGGCACAAAGATAAAAAACAGCTTTTTTTAAAGGTGCTCCAAGCGATGCTGGGTAACGTCACTTCTGTTGACTTTCAAACAAAGAGAGCTAGCTCGCTACTTCCTCCCCCTCCCTCTCGTGCTGCTCCCGTGCAATTGAAACTCTTCTAAACGCGCATCTCGTCTGTGATTTGCTGGAACAGTTTGTTATGTTTTTATGCACTAGGTTTGCCCAGATTGTTTTTGTTGCCGTTTATGGAGCCTGGGCTGTCCACAGAGATTGCTTTTTTTTTTTACAATGTATTCAGGACACAGACAGCTAGTGGTTGGTTAGGTGATGTTTGCAGTAAGTGACATTACGGTGGCGCATTGCATTCACATCACAAAAAAAAAATCAGGTTATCTCATAATTATGAGATAATTATCTCATAATTACGAGATATTATCTCATAATTACGAGATAATTATCTCGTAATTACGAGATAGCCTAATTATGATTTATGACACATTTTCAATTCTGCCCCCACTTGTGTGTGGCAATGGCATGGTCTAGCTATTAGAGAAGATAGACAACAGCTTCCCAAGAGCAGTCTGAAGCTGAAGTTCCTTTTAAACCTTTACTTAGGATTCACTGTTAAACTAAGCAGACCAACAGAGTACATCTCAGTTATTTCCTTCGATGTTTTGTTTAAGAGCAATCATGTAGACTAGCATTTCAAGTTACAGAATAGAAACTAATGTGTTAGCTTATGGCTAATGTATATGAGAAACGGTTTCCTCGCTTGGACTGACGGTAACGCTAACGGTTAGCATAATCAATAAAAGTAGATATTTAGAGCCAACTTCAGTCCATTTACGAAAGGGTTACATAAGAAGAGTTCTTTGTTTACAACTGACTATTTTCTCTCAATATAATAGGTGTAGGAAAAATGTGACTGTTTAACTCATCAATGCCACTTGAACAAGAAGCCTAGCTGCACAAAATAAACATAGGCCTGCGTGTGACAACGTGGATGGAGGTAGCCCTATGCGTAGTAGTACACCTACTGGTTAGGACTGTCAACGTGCAACATTGTATTGCCTTTGGGCAAAGAGTAGCCTATCGAAGCTTCTATACTCTTTGCTTTGGGGTTGTTGGCGATTTGACAGGCTTATTTTTCATGCCACTTAAAGACATGTTAATCTCTCAAAGTCCATTTGAAAAATCAAATTTCATTCATTTGAAAGTCATTCAAAGCAGGAAATCAGTAGGAAATATGTGCTTGCTTTTATTAGCACGGGTCCTATCCTTATCTCATAATTACGAGATCATTTTCTCGTAATACTATCTCATAATTACGAGAAAATTATCTTGTAATTATGAGATAATATGACATAATTATGAGATACTATCTCGTAATTATGAGATAATTATCTCATAATTATGAGATAACCTGATTATTTTTTTGTGATGTGAATGCAATGCGCCACCGTATGACATAAAGGTTTTTTAAAGGCCTAAAAAATGTGTGGCATTGCTTAGTGCACCTTGACAATGTTACATAAGATATTCTTATGCTTTAATTACATTTTGTACATTTAACACCATGATATCTATGGGGTCAAAGCTTATACAACTCTTTCCTACAATTACGTTAATGTTTGTATTGTACCTTTGTCTTAAAGGAACACACCGACATGTGTCAGACTGGGTTATTGCCTGCCAAGAGAATAGTAGAGTATGTATCCTCTTATCTGACTATGGGATGGACAGCACATAAGCTAATCTACCAAAAAAGTTGGCACGTTCCTTTAAATTCTGTCCTCTCTGGCACACAACTTGTGAGGCTCCCTCACATAAATAGAAACACTCAAGGTCAAGTTCGGTATGGCTGACATATCACACCAGATTAATGAATGTCCCAGTCTAGAACATGTTGTGAAAGAGGACAACAGGTGGCGTAACCCTCACAGTGCCATTACAGGAGTCCAAAACAATGGAGCCTTCAACACAGCTCTATCACAACAGGCAGTCAAGTGATCTATTAGTCTTGGCAATCTGTGAGAAGAAAAAAAAACACCCAACCAAAGACTAATAGCAACAGCAAATTATTTTTGTTGTATTTAGTTCATGAAACCTTCCACAAACCATCACATACCAAAAGTCCATGAAAATCCAAGTGGTGAAACATTGTCAACATTTTAATTATTTGTGCATAGGTTAATGTTCCACAACACCTTTGGCAGTTTTATTGAACATAGTACAGGGGATATGTAAAAATGAGGTCTAATTCCTTCATAAAGGCATGAAACTTGGTGAACTTGTACAGTTTGAAGCCCTGAACATTTTCAGATATAAAACCTTTAGCAAAATAACCCTAATGGTCGCTGTGGCAAACCATTAAAATGTTCCACAATAACTTTATTATAGCAACACTGCGCATCATCATCGAACAATCTATTGAATGGAACGTGTTCCTATACATCAACTTCATCGACTTTGGGAAAGCATTAGACAGGACATCACTATGGTGTCTATTAGACCACTATGGAATTCCCACTAAGATCATAAGCATAATCAAGAACTCATATGAAAAAACATCATGCAAAGTCACCCATGCAGGCCAACTCTCCCGGAGCTTCAACATTAAAGGCATTAAACAGGGATGTCTACTTTCTCCATTCCTTTTCCTCCTGGCAATTGACTGAATCATAAAGGAAACAACTGACAGGCAGGGGGGGGGATCCAGTGGACATTATGGGACCAGCTGGACGACTTTGATTTTACAGACGACATAGTTCACCTTTCACACACGCACAAACAAATGCAAGAAAAGACAGGCTCACAAGCTGCATCGAAACTTGGACTGACACCCAACACAGCAAAGACACAGATCATGAAGATCCACTCCAAATCCAGCAACCCCATGTGCATCCACAACAAGGCCCTTGAGGAGGTGGAGACCTTCACATACAAGGGAAGTGTTGTGAACACTCAGAAAGATTTGGAGTGCAAAAAACATCTCAATCAACAACAAACTACGCATTTACAACTCCAACATGAAGCAGGTGTCCAACATGGAGAACAACTAAACGAACAGTAAACAGGCTGCAAACAGTCACTTACACCTGCCTCAGGAGAATACTGAAGATCTGGTGAAGAGATAGAGTAAGAAATGTGGACCTGAATGTAGCCTCTGTAGCCTCTTGGTGCTGACAGTAATTTCCCCACACTTGTGATAAGAATATTGAGATTCAGGAAGATGATCCAGTGCAAGATGAGTAACGTGTAGGTTGCTCACACAAACAATACCCCCCCCCCCCCACACACACACACACACACACACACACTAAACTCTTAAACATTTTCTTGAGAACTTTAACCATCAGTTTCTTGAGAACTTTCACTATCAGTTTCTTGAATTAGCAGAATACATGGAGATTGTTATGTGGTTTCCTGCAATACTGCTCAACCTGCTAATAATTCTGTCACTTCACACTCGCCAGCTCTGCTTGTTTTGTATTGCTGACTTATTGACTTATTTACTGTAGGGGACCACTTTGCCATTGGTTATAATGTCAGAATGCGTACATGATAGACTCACTCTGTTAATGACTAAGAGGTGAATGCCTATACACTTTGTTAAAGGTTCTCGGTTAACTATGTGTTTTTGATTCCATGTTTCTACCACATTGCATTACAACCTTTAGCCATGTGGCAGTGTCAGTCAGAACAAACAGATTGGTCAAGAGAAAATCAACATTAAATCAATATTTGCCAGGGGTATGAATAATTTTGTTCATAACTGTATAGGGTCATTCCACGTCAATTGAACCAGGGCCCACGCACTTAGGTCTCAAAAAATTCTGAAAAAATTACCAGGTGTACCTATGTTACCCAGGAGACACACTGTAAAATTACTCTTAGGTAAGATCAATACTTTCCAAGATATGGCTAAGTTTTACAGGGGGAGGGGGGTTCCCAAACACCTTGTGGGAATATGCAAAGATTTTTTTAATATTTTTTTCTTTATTCTCCATGAGCCTTTCTTTTTAAAAACACCAATTTGACTTGTCTTATGCAAATCTTTCTTTTTCACTTTCCACCCTGAACATGGGCAAAATGCACCATTGAGATCAATATGTTTTGTATAGAGCTACCACAGGTTACTCTATACAACCACAGGTGGCACTGTGGTAACTCTACACAAAACATATTGATGTCAATGGGGCATTTTGCCCATGTTCAGGGTGGAAAATAAAAAAGAAAGATTTTCATAAGACAAGTTAAATTGGTGTTTTTAAAAAGAAGGGATCATGGAGAATAAAGAAAAACATATAAAAAAATATTTGTATATTCCCACAAGGTGTTTGGGTGCTCTGAAAATGATAACCAAAATGATTTTTCAGACTTGTGAGGTCTGCTGTTCAGACCCTGAAGGGATTTATTTTCTGTTCATTGCTTTTTGTGAGAGTGTTTCTACTTATCTCAGTAAGGAAAATAAATCAAGCCTATGTTGAGTACAAATATGTCTTCTGAAGGCCTAAACAGAGCCCAGCCAAAAACTCCAACAAAATTTTGATCAACTTTGAGGGACAACTATGACCATGCAGGATCATCCAGACCAAGCGTGATGATTTTGCTACATACTATTCTTATTTATGTACCAGCAAGCAAAATTTGAGCCTCCTACATGGTTTAGTTATTGCGCTGTGGGCTTGTGAACTTTGACAAAAAAAAGAGGCCGACCAAAATCGACACCCCCCTCCCCCTGTAAAATAGGCTGTATCTTGGAAAGTATAGATTTTACATAAGAGTAATTTTACAGTGTGTCTCCTGGATAACATAGGTACACCTGGTGATTTTTTTGAGACCTAAGTGCGTGGGCCCTGGTTCAATTGACGTGGAATGACCCTATATGAAAGTTAGGCTATCCAATAACATTCACTAAATGAATTGCTTTAATCATAATTTTTATATCACAATATACTATTATATATTTAATATTTGTAGAGAAAGTCACTTGAAGGATTAATAGGCTGTATTATCCTCATTTGAGACATACAGTGTGTTTATTAGCGGACATGATTTAGCACTCTTTAACCACGTGTATTGCTCTCTTCCTTCTTACGGTAAGCACTCCCAGATCCAGTAAACATCACACTCCACGTCACCACTCAATAAATCTCGGCACTGTCCTGTTTTGATGTTCACTCCTTCATGAACACTCTTACCCATGCAGGAGTTTTTTGGCTTCACACAGAAAATAAATAAATAAATAACTGAGAAAATGTTTACCCATTTCAGGAGGTTCAAGTTTACTTTTTCCAGGTTGGGAGTTTTTGACATCAGTGTTTGGTAATAAAATGAGGACACAATGAGATCTTTACTCCCGTATTACTGACGCTAGGGCTGATGCAGGCCTAAGCTATGACTCAGGAAGTCATAAATTTGCTTCAGGCGGCTCTAGAAGAAAGTGTCAGACATTGGCAAAACTTCTTCCACAATGACACTTTTTGAATCGAGGACCAATTCTATTATAGTTTTTCCCATTGCTTGAACACTTTTTGCAAAACTCGGCTCATTGTGTCAAAAGTTTACACACATGCACAGAAGACACAACACTGGGAAATAAACCATTCACATCTATGTCGAATTGAAACACTACTATCAAAACCTAACAATCCTTTGTCAAAATGTCACTCTGATGACAAAATAATACACTTTCAGATTAGCAGCAACACACTAGTGTACTTTATTTAAACACTGCAGTCTTTCATTTTCACTGCTTTTATTCAGTTTATCAGTTAGCATTCTGTGAAGCTCAATGTAACACTTACAGTTTTTGTTATGTTTTTTTTACAACAACATTTTGGACAAAAAACAAAAATGAAAGTACTGAAAGGTTACAAATGACATCAACTCAATACTGTACATCACAGTACTATACTTTACAGTACATGACAGTAATTGCAGTAACACAAAAATGAAAACACACTACTGTAAAACAGGCTTAGATGTGGTGGACTCTCTGCCCAGCTTCCCTCATTTTCAGGCCATGATTTATCACATGATCCACCAAAGTTTCTATTATATCATCTGAAATATTGTTCCGTGCATAGCCTCTTCGACTACGTCGTACTCCTCTCTCTCTCTTTGTCTTCCTCTTCCTCTCCCTTGCCTCCATGCTTGCAATGTTCTCAAAATGGCTCAACTGAGGCCTATTTGTGGCTGGCTGATTGGTGTTCAGTTTTGTAAGTAAGTATTTTTACATGTGTGTCTAAGTGTTTTCAATCACCCAATGTGTTTTGTATTTTGAATAGATGTGTTGTCCCAATGGTACCATGAGATTCCATTTATGAACAAAGAGTCTTATGTATGAAATAGTGTGTAGTATGCAGGAGCAAGTGTGTTGCAGAATTGCAACTAAAGTGCAAAGCAGCGCTTTTGTTTAAGGTATGGTTACACTGTGTTTAAGGTATAGTAACAAAGGTTTTGTTACTTTGGTCTAAGCATGTGTCTATAGTGTTCAAGCAATGGGCAAAAACTGTAATCCATTAATAAAACCTATTAACGAATAATCATGCTTGATTGGTACTATGAATACATATAGAACTATCACACAAGTATTGGTGTGTCTGGGATTATCAACAGCACCACACATATTTACAGTATTCCATATATCAGGATGTTTTTTGTTTCTCCCAACTTGCATTCCCATATCCATGCCCTCCTTGCGTGCCAACATGTTACATAAAAGTAAGATAAAACCCTCATATTGAAAGCACTATCAAGTTACAACAGGAGCTCTATTTACTCTGGTATGTTTTGGCCCTGGCAGCTTTTCATAAATCTCCACACATATAGAATGGTGTTAGTGTACGCAGGCATCTTCTCCTTGGATACCATCAGGGCTATTCATATCACACTCGTTCATGGTCATTCTAGGCCATTCCCTGCCCCATAACTGCATCTGGGGAGTACAGAGAGGGTGGAGAGTTTTGCAAGGGGTGGGGTGGGTTGCATCCCATCCCATCCCACCCCACCACTTTGGTTTCCCCTCACATCTCTGAGACACGCAACACTGGGTGAAGTAGCTATTCAGAATTGGACATGCGTTGGAGATTATGGGATGCCCATCATGGGCAAAAAAAGAGGGTTCATTTCCATGACCATACCCCCCTGAGCTGAGCTCCCACAAAAACACCTTGAGGGGAGACGAAAAAAAGTACTTATAAATGGCTTAACTCATGGCAGCACATTCTCTGCCCCCCCCCCCCCCCCCATTGCCTAGCAACGACAGAGGCCCAAAGTTTGCAGCTGTTTATAAAGACTATTTTCCCCCCTTGGAAAATAGGAGAGAGGGTGGGTGGGGGGGGGGCTGTGATATGTGTTGACGTTCTGGTATATTCTCTTGTGGAGATAAAGCTGCAAAGTATAATTTTTCAAAGAGCAGTCACTTTAAAACATACACTGGCGAATGTGGAGGTGTCTGGTCTATCTCAACAGGTCGACAAAAGAATAAGCAACAGAGGTCATGCCAAAATCACAGGTTCAAACTCTGACAGCTGAACAATTCTTGTATAAACACATCATAATATTCATATCTGCCAATGGTCTTTCCACATGACAGGAATTACAACTCACTCCCTGAAGAAGCTGGAATTGAAAGGAAAAAAAACTTAAACTGTATTCCAGGATATCATGCATTAGAATAAGGGGTATCATGTTTGAACACAGGTGAACTGAGGCTAGGCCATATCAGATTGAATAAAGCAGTGTGTGTGTGTGTGTGTGTGTGTGTGTGTGTGTGTGTGTGTGTACGCGTGCATGCATGAGTGTGTGTGTCTGTGCGTGCATGAGTGTCTGTGTTCAGAGAGTTCACCCAGGGTTCAGGTATCATTTCTCATTCTCAATCTCTCCATCTCTTTCACACAGACACACACACACAAACACACTCTCTCTCTCTCTTTGTCTCTCTCTCCCTTTCTTTATCTCACACTACCACAGCTGAAAAGATGCTTTAGCTGCTAACCACATTGGTCAGAATTAACCCTTTCCGAGCATCTGAGGACAGCAGGTCAAACTCATAATCTTGTAAGTGAGGCCCAAATGATGAACTCTTCTGGAAGGCCCTCCCTGTGAATGCACTGTACCTGAATGTGAGCTTGGTCATTACTGAGTGATTCACAACTGAGATTGTATACTAGTATGTTATAAGACAGAACTTTCATTGCTTAATTTAGTGTGGCCCAAATGATGAACTCTTCTGGAAGGCCCTCCCTGTGAATGCACTGTACCTGAATGTGAGCTTGGTCATTACTGAGTGATTCACAACTGAGATTGTATACTAGTATGTTATAAGACAGAACTTTCATTGCTTAATTTAGTGTGGCCCAAATGATGAACTCTTCTGGAAGGCCCTCCCTGTGAATGTACCTGAATGTGAGCTTGGTCATTACTGAGTGATTCACAACTGAGATTGTATACTAGTATGTTATAAGACAGAACTTTCATTGCTTAATTTAGTACTTGTCAATTCTTCATAAGGAAATTACGGGAATTATGGGAACGAATTACTTGCTAAATTAATACATGTAAATGTCAACTTAATACATTCAAATGTCAATTTACTATGTAAATGTCATAGTACAGAAGAGGAAGTGTTATACTGTTATACTGAAAAGATCTGATATTACACTGTTTTCTCATCATTGTTGAGATGTGATGAGATATCCTGTGATCCCGTTGTCCATTGTGACAACCCGTAACTTGTGAAATGATGTCAGTTCCTCGTAAGACGAGCTATATGCGTTCCGGTTTGTGTTTACGTTCATCACAACACAATGAGTCAGAGAGCATGGTATTCACCTCGAGTAACGAGTAATGGCCCTTTCCTTTTGTATCGTAAATCCTCGTACGCCCACTCGGATGACATGTACGAATGATGCTGCTTTCGAGATGTCTCGTAAATCATCGTACACTCACCCGTACAACATGTACCAATGAGTGGCTTTAGGAACGCCTTTCTCTCGAGCCACGAGGGGCATTAGCAGGAGGCTAGTCATTGTTATTGTTTTGTGCTACATGTAGCCTCTAGCTAAATGGCTGGAAAACAAATTGTTACATTGTATTGCAGGCACAGCAAGAACGTGCAATGCATGAATTGGTGACCGGATTGAAGCAGCAATGTAATCTAGTGTGTAAGAGCATTACTTCAACTTTAACATGACCAACACAGTACATACATGCAAAAAAATACATGTCATCTCATCTCAACTATGGGCGCAGCCATGTTTGTTGTAAGGTCGTACGTCCACCTCGGGGTACCCTCAAGTACTCCGAGGTAAAGTGGGCGTGCCTGCCCAAAATGCCGCAAGAAAGCTGGGTAATTTACACTTTCCAACTCGGCGGCGGATTTACGAGACATCTCGAAAGCAGCATGAGTTGATAGTGCGAACGCTGGGGTTTGTAGTCTTTTTTTTTGGGAAGAACATGGATGCCACCAGGGCAGAAGCTGTCTCGTTAGTGCTGGACATTGGTCTAGAACACAAGACCCTCATTCTCCCTTGTTGGGTATGGTCAATGTGAATTAATAATAAAAACTTTTTTTAGTAACTCAATTTCGCCTATTTCAATTTCAACAAGTGCTGTCGCGTTTCTCTCGAGCCACGAGGAGCATTAGCAGGCTAGTCATTGTTATTGTTTTGTGCTACATGTAGCCTAGTCAGGGCAGCCGTGGCCTACTGGTTAGCGCTTCAGACTTATAACCGGAGGGTAGCCGGTTCGAACCCCGACCAGTAGGCATGGCTGAAGCGCCCTTGAACAAGGCACCTAACCCCCTCACTGCTCCCTGAGCGCCGCTGTTGTTGCAGGCAGCTCACTGCGCCGAGATTAGTGTGTGCTTCACCTCACTGTGTGTTCACTCTGTGCTGAGTGTGTTTCACTAATTCACGGATTGGGATAAATGCAGAGACCAAATTTCCCTCACCGGATCAAAAGAGTATACTTATACTAGTCTAGCTAACCAGCTGCAAATCGTTACATTGTATTGCATGCACAGCAAGACCGTGCAATGCATGAAATGGTGACTGGATTGAAACAGCAATGTAATCAAGTGTGTAAGAGCATTGCATCGACATTAAAATGACCAACACAGTACAAATGCAAAGAAAAACATGTCATCTCATCTCAACTATAGAGCTGGTAAGTCCCGCCCATCTGGTAAACCCCCAGTGGACCTCTAGATTGAAAAATCGTCAATGCAAGTGAATGTGAGAAAATAATTATTTTCTGGTCCCATGTGCCATGAATGTGAACATATGTGGTCTGTGAACTTTTAATATAATTTTTCATGTTACGAGTTTGACAGTATATTATATGATTCTTCGGCTATCAGTTGTGGAAAAGACATAACGAGAAAGACTACATGTCGCCTGTGACGTGAGCTAATCGCTAACATTAGCTGAGATGCTAGTTTTTGTAACGGCAGGAATAAACACACATGGTAACAAAAATATTCGAAACATGTCTAGCTTCACTCAACACATTAACACTATGATACAGTGTGATTGTAAAGTTGTATGGTTCACTGTGTTCAAAGTCGATCTTAATAACCCTCTACATCTCGACCAACTGATGGTTTTTATGGGAAACTAGTTAGCTGTCGTCTAGCGGAAAGTTGTAGTCCACAAAGTGCTCTCACACAAAGTTTAACCGCATCAAACTTCTACCCGCTAAATTGTAGCATTCTTTACACGAAAATTTATATTAAAAATTCACAGACAACATATGTTCACATTCATGGCAAAATTCAAACGGGACCAGAAAATAATGATTTTCTCACATTCACTTGCATTAACGATTTTTCAATCTAGAGGTCCAGCGGGGATTGCGGAAGGGGCGGGACTTACCAGCTCTATGGGCGCAGCCATGTTTGTCGTAAGGTCGTACGGCCACCTCGGGGTACTACCCTCAAGAACTCTGAGGTAAAGGGGGCGTGCCTGCGTGAAATGCCGCAAGACAGCTGGGTAATTTATACTTTCCAACTCTACATCACCATACAGAATATTGTGAAGTAGGTTTCAGCACCAGTAGTATCATGAAGCTCGAGCCACAGTGTGCAGATCTTCATCCTTCTTTAACCTTTAATTTGTGTGTACACTTTTGTCCCTCTTTCTACATGCAGGATCATGCCATAGAGGGTTGAAGTGGATTTTTGATCATGTCATTTGCCTTCAGTAACTATGGTAACATAAAGTGCCATTGTGAAGTCAGCATCCTTTGCCCACATTTGCACAGCTGCAGACATTGCGTGACATTGGCTTCCATCCAGTCCTTTGAATATGTCAGCTGCGACAGTGGCCAGTGCCAGAATGAAACCAATGCATTACGTTGCATCAGACCGTCTTATTTGACGGTCAGTCTCTTGAAGCCGGTTAAAGCACTGAAGCACTCCGGCTTAAATCTGCCTCTGCCTGACCCCTCACACAGTCATGGTGGCCTTGTTACAAGTCCACTTACAGGAAGGCTTAGTGTGAGTAAATTGAGATTGCAGGACCAGGTAAACTAACTGGCATCCAATCGATTGATTGTGCTATTTCATTGGCTTGATTTATATGAATGGGGAAAAACAAGATATTATCATGCATGAGCTCGGGTGAGATGGGGGTCTCCACAATCAATTTCAACTGCTTCTATTCTGTAAACACCTCCCAACCTCACCAATTCAAGGCTCGCACATGAGCATGCACGCACGGAAACATCCACACCTCTTTAATAAACGGGAATCTGGTTTTCAGTTGCAGAAAAATGTTGGTGTGGGGCGTGAGCATAATTACCATGAGATAAAGATGAGCAATAACTCATGTCTTTCTTGGCCTTGTTCCAGATTACATCCTTTGGAACTCCCTAGCATGTCCTAATTCTAACATATTCAAGCCTCTAAAGTGCTATATTTACAATTCTGAGGAAAGCCAGCCCTTACATTGCAATAAGGCATATGGTATAACCATAGCATCTATAGGTAAAGTTTGAGCATAGCTGTAACACACACCAAATGACCTTGTATGGAAAATGTGGATCTAACATCTAATCAAGTATGCCATTGTGCATAAGATTGTTCCACATGGAAATTCACAGTTATCACTCTTTTATTACACCATATTGAAAGTATGTTGTTGTTTTTGTTTTTGTTATTATTTTTGTTATCGTTGTAAATACAAATATGTGACTCTTTGAAGTTGGTCATGCTGACACGGATGGGAAACTTTGGCATAGATCATATCACTTTACATCCAAACTTTATGTGTTGGATGCATGTCAAGATACTGCTGTTGGGACCAAAATAGTGTCTCAGACCGTAAATTACACACACTGCCATAGCTGGCATCTTGTATCTCCCTCTCGACCTGAGATAACATCATATCATTATAACACTACTTTTCAGAAAGGTATAAATGTCTGAATCTATATATAGTTTGGAGACACTTAGACATTTCCATTCCACTCCATTATAAACAGAATACCAGCTGAGATAATTTGCTTTTTTTTTATTAAGGCAGCAGTTTTCAGATGACATTATGTGCAATTGCAAAAGGGTTCTCAGCTGTTGTAGAAAGAAATGGCTGATCTTTAATGCAATATATTGCCCATTATCAGAAACCAATATTTATCCAATATCGCAAAGGCACATTCTATTTATGAATCTGATATCATTTTAAAAGGCTAACTGAGAAAACATTGGAGAACCCTTTTGCAATTATGTAAGCACATAATGTACTCTGAAAACTGCTGTCCTGAGTAAAAAAACAATCACAATACAATGTCTATAATGGAGTGGAATGGACATTTCTAAGTGTCTCCAAACTTTTGACTGGTAGTGTATATACTGTATATCAACATACATATGACATACTGCATATATACAGTACACAATATATGGCTTGGTAGTATTTAGAGATGGAGCGTACTAAAAAAAAAAAAAAGAAAGGAGAAGAAAAATCAGGTTGAGGAAAAAAATTATATTCCCAAATCCACAAACACAAACACACTTTCCATCACAAATATAAATGAAATATTGGCCAGGAGGTGCATGGTGCTAACTTGTGAACAGTCTGGAGGCGTAGTTCTAAAATACCCTCCATCCGGCACACATAAACATCAGATGCCGTGGTCAAGTCCCGGCGTCGTTAATATCTCCCTCTCCCTCTCTATCTGCGTCACCAGGCAACAGTTTGTTTGGAATCCCGCCCAGGCTCCAGAATGGCCATCTCCAGTTATTGGCAATCTTACCGTGATATTTTACAATTGTCACTCTGTGTTCAGGTCAAATGGTGATCTGTTAATTTAATAGAGCCATGTGAGGGGGACCTCCAAAGAAGAAGCTTATGTTTTAAGGTTGGAATGGGGGGGGGTGTTCTCAGTGACTTCTACATTCATGGAATATTCACTTCGCCAGCCCCAGCTGCCTGCGCTTCCATGAATCCAGGAGATTCAATTACTCAGGGCCGAGCCATATTTTTGATTTACATGCAATCGCATGCCTGCCTGCCCAGCTCTACTCCCCACTAAGCCCCTCAACCCCCCTACCCCATTTCTCCCCCTCCACCATCACCTCAGCCACAGTACAAAGAGAAGTTAGCCCCCCACCCCACCCACTCCGCACCACTCCCCTACACCCACCCTTGTAAAGCTGGCTT
This sequence comes from Alosa pseudoharengus, assembly GCF_046254945.1. NCBI lineage: Eukaryota > Metazoa > Chordata > Actinopteri > Clupeiformes > Clupeidae > Alosa > Alosa pseudoharengus. The sequence goes on from NW_027468609.1 coordinate 24,603,736, forward strand.
CAATCAGACACGCAACACAGCCTGTGTGAGGCAGAAATGCAACCTCCCCTCGTCTCCGCGTTACGGGTTCCAGTTATGTGCTGATGACTCTGGCTCGATGGCCACGCACGCACACACACACGCACGCACGCACACACACGCAGGTAGGCAGTGGTTCTTGTGCGACTGTCGCCCTCTTTGATGCGTCCAGAAAGTTCAAACTGTGAACAAAAAGAAAAGGCTCCACGAACACATCACAGTCTGATGTGTAACCATCTGGGGAAAGAGAGCTTTAACTCATTACACACTGAGTTCTGTATTCTATTGAGTAGAAAATCCATTTATCTGTACAGCAGGGCAGATAATGTGTGTGTGTCTGTGTGTGTGTGTGTGTGTGTGTGTCTGAATGCAGATATGCTAAACACAGGAAGGAAAGAAAACACTTGAGTAGCAGCAACTGACTAGAAGTAAGTCAAAGGGCAAATGTGTTGCTTTATGACACTGCTGCAGGTGGGGAGAGTAACAACTGATGTTTTCACATGTTGTTCAACATGGTGTTGAATAAACAAGCTTGTGCTTGACACACACACTCTTACACACACACACACACACACACACACACACACACACACACACACACACACACACACACACACATAACCACACAAACTTACACATACTGTATACACACAGACACAAAAATTCACAAACTTACAAATGTATGCTTACATTTACATCTGCATACACACACACACACACACACACAGTCACATACTGTAGTGTCACGCTGACACAGAGCAACACACGGCAAACAATAATGTATAGTGTTTGACATATTAAATTATGTCAAATGAATTAGGCTGGAAATGGGACTTTTTGGCATTGGCAAGCAGCAGAAGGATTCTAAGTAAGTTAGAAATGCATTGCAGCAGCACGGTCACATGGATGACAAAAGTTGTCTGTGTCTGATTCCATGTGAAATCAATTTTAAACAGTCATGACCCTCTTTGATTTTTTCCCCTTCGGCAAAACAGTATACAAATACAGGCCTGTGGTTGTGATAAGATGTGTGTCTAGATTGTTTCTTTTGCACCATCCAAATATTAAGGACAATGTAAAACAATCCACAAGTATGTTTTAAATCCCCCAAAACAGTGTTATATGTTGCGTACCATAAATCTTGTAACATTTAGGAGTTTTTCAATTACGTTTATTATACGGGTCATGTTTTTTTCCCTATTCTATGAAATGACTGCTTAAAATGTCTTATTTCAATGTGAAATTGTGTAAACTACTCAGACAGTTCTTTCACATTTTTCTCCAGTTGTGACATTTTATTAAGAAAGTTCTTTTTTATTTCTAAGCAGGGCAAACTCAAAGTTTACTTTCACAGTTGTTACACTGTGTGAAAATAAAAACAAAAAAATAGTACACACAAAACAACTCCACAACTCAATAACTTGAGCATAATTGGTCAACGTGATGACTGCTTGTACAAATAACTGCAGTTTATCTTGTTCATCTGTAAACATAAACAGTGCTTCCCTCTCGGACTTCTCCGACCAGCACTTTATGACTGAGGCTGTCAAAACCATGGGAGAGTGTGTACTTTACAGTTATTAACGATCTTTTTCTGCTTCGTCTTGTTTTCGCATTCAGAGAGGCATCCGATGAGATAAAATTATTCTCGAAAAACCCTTTCCGAGACTGGGCTTCGCTGCTTAACTTGCCAGTGCTATTTTTGGCGCCATGATTTAAAAGCGCACATAGGTCAGCGAGAAGCTGCAGCAAGGAGGGACAGGACCAGGGCAAGGGCAGAGAGCAGGGTTGGGAGAAGGAGATTGAGAGGGAAGAAAGAGGGGGAAGGGAAAAAAACGCTGAAGGAAAAGAAGAGGGAAAGACTGATAGGGAAAACAGATGTGAATCCTCGACGGGCCTGGCCGCTAGAGATGACCTCCATTTAGCTGCAGGACAGAACAGCATTTAAACGGTCTTTCGGGTTTGCAGCCGATGCTGCTTCTGTGTTCTGCTGTGTGTGTGTGTGGGGGGGGGGGGGGGGGGGGGGTGATGGTGGTGATCTTTGAGTAGCACACATTAGCTATGCACACCGCGACTCTTGCACTGACGCGACCACTGCTATCTTTACCTTTGTCACATTAGGCCTATTTCAACATTTTGTAGCATCACAGTGATAAACTTCTATACTATAGGTATTAGATGCACGTGTAAGAGGCAACCCTTTGTAGTATGTGAGGATTCTGCATAGATTCTGCATGATGTGTCCGTCACCCTCGAGCATGCTGTCACTGCACAACGTTATCTCAGCATCAAACAGAGGGGGTTGTCATAACTCAGCAGAGATGATTTCTCTTCGCCCTGGAGGTGTGTGTGTGTGTGTGTGTGTGTGAGTGCAAGATGTTCCAGAGGCTTCATACAAAACCTAAAAAAAGTACAACCTAAAACTAAAATACTAAAAAACTTTTCACTTTGTCCACACCTCTTGAATGTTTTTAAATGTGTTAAAAACACCTTGAACATAATAAAGTCATGAGCCTATATTTGCTTTTACACATGCCGAAAAAAATTGCCTGGAACTAAAAGCTTCGGTAAATCAGATAGCAAGTGAAATAATATAAAATTTACTGTCACATTCTATGCATGCTGTTTTGACAACCCTTAAGACGTACAATGTACCATTTCATGCCTGTAAGCAATCCTAATTTATTAGGACTAAGAGGGGCACTCGATCAATGTTCACTTTCTTTCATTTTGTGGAGGCCAGTGTTCAGGAGAGAGAGAGAGAAAAAAAAGGCCACGAAGGACAGTTATATATCTTCTAGGGATGACTCACTCTCTTGGTCACTCTCTCTCTCTCTCTCTCACACCAGTAGCTGGCAAGAACACACTGTATACCAAATGTTCCATTTAGAGACCATGCTTTTCCTAATGATGAGGAGAAAGAAGAAGAAGCAGAAGAAGATGAAAAAACCTCCCACACTGTGACCAGGCCATCTCAAGTCCACTTAGAGCGTGGATAAACATCCCGTCACCATGCCCCTCTTCCTCCTCCCTTTGTGCAAAAAGCCATGGCCGTGCAATTGAGTGCAGAAAACAGGGGACTGGGGTGAAGTCGGGGTGAAGGGAGGGGTGGGTACTAGTGTTATCATACAGGTGAGAGAGTGAGTGGATTTTAAGCAGTGGGGGGGGAATTGGGTTTGCGCTTCTAGCCGCCCTTACGGACCCCTGCTGCTGATCAGATCAGGTCCTGGGACGCGTCACTCCCCGCCGTGGGCACCAGGGGAGTTTATTTGATTTTATCACTAATACCATTTCCTGTGACTTCCTGGACAGGACATGTAGGGGGGTGGAAGGAGGTAGGCGGAGGAGGGTAGGAGAACGGGGTAAGGGGGGTTTCAGCTTTTCCCACTGAGACCATAAGGCTGGTGTTGAGTATGTCAGCAGGAAGTAGAGTACAGCTGGGCATCAGACTTCAAATAGTTGTTCAGCCCAGTGGCGTTTATGAGGTCGTGGCATGCCTTGGCACAAGCAGAGGCTGACACAAGCCCATATGGGTTACATTTAAACTGGGATCTTTTTTATTTATTTTTTTCTCAGGAGTTAAACCTCTGAAAGCGGCGTGTGGTTAGTGCCAACCTCTGGCATTCATATGAGCCCAAAGAATGACCTCCTAAAAGAGTTCAAACAGAAGAGATACACAAAGATTATATAAAAAAAAAACACTATGAAGCACTCACTAGAACACAAACATCGTGTGACACTCTTTGCCAAAGTGGACCGGTGTCCTTCGTGGTTACAGTCCAGAGAATGGGATCAAGAGGCACCACGTTCCCTTCCGATCTACATATTCATTTTTTCATTTTAGCAAAACAAGCTGTGTACTGATATGTCATGTAAGCTGTAAGACATTACGCTCAAGCACATGTTCCAAGGGGTTTCAGGGGTTGTAAAAAGTTGCCTTAGTGGGTGACACTGACATAGTTCCATGACACATTTCTCAAAACCAGCCAAGGCGATGTGACGTGCGCAGAGAAACATGATGTACATCTGTTTATAGCCGGGCCCACTTTGGTGGCAGTTACTCAGATTCTGTGTACAGTATTCATTTCCTGCCTCCGCGTTCCTGTTTCCCCTCTGACATGGGGGCCAGGGGGGTGATCGACAAAGCAAATATTTGAGGATGTGGGGGCTGTGCTCAAGCAAGGGTTTCTGTGTCCGTAAGATAGCCATGGATGGTTCGCAGGTGTGAGGTGTACTGAAAAAGGAGTATATGTGAGAGCATAGAAAAGGAACACATATAAATATATGTGTAGATATTGTGTGTGTTTGTGTGTGTGTTCCCATGTATATGCGTATGAATATGGGTATGTTTATGTTTGTGCATGCTTATGTACAGTTTGTGTGTATGTATGTGCATACAATTTCACATTTATTAGTAAGAACACATGAGTTGTAATATGAATAATTTCTGAAGCATTTCAAAGCACTGTGGGAGCAGGAACATTTTAGTTTTGCAGTGTGCATTTTAGTGTGTTGCGAGCTAATAGAGGTCTGTGGCTGCTGTGGTTTGCATTACAGTTATGAGGAGAGAGTTCTCAGTAATTCTCAGTCAAACAAACACACAGACCCTCACAGTACACAGTCATACATCCCCTAGCCTCTGCACTGTCATAAATATATATATTTCCACAAAGACAGAGGTCTCCTACGGGCACAGAAGAGACTTCATGAAGTATGAATATTTTAGATATTTTAGCACAAAGCTCTTCTCAGCTAAAAGAATGTCCTGGCATAATTCATTCTCTCTGGTTGCCAATGGTTGGCAGTGAATTAGGCCACATTGCTATTTACTGATGAATATGTTCCTTGGGTTTTTATTGTGAAATATTCACTCATATCAGAGACTTGATTTGTGTTGATGTTGTTGACCCTAGAGACGAGACTAGCTGGTTAGCTGGTGGACTATGAATCCCACTGTTTGATTGATTTGTATATGTTTGTGTCTGTGTGTGTGTGTGTGTGTGTGTGTTCATGTGAGTGTAAATGTATGGGAGTGTGTACTTGTGTGTTTATGTGTGTGTGTGTATCTGTGTGTGTGTGTGTGTGTGTGTAAGCAAGAGAGAGAGGCGCTTGGTACTCTCCGTGATGAAAGCACATGCACACATCACGCTTTGATATATTTATATAAACCACAGCCCTCCACCACCCCACTAATTATGAGCGTGGGGTTCTCACTCTGCCGATAGCAACAGGAAATTGATGTCAGTTTTAATGATCAGAATTAGAAACCCTGACATTTCCGGCTATAGCTTTTTACTCACTCACTTCCCCCTTCTTTCATTTGTTTCTGGAACGGAACATGGGTGAAATGATTACAGCATCTAACTTTTCAACCTTTTCGCTCCACTAAGCAAGCAGAGAGAGAGAGAGAGAAAGAGAGAGAGAGCTTAAGGACAACTGTGCACCTGTTTTTAGACGAGAAAACTATTTGAGAAAACCCTAAATCTAACCCACACAAAGGGTTAAATCAGGCCTTTATATAACAGGTCCTCCATGTCACTGGTTAACATGGTAATAATAGAAACCGATGCAGGCTTTACGAGAGACAGAGAGAGAGAGAGAGAGAGAGAGAGAAAAGAGAAAGAAAAAGAGATAGAGAGTGAGACTAAGAGAGTGAGTAAGTGAGAGAGAGAGATGAGTGCTTTGACGGTACAGTGTTGCATGATCTCTGACCATTCCAACGAGACCCGCATGCCTGTGTGGGTTTAGGATGTGGCTGTGGGTGTGTCCGTCTCAGCCAATCAGAACCCCTGGAACACCCAAGCAGCCAACGTAGACCTCCTCAGCATGGGGGGGTGGGGGGGGTGGGCAACGAGTCCTTCCTACCATACATATGAGTCTCTCTCTTTTTCATTGACTCTCCCACAGTTTGCTACTCATTTGAGAGAAGAACGGGGATTAAGATAAGAAGCAAAGCTGACATTTCTCCTCACTTCAGACATTCAATCTCCACATGACGGAGCCTGTGAAAGTTAGAGCCAGGGTAGATTTTTTTCCCGGGGACCTCCTCTCTTTCTTTTTTTCTCTCTTTCTCTCTCTCTCTCTCACTCTCTCCTCATGCTTTATCATTTCCCCGTGCCCCAATAACACAGTGCCAGGCAATATCTATGCACGTCAATCATTGTTTGTTGCTGCTCAAATAGCAACACCGCAAAATCGTGATGTCTGAAGGGCCTCCTGCAGGGCCAAGAGAGGAGGGTCTGGCCAGGCCCCACTGTAAAGACACAGCACCCAAACCTGTCCATCAAGAAGCCAGTCACAGGGAATGAGCTATGGGCCCCACAGCACGGCATTAACTCTCCCCTGCTACCTCACTCTCGTGGAGAATGTCGTTTTGTGCTGGTTGAGTGTTCTTTTTTTCTTTTCGCTGGCAGGACGATGGATGATGGCTGTGTAAAGAGGCCCTTGGTATGTGAACAGCATACTTCCAACGTGGCGGAATTTTTTTGTGTTTGCTTCTAATTGAGTACATTATGTTGGGTGAGAAGGGGGGGAAAAACACAGAGGTTCTTCTTGACGAGTGAACTCTGCTAAGACTGAGAGACCCGTAAGAATGCTGAGCAAATGGAAACACATCAATCCATCTTTGTTGGATTGCTGCATTTCATTCGTTATTTGACAAGAGACCTATTCTCTCCGAGCTGTGTTGAAATCTCACATTTTGATGCTTATCCTCTGCAGCAGGGATAATGAGGAATAATTTGAACGCTGCTGTCGGCCAACTTAAGCAGAGCAACGGTCCAAGGCCAGTCTGAGGATGGGGAAAAATGCTGACTTCTTTAAGCAAACATTTACACAAAGGCAAATTCCTTCAGAATAAACTGTCAGCTAAACCATACACCAGAGCACAGAAATTGAAGCGGGTCAGAGGAGAAAGCTTTAAATAAAACCCCCCACATATTTGGTTAAGGGAAGACCATCACTTCCGGCCAAGTTTTTATTTGGATCACCCTTGCCAACCTTAGATAAATCTCCATTTCTCTTGTGTGCTATAAACTTTAAGGAAACATTAAAGTCAAGGATGACTGAGAACAACTTGGAAAGAAAGACCTCCGTCTTTTAACTCAAAGTTTTAATTCAACTTCATTATTCACAAACTGTTGATGCTGTAAGTGTCTTAACATTTCTTAGAAATCACTGCAGAGCTTTAAAACATGAACTTTCACCTAACAAAAGTGCCTCTGAGCACAAAGGAGTGGCTGGATTCTTTAATTCTCTCTTTCCTCCAGCGTATTCTTCTGTGGAAGATTATTTAAAAAACTAAACAGGTCGTATAAAGACTTTTACTGGATGCATGATTCATTCGCCACAACCAACAATTATGAGGCAGTAGCACCACAGCTACTCCGGGCGTAGCACGCAATGCGGCCCGTGGCGCTCGCCTGCTCCGATGGCAGCCAGCGGGCACCGTCGAGGTCCCTCTGTTCCCAGGTCCGCTCAGCGATTTTTATGGGCCAGATGGTCGGCGTCGGACTCACCCGCACTCACTCAGGGTGCACGGCCTTTTAATTGCGTCAAAAACATGTCGGACGACTACTGAGGCCCCTTGGACTGGCGGCTGTACTTCTCTGCGGCAGTTATGTTTGCTTTACATCAAACTGGTCTTCGGAGACGGGGAAGGGGGTGGGGTGGGTGCTAACTCACAGTGACACCTCTCATTTGCGTACATTGTGGCACTTCTTTTTTGTTTCTCTTGTTTCCCCTTTTTTGTCTGTACAAATGTTCAGTTCTCTCTCTCTTTGGCTTTCACACAGGCCTCCCCGACCATCTGCTTGGCAGGGCTGGGCCTCAGCGTTTATTAATGGTGCTGGTCGTGTGTTTGTTTTCCTCTGTGGTAAAGTTCAGGAAGCAACAGTGAGAAGAGTGTGTAAGCGAGAGAGAGAGAAAGACAGAGAGAGAGAGAGAGAGAAAGAGAGAGAGAGAGCACCTCCATCTCTAGATTAAAGCCTCTCACACAGCCCAACGAGGGAGGAGTTTGCTGGTAAAAAAACACCAACACCAAAAAGACACCAAATTCTTCTGCTAAAAAACAACCACCAAAGACACCAAATTCTCCTGCTAAAAAAACATCTTTGAAGCGTTTCTCTTCTGTCGTTCACACTGAGCCTTTTTCAAAGTGTGTTTCATCAGCTGGCCCTGGCCCCCAACTGAAGTCTGTTTTCGCTGACACATTTTATCCGTGGGCCAGCTGTCAAAAAGAAGGGCAAAAAAGTTACCTATTTAGTGCTCTGGGGCGCGTTTTCCCAAAACCATAGCTGCTAGCTAAGTTAGTAACTTTGTTGGTTGCAATGTAATTTCCCATTTCCAGTTGCTAACAGGTTAGCAACTATGGTTTTGGGAAACGCACCCCTGAGCAGGACCACTGCTGTTGTTCTCAGTGAAACTTGATCCATCTTGTGCTAATTTCTGTCACTGAACAAATTGGAGGATCTGGGGGGGTGGGGGGGGGCTCCCAGGGTTGCTCCCAGGGGTTACTCTTTCAACTGTGCTCTCAAAAAGTAATGCGAGGTCATCTGAAGAAAAATGAGTGGTGTTAAAAGTAAAACTCAAAATATCGTATAAATATAACTACAGAGTGACTACTATTCACACACAGTACAGTGTGTACCATTAGCCATTTGATATCTTCAGGAAGCCACTTATTTTCTCTCTCTCTCAAAATTTAGCCAGGATTTGCTAACCATAGGTTTGCTGTGTTTTGCCTGGGGCACAAATAGCTAGCTGACAGGAGAAAACAGCTCTCTTCTTTCTTCTGCCAAAAGATTGAATTTCTTCCTAAAGTTTTCCTTCTGTGTAATACATGCATTACAGATTCATTTTCTGATTCATATTATTTGTATTGACAGTGCACAATCATAATCTATATTTAGAAAGTATAAGTCTAAGTGAAATGTGTGCCCTATGTCAAAGATGCACTAAAATAGCATAATCATGAGTTTCTTTTCTCAGGCAACTCTCTGAAACACAACTAAGCACTGTTTGCATGAAAGGAATAGTGTGAGATATTTATATTTGTATACCTTCAGGTCCTGCTTGTCTATTATAGTTTATAGTTTATTCAGTGATTTCATAACATTGTTGACACACAAAAATAAATCAATCTTGTTAATATTTCGAAACCAAATTAACCTGAAAGGATGTTGTTAGCGGCTTATGGGGAAGCTTTGATTTTGATCGGTCTAATATTTCATTTCATTCAATCAGCATGTCATTCGTTTTTTTAATCCTTTACAACCGACCACCAGCATCACACAACTGCATCTCAGGATGGTCTAATCTGTTCAGCAATCTGCTTTGGCCCTGAGTTGAGTCCATAAAATCTATATGCCTGTGTATGTGTGTGACTGGAATACTGTAATGTAATATTTTCCTCGACGCAGAACCTTTTCACTTAAACCACAATGGTGCTATAGAGGGTGAACATAACCTTGACACAGTGGACAACAATGTCGCAACGTAACCATATCTATGAAAGAAATGCAATGTGGTATGGCATGTCACTTCTTTGTATGCAAGTCTCCAGTTCTTTCCTGACCCTTCTCATGTCAACTGAGATGAGCAGTAGGCCGTGAGTGTGTGTGTGTGTGTGTGTGTCTGTATGTGTGTGTGCATGTGGGTGTGTGTGTGTGTGTGGGGGGGGGGGCATACACTGTTCTCAGATTATATGAACACTAAATTCCCCGTGATTGCAGCACTGCCTGCCAATAGAGCCCCTCTTCAAGTGGACAGATGTGTCCTAATTTAGAGCCCCAGTGGTATGGTGTGTTATAGATTAATTAATGTTTTCAAACCTATTCCCGTGGCCTGGCCTTTGGGGCAACTGTTGAGAGCACTTTCCTTGTTTAAATACGCTTCCTCGGTGCTGAAGCAATGGCTGCGTGCGGATGGCCGCCGATGGATTTATCGCTTTTGCGATTTTGCCCCTTCAATCGTCGGACATGCAATTAAACTGAGTGATTGGGGGGTGCATTAGGAGGAACTGGGGTGGGGTGGAAGCTGGTGCGGCTTCTTGCCACTTATGCCATCAGAGGCATCAGACTCTTCATAAAGCAGTTGTCAGGCCTCCGCCCCTCTCCGCACACCAAGACTAAACACGCGCCGTATAAATAAGGCACATAAATATGGGACATCCGTTCGCTTTGATGGATTAGAGCCAGCTAGTGTTTCAAGGAGGGAGACTCATGTCTCGTTTCATCTCCGTCTAGTTCTACACATCCACAGCAGCTCCCTCATCCCACACCCAGACCCAGCTAAGGTGACTGAGACAATACTCCCGCATCTCAAGTTGCGCCTCCTTGTTTTATTTTTTCTGTCCTTTCTCTTTTTCTTTTTGTTTGGTAGAGGTCACACATGCATTGCAATGTGGACAAAGGAAAGAGAAAAAGAACTTGACAAATCCAGAAAGGCAAGAAGAAGGGATAAACCCAAGCCTGGACCTATTGTGCCTATGTAAGTCTAAACGGCCATTGTCTCAACAGAGCTGCATAGCTGTAATTCCAGCACCAGGAAATGTATGGGGCCTAGGCGGGAGGGGTTGGGGGGTGGTTAGAGGTACAAGGGGGGGCAGTGCAACTAAATAACCATCTGCAGGCCTCTCATGTACGACAACCAGCCATCCCTCCCTCCCACCAATTCAGGCACAGGCACACACACACATACACACACTCAAAAATGGGCCCCAAAAATTCCATGTACAAATGTCTTCTTTCTTGAACCATTGCATAACCAGTGAATACTGTGTATAATGATTCAATGAAATGTGTGTGAAAATACATCTAGACAATGGTCCAATCTGCAGAGCAAAGGCACCAAGAATATGGTTGGATCTCTGTAAGTGAAACTGTGCTGGATATTTCCTATCCAGCATAATTTCAAAGACTAATTGGAGTCATACGTCAGATTCCATTTACTGTATAATGACACTGTTTGGTCACAATAATCATATGCCTCTATCTGTAAATGTAAGTAATACTTACAGGAATGACCTTCTCTCCCATAATTATATTCCCCCAAAGGAGGAAATCTCCAGATGTTTCTCTACACACAGATGTGCAATATTTCTGCTAAATATGTAATTATGGGCATGATAGGGAAAAATCCATTAATGGCTAAACATGGAGCTTATGCAGCTATCTAATTCATGTAAAATTGATCTATATGACATTGACAGAGCATGATTCCATAACCTGTCCCAAAAATCCATTTCCGGTGCTTCAAAAATACCATTGCACTGAAAACACAGGAGTCGAACGCAGAACCACACCAGCCTATAAGGCACATGACCGTTTAGAAAGCAGACAAAGAGGCACACAAAATTTTTTTTAATTTTAGTTCAAGTCAAAGTTAAGTTGACGTCAGAGCCACTCTTTCTTTTGGTGTCCTCCTCCTTCATTATGACACACTTGGGACTCTGGGCTCTGCTCTGCTGTGCGGTGGGGCGGGACAGGTCATGTGAGCCGGCTGACCGGCCTCGTGTGTATCAGGGACTCAGAGACTCTGGCCCGGCCGCAGGAGGCTCAGCCATCTGCCTGACTCAGCACTCGGAAGATAATTAGAGGCTCTCAGCCGAGGCTCGCACACGCAGAGTTAAAATGTGGAAGACGTGGAGCCACAGAGGCTCTCTCCCTCTCTCTATCTCTCCTAAAGCCCCAGTAAAAGAGTCTTCTTCGTCCTCACCGTCGTCAACAAAATCAGCAGCCACTGTGAATCCTCGCTGAGCCCTTGCCTGCTAACAAATCGTTTGAATGCAGAGCTTGGCCAGCAGCAGGCCAGTTGAAGCTAACCTCCCCCACCCCCACCCCCATCCCCAGTCTCTGTCTGACTTGACGTAGATGGAGAAGAGGTGGGAAATTGCTGGCCATGTCCCTGTGCTCGAGGCCTTTCACTGCTGTGTGATATGTATGCTCAACCACCACCACCTCCTCCTCCTCCACCACCACCTCCTTCTTTCCTGCAGAGGTCCCTGGCCCTCGGAGAAATCCTTAACTGTGTTGTATCAACGCCTGAGCTAAACCACTTATTGTCTATCAAGGTCAGAGGGAGGGGCCATCTGCGTCAGAAGGGGAAGGCAGGATTGGAGCCGCGTCTGGAGCTTGGCAGCTTTAAGTGTCGCCAAAGTATTTCCATGACCGTGTCTGCAAACTGTCATGGTGTCAGAGATATAAAAGGCACTGGAACACTTAGGTTAGTTTATGTATGTCAGTGAAAAGGCCCTGGGAACAAATAAAACTAGAATAAATAGGTCAATACAATCAATACGAACCACTTGCAGCACTGCCAAGGCTGAAATATTATGTAAATATTATGCAAAGACCTTTACATATGCAAATACTGTAGATAAGTGTTGGACACATGGACGCAGCAGTTATGTGACAGAACACAGTTTTATAGTGCTGCTTAGTGCCATACAGTATTTGAGTATTATATTAATGTGTATATTAAGTGTTTTAGTGCAGATAAATGAAGAATTCAGAGTTGAATTGCAATATCTTACTGAAAAGCTTTGTGTGTTCTCTGTGTTCTGTTGTAGATGTGAGTAACCTGGATGAGTGCATTAGTATTCCAAGGCTGCGTCTCATGATTTTCCTCTTGTGAAAGGGCATTTCCCTCCAAACCAGATGTGGTAAGTCAACTATCTTGAGCTTCAGTTGTGCTCTCTGGCAAAGTACCAGGTGTTATGAACATGGATTCTTAGAATCTGCGTGATTCCATTTAGAATAATTCTCTTATGCCCTTAGACACTTGACCTTGTTCTTGCCTTTGTAACAACAAGCAACCTTAGCAAATGAAGCAAATGTACACAGCGCTTGTGCCGGATCCAGCATCGGCACACAGTAAATCACTATATAATCAACGCTAAAGCAGAGCCACTGGTAAATAGGAAGTCATATCTGATTGCTCAATGTCAAGATTAAAAGCCGTTACTAAATGGTGACTTGTTTGTTTTTCGGCAAGTTTGTGAGGGCGAAATTTTCAAACGAAAGGTCTGCTTATTTCCATGCTGTTTTGAGTCTTTGATCCATTCAGTGCCGAGAAACAATCAGTTACATCACAGAAAATTCTCCATCGTTCAGATTTAAAAGCAAGCCCCATAAACGAACTGAGCTATATTTACCTTCATCCAAGACACATATTTGATTCTCTAGTTGCCTAGGATACATAAGACACACAATGAATAGCTAGGAAGACGTCCGTAATTACAGAGTGAGCTATCTGAAAGGCTTTAATCTAAGAAGCAAGTCTACTGCACTGATCTTGACTAGGCTTGGGGCAGATTCACTCACAAGCAACTTGAAAGTATTTCCAATATGTTACACCCTGTATTAATGATTGAGGTCCTTGAATGGTCGACCCTGATCTTAGTTTGTCATAATGATCCTAGGACAGCAAACTTCAGATTCAAATGAGCTCATGTATTTACTCATGGTACTGTATGTGCATTTGATTTGATTGGATATTTGCCCATTTTGTTTAGATTTATACTGTATGTTTGTCTTTTCAGATTCCTATATGACTGTGACTTTTTGCTTCTCAAGATTTTGACAAGCCACATTCATAACAGGTTGGTGAGTAAGCACTACAATGTCTTATACTTGCACTCTGCTATCACAATCAGCCCTGCACTAGATCAGTAGCTCTGGAACCAGTTTTGCCGGAGAAAGCGCTTACACTTTAGCACTGGGAGAGAGATGGGAGAGAGATGCAAAGCATACAGTCCAAGGCCGCTTCCCCTTTTTCTCAGCCATGAGTCTAAATCTGTCTACCCCATCGGTGTGTGAGTGTTGTATTAGTTCTGTGCTTTTAATGGGCCCATGCAAACATCACCAACTCTGCCCCCTCAGACGGGACTGTATAGACTGTGTAGAATCCCTTCCCCTCCGTCTGTACACCACGCACCAGTTGTTTCAAGGTCAGTCATGCGGCAATGTTAAGCTTGGCCCTTGGGAAGCTATGTGCCATAATCTCTCTGTGGCACTCCGGTTTTCAGGTAACTCGATGAGGTCAGTGGGGATCGTGTTAGGCACCTAAGAATGAGCTTTTGGGAGCTGCGGGGCAAGGGGGGGGGGCATCTGCTTTGCGGCTGCATGTAATTAAAATCACAATATGAACACCAATCAGGCATCCGTAGTCCGTTTTGAGGACAGGTGAGCTAGTGTGGGGGGGCCTAGCTGTCCTCGAAATGAATGGGCCAATTCCCTGTTATTGCATTTTATGGCAGCCGACCTGGGTTCTTATCGACCAGAATCCTGCAAATGATCTCTGCAGCTGAGGGTGTTTTTCTCTCCAGTGGAAAGCTGACACCGCAGACAATGTGTACGGGCCCCGTGGTAAATTGAATGGTAGCTGTGGGTGCGGGTGTGGGAGGAGAGGGTGAGAGATGGGGCTGATTGCCTAAGCAACCCCCCCCCCCCACACACACACACACACACACACTTCCCTCCACCCCCCATTCAGACCACGACACATTGTATGTCTCATCTCCTCCGAGGGAACGTCCCAGCACTCAAAGGGAGGCCTGGAGCAAGGCAGCAATTTCTGCAGGAGAAATCACTGGACTGTGCCCATCAACCATAAACATGTCAAAGACCAAACTAGGTCACCTCTCTTAGTCTCAGTCTCTCTATGACTATCCCTCTCTCTCTCTCTCTCTATCTGTCTGTCTCTCTGTCATTGGCATTTACCAAGCCCTCAATGAAGAATGTAGCCTCAGCCCACCAAAACTGCCCCCCCCCACCAGAAATATATGGCACAACATAAGCTCCCCACCTCCAAGATTTAAGAATCGACTAAATAATAGACTTCAACTTGTGCGTTCCTCACTCCCTCCCTTTCTCTCACTCTCTTTCTCTCACTCTCTCCCTCCCTCTCTGTCCCTCAATCTTTTTTGTCTTTTTCTCTTTTTCCCTGACAGACATTCCATTCCATCTGCAGGGTGATTGCAGGGATATGAATGCCTGGGGATCATTGTGAACTCTCACGGCCTTGCCTTGCCTCGCCTGACTGGGTTGGAGGAGGGAGCTTCAACAGGCCAGCAGGGACTGACTGCACACATTCAGTGTGCTGGCATTAACCTCTGCAGGGTATACCCACACACACACAAACACACACACAGGTTTATTTTCCTCTCTGTGCAATGCCGGATGAATTGCTTGCCTTTTGTCTTAATGGAAAATACACTGAGCGTGATAACTAATCAAAGCAAGACTGGAATGTGCTAACGCACACGAGTGCAGTGAGTGGAATCATATTCTAGTAATGTAGCAACTTCACTCACCATGGCTTACGTAACCTTTCTGTGGCTATGCATTTTTATGGCTCAACATAAAAAAGAATGGCACTGGTTTGGATGCCCACTCTGCACAAAAATAACTTAATATACAGAAATTCAAGAAAATGGCCACCAGGTGAACTATTACTCACAATGTAACAGTTTATGAGAACAAAAAGCTCCAAAAAGGTCTCTCTGGTTTAATAGAGGGGAAGTCTGAGCCAGCTCTGTAATCTGGCAAACAAATTTAAAAAGTTTTTTTTTTTTGCTTCCTTTTTTGCTTCCCTGCATGCTTCCTTTCTATGGATACAGCCCCAACAAGAATGAAAATTGGGAATGAAAGTTCCAGGGCTCGGGCGGAACGTGGAACATCTGGCAGACCAGAAAGCCCACAAACACAATCTCTTCCCCCTCGCTGCGCGTCGACATAAACCCCCAGCATAAACCCCCAGCTATTTTCTCTCGTTTTTTTTTGGGGGGGGGGGGGGGGGGAACAAATGTAAAAAGATTACATTTTTTTACTGCTCTGGAGGGTTCAGGAGTGCACTTTGTGCCAGGCCGGTCATGAGCGTGCGTGTTAAACCACCCGAGCACACTCTGGAAGACAGCCAGCAGCGGCAGCACCACCGTGGCTGCTGCTGCTAGCTACGTTCCTGACCCGTGGTTCACTCCTTGTTGAACAGGAGGAGAAGGGATCACACGAAGGGAGTAAACTGTGCAGCACAGTCCAGTGACGCAGATGTGACGAGACCAGGGGCTCTATCTTCCGTCCCGGCGCAATTGACTTTGTATACTCGCGCGTTTGTCTTTCCTATTTTGCAGTCAGCGCATATTGGAATTTTCCCTCCACAGGTACATGCCTGTAAATTAGGGAATTCGATTGCGCCCACGGGGGCGGTTCAGCGAAAAGACGGGGCGTGTTCCGGCGCAAACGTTCACTGTTGATATTTTGCAGTTTCAGAAAACAATTCCGCCACAGACCAGGAACTCCCTGGTCTAAAGTCTGTGGCGAAAATGCAGATGCTATTTTAAGGGCGCATGCATGACCACAGGCCTGCATGAATGAATGCGTTGCACACCAATCTACAGACACCCCCGTGCACAGACGGAAACATTCAAAGCCTTGATAATATTCGTCCATTTCCCGGTTTTGTTCGTGCATTGGTGACCTAAATATTTAGTAGCCTATAAAGTACAACATCTACATGCAATATCTTTACAACAACGCCTAATTACGACCTATTAATCTGGACAACTTTATAGGCTACAGCCCTATAAAGGCTAAAGTTACTTTTAGTTTTGTTCCAATTTACCGTTGTGTAAGGTTTTAAGCACCATAATTTTGCCTACCTTGTTGTAGCCCATCTGAAATAACTCCAAGCTTTGCGTTTTCCCTCCATCCTTTCGTTATTTTCAAAAAACGTTTTATATCCATGATGGCCTTGAAGTCTTGAGTTAGTGAATTAGCTTAAATCAGCTTTTCATGTGCTGTTAACCAGCAACAGATAGTACAAGAAAGCAGCAAGTATGGTTACAATTTCTGTACAATTTCTGTAGTTGCTGCATCCATTCATTGTTATTCTCTCTCCTGCTCAAATAAATGTTGTGCGTGAATTAAGTTGATGATAATGTGTTTACAAACTCTGCTTTACAGAAAATATTGTAAATAGTCTACTGTCACGCAGTTAATGGGATACTGTGCAGAGTTGAAAGTTAGGTCAACTTAAACGAAGCCCTTGCTTGGCCGCCTGTGCTGCGCAACGCACACTTAGCTCCTCTCATCTATACAATGTAGTTCCCATTTCTGTAAACCATACATAATTTCAAAGAAAAATATTACCACTCGAGGGAAATCAGTGTGGTGTCCATGTGAAAAAATAGGCATAAATCTAGCGTACACATTTTCACGAATCACTGATGTGTTGATGACATAAATTAGGAAATGTTAGAGGACTTAAGGAGACGTGATGTTGAACTGCATGCCGATGCCATTTAACCCAAATGCCCCAGCGGCAGCACGGGAGAGAAGAGATTAACTGACGGAAGATATGCATTGTCTATAGAAAGGTAATGTTAGATTACATTGTACATTGCAAATATATCACCATGCATTCATAACCTCGTGATTCAGTGAGAATGATCCCAAAACATCGGAAAGTATGTCTTTGTGACAATTCTGTATTACATTTTGTCAAGATGAAAAATCAATAGCTAACTGTTCCCAACTGAACAGTGATTATAGCGCTGTGAACGCTCCTGGCTGCGCCTGGCAAATACGCCACCATAATAGCAATCAGCTATGGAACAAGCGTGCCTGTTGTTAAAGGGAATGTGAGATGACGCTCTGATTGGTTTATTGCACGTTACGCCCAAACCACACCCATGATTAATGTAGCTACTTCAGACCACCCCATTTTAGATTTGCGTCGGGCGCAACAGTCAATATCCCGCCGGTAAAATAGCATCAGCGCCCAAGATCCGCCCACAAAGTCACTTGCGTTTTGCGCGAAGACACTTCCGTTTCAGACCATTAAAATAGGGCCCCAGGAGTTAAACCCCGGAGGTGCTGTTTCAGTGCTCACGTTTCAGACTCTGTAAAGCGCCTTGAGACTATTTCAATTGTTTGAGCGCCATACAGAAAATAAACTTGAACTGTTAGCTGTACTTCTGAATCACCATTTTGCGTGTCCAAGAGAGTGTTACAGCTGCTTGCTGCACTGAACTAATGTGATGCAAAATTCATGCAAAGCTTTCAGTGTAACCTCATTGTGTAGACTTAGAGTGCGGTAGAGAAGCTTGAGTTTGCTGGCAAGCCATCTTAGTTTTGCTGTAGAGAAACACACAAATGGTCTTTAATCTTCCCTGCCTCAGAACTTGGGTTACACCTTTTTGCCCCAAGCTTTGTCACATAATGTCACATCTGAGTATCACACAATCTCATGCTACTCCATCCATGAGCCATGAGAGCACCAACACACACACACACACACACACACACACACATATATACACACACACATACATGCACACACACACACACACACACACACACACACACACACACACACACACACACACACACACACACACACACACACACACACACACACACACACACACACACACACACACACACACACACACACACACACACACACACACACAGCACCAAGATGGTTAGTAGTTGACCTGACCCCTTTAACACATGCTGGCATGCACAAGCACAAGGACTTCTGAGTTCTGAGAACTGTACCTATCCTTGAATTTTAAATCATGAAAAATACCTCACATTATGTTTTACATCTTAACCCTTGGGCTAGCAGCAAATCACTGGCAGTCTGAGAGAGAGGGCTCCCGCATGAGCCACATTCCAGGCCAGGAACTCGACCACAAAGGTGGTTCATACCATATATCACCTTGGTATGTTACTGAGGAAACTTATCACACTTTTCGATTCAAAGCACGGCTGGTTCATTTGTTATTGCTTTGACATTCATTTAGGAACAGAATGTCAAAGCCATAGAAATGTTCTAGAACCCGACATGTGACTCGCAGACTTCAAAAACCCTGCAATTATCGGAATTCCTTTTCAGTCGTGATTGAATGCAACAACCTTTTTGTACCAAAAGCACATCTAGAAAAATGACTTATTTGTTACATGATATTTGGAACAAGGATGTCAAAATAGTAAATGTTACTTTGCTCTTGGTTTTCTTGTGCAATTACTGCAAGTAGGGAATGCCAGGCATTTACACAACCATGTCCTAGATATCCAAGTCCTTCACTGAATCCCTGATTTCATTAAGTCCACTGAGTAATAAAGCCATATTAGTATAATTAAGGCAATCTAAGCACAAGCAGACTATGTATGCATTACAATCACTGCGTACTGGGAATCTCCTTGAGTTCATTGATTTACTTTGACAAGATGAGCTCAGCCTCAGAGCTTCACTGCATGGTACCAAATCATCTCCACGTTGGAAATGTGCTGTCTCAACCATATGAAAAACCCATAATCAGCATGGAACAGCTAAGCACCATACAGATTCAGCTTTTCTGTACTCAACCGTAGATAAAAAAAAAAAAGCTTAAGTACGACGTTTCCAATGCAAAGCTTATAAAAAAAATCCCACGAACATTTGCATCGATGTTCCAGTTGGGCCCTGGCTTTGATCACATGGTGTTGAAAGTCTACTGGAACAGAGCACTAATGGCGCCTAAGCCCCTGTGATATCAATGTGTCACGTCTGAAAGTATGCCCATCTCATGCATGATTATTTACTGCAAAGAAGGGGAATCATTCACAAGCGGCAGAATCAATAATCCTTTATCTCAGAGACAGACCCTTTTCTTTATAAGAACAAAGCTCCTCTTAATCACTTTTATGACTCAAGTTTGATTTGGGCATTACATTGAGAGTATAAAAACGTCAGGCGATGGATTTTCCATTCTACTGGCGGTAAATTTTAGCTTTTTTTGATAAATGGAGAAAGAGAGTTGTAATTCGTCTTCCATTACTCAGTCAAAAAACGACACATGTACACAAATAAATATGTGCATCAACAATATAACATTCAATCACATTTCCCCTTAAAAGGTAATGTATAAGGAGAAATATGAGGTCCATAATTAGTCACATGTTTTTTACTAAACCTGAGGCCACAGGATGCAAAAGTATAAGTGAACTGAAAACGATTTTAGAAAATAACGTGCAGTGCTTGTGCAGCGCTCGCTTTGAAGTGGCAGCCAATGGGGTTACTGTGATCCCTGAGACTCTAATTGGGCCTCCTTATCTCACTGTGGTCTTAGACCACAGTGTTAAATCATACTTTCAAAGTAACAGGATGACCTTTCTGATGATGAAATGACTGTCCTGAGGCTACAGAAGCACCATCACAGGTCTCCATCACTCAATGTCGGTAGTAAAAATAAGAACATTTAACACGTTGGTTTGGACAGCTTGCCTGAAAATGTACACAGGAACACCTTAATTGGCCTGAGTGTGGCAGTTGTGGTATGACAAGCTTCTGTGAATGAATAGTTTCATTAAATAAATGAAAATTAAGGATTAACACATCTTAACAAAATTACATGAAAAATCAGTTCATGAAAGTACTGTAGCTCAGAAACCTTGAGAGCTAATAAGCAATGTAGGTTACATTTGAACTTTCTAAGGCTTTATATTAATTTATAAAACTCTACTGTGCCTGTAGCATATGAGAAAGTTTTTTGGATTAGTCAAATGTCCTAAATAACAAAGGTACTGACAACCCTTAACATTGGTTAACATAGAAAAAGAGATCTGTTACAAAACCCTACTAGATGAAACATACAATTTAGCAAGTAACATAATACCCCCAGTACTGCTGCACTGTACTACAAAAACGCTCTGTGGTAGGCTGCCTGGCCATTTGTTGTTTCTTTCATGCCAGGGCGTAACATTTCATATCAATCATGTATGCAAATAGATATCCCTGATTTCCCTCTAGCTTTTATTTGTGCTTGTTTCAGGAGTATGGTTGGGGTTTTGCGAGAGCCGGTGGAATAATCAACGCCTGCCCTGCCCCTCAGCTCCAGCCAGTCTGTCTCCACTCAAAGAGCCCTTTCAAGAGGGGGAGAACCTCACAATTTATAGCGACGTGTCCATTGTGAGCCTCGCCAGGCTTCACTGTAACTATTTTGTCAAGTGTGTGGGTGATGGGGTGCGGTGGTGGGGGGTTGTGTGTGTGGGCGAAAGGGGTTGGGGGGTTGCTAATATCAAATTCTTCAGCAATAGTTGTCATTAGTAACCTGAGAGAAGAGTGTTAGTCAGTTCTTGTGTGCTCCAGTAGTTTCTGACGGGCCATGTTTTGTGAAGTTTATACAGTCACATTGAAGAAGCCCTGACATGCTGAAGTATAAAAAGAGAAAAAGCATGCACATTCAATGCACATTCGCTGGAACAAAAAAAACGTTAAGTCTGAGACAGTCTTTAATTCATGTTTCAGCGGGTTACCTTCTTCAGGTGTTCCAACCACTGAAATGTTGTGTAAAATTAAAATGTAGACTTTACAACAGCATGTGGGGATTCTCTGTATATTTTTATTAGAACATTCTGTACTTCAATGTCAGAATCAAATGAAAAACTCTTTACACTGTACATTACGCTATCCAGTGAAATTCATGCACATTATGTAACAGCTGAAAATGGTATGGCGAAGGTTGAGCATCTTTACCATATTTATTCATATTATATGCTATAGTGGGCTATGTAATCCATAAGTGTGATTGGACTTAAATGCAAATGTCAGTTATATAGCAATGGGAGATAGTGCATCCGAAAAGTGAGTGAGTGGGGGGTATGGATAAAGCAAAAGAGAGACCGAAAGACAGGATGAATAGAGAGAGAGAGTTCCAAGAGCTGAAGTAGAACTTCTTTCTCCTTCTATTCCCCCTCATTTTTCCATGTTTTGTTTAAATAAGCGTCGGCGGGTGATGCATTTCACAAGTTCCTCTTATGTCACTGGACATCACGAGACGGCCAGTGTGAGAATTCTCAGCTTGCTCACAAAAAAGAAAGTGAAAGAATCAATGAATGGAAAAGGGGGTGTTGGGGTAGAATGAAAAGCCGGGCCCTGAGGAGCTACACACACACACACACACACACACACACACACACACAGACACACACACACACACACAGTAGCTAGAGGTTGGTCATTATGGAGAAGCTGAAAACACAGGGCAGATTAATGGTTTAGGGGGCCCAGTCCTGTGCTGGATGAATTCTTAAAAGGTAGATTAAACATTTACTGCCTCGACCAAAGCAACACACCATCTGTCACGTACCTGAAGCTTTCATTCGTTCGTAAAGAAGTGTGAAGTAAAAAAAAGAGAAAGAAATCACTAATGTATTCCTTTGCTTGTCTCAACACACTACATGCATAATGGCATGTAGATGGATTCTACCCGATATGGACGCTCAAGGACCTATGCTAAGCATTTACAATGATGACATGATCAATCTATAACTGTGACAGTGCTCCATATTATCACCTCCAAAGCCATGAACTATGCACTATTTTTTAATCACCAGCCATAGTCGCCCAGTTTGTAGGTCATGTTACTGCATAATCAGCTCTGAAACCTTTGCTTCAGCTACTTAAGAACTTAGGATCTATTGTGTGCAACTGCTACTTTAGCTGCACATTTTCAGATATTATTTTGTTGACTATTCAAATTATTTCCAACAACCATCTGGGCACTGCATATTGCGTATGTTTGTGTACTACTTTCTGATGTTATGGAATTCTATCTTCAAGTGCCAGTTGGTGGTCTTCAATGAATCTCGGTCAAAAAAACATATTTGATTAGCATAAGAATGGAGAGGCTGTGGAGGTCCCAGCTTCGGTAGGGCCCCAATCAGATGCCCTGGGCACATTCAGGTTCTGTGTTGTACCATAACAAATCTTACCTTATTGTCTGGATGCAGAAAGGGACAGCTGACAATGCTAGCACCAAGCACAAGCCACAACCATTCAACGATCCAGATGAACCTTTCTGAGGCTGTATCTGAAAACAGAATAAAGCTGTATAAACTGTAGCTCAAATGAAAACTTGCATGTTATACACCTCTCCCTGTGGTCAGTTTTTTATGGAACAATATAACAGGCCTCTGATCCTATGCTGTTGGCTGGGTGCCAAGGGCAACAACCTGTGAATAGTCGACTTTCCTTTTCGCTTCAAAGGAGCCTGCAGAAATGAAAAGGAAGGGGGGGGTTTCATTCTTTCTTTTTCTTTTGATGACGGAAAGTCAAGAGGAAGTTTCTATTAACCGTAACACTGTTAATTGTAGGTCATTAACATTCGAAGGGAGATCTACTATATGTCATGCAAAGGTAATGTAAGAGCATGGAATGCTCACTGAGCATTAGAATGTGAAGAGCATTAGAATCTGAATTATGTATGCAAAATGCACATTCCATGAAGAGAGAGAGGGAAGGAGCAGGGAAGTAAGGGGCCCATATTTGTCTGCTGGGATTGTGACATTCATGCAAAACGTTCACTGTCAAGCAGGTCTATAGACACTTTTTTTGCCCTTCATTTAGATCTCAAAACTGCTCCGGAGGCCAAAACTCCTTTTAGCCATATTCTAATGGCGACTTTCTCACAAGATTCTGTACATCAACAAAAATGAATTTATGCTTTTGTGTGACTGCATAGCAGCTGCACATCTGTTAGCGTTTAAAACATTGCTTCAGGGCATGTTTCAGTCCTACAGACAGTGTCATTCACCAGTCATCAGTCGACTGTACCATACATGGAGCATTTCATAGGATATTTCAAATTGTGGGCAAAAGCGCAATGTGCTGACGAGATACTGAGCCATCGTTCAGTCAATAAAGTGAGATCATTTAGTTAACTATTATGAAGTTTATTTTCTGGCATCACACCGCACAGGTCTGATATATCACCCTTGCAAAAAAGTCAGTAAATCCCATAAAAGCTGAGAGAGGTGTGCATTATCTACTAAATGTAGGTACAGCCCATTATGTTTTCTGGCAGGGTGATATTGATGATACCGAAATAATTGCTCTTAATTGAATTCTGCCTGTGGGCCTGTCTGTTCTCGATTGCCAATGCTATGATTGTGAGAGGGACCACCCAGACATGCCAGCAGCTCTCTCGCTATACCGATGGCATGCATGTTACCGCAGTTATTATTGCAGTGAGTAACCACACCTGTGGATGGAGCAGATGAAGCAGTTCTAAGCTACTTTTACAGGCTAGCCTGTCCCATGTGCGCTCTCTCTCTCTCTCTTTCTCTCTCACACACACTCTGTCTGTCTGTCTCTAAGCTGTCCGTATCTGTTTTGTTTATATTGTTTGACTCTGGGGGCTGCTGGGGCCGATCTGAATAACCTCTGCGGCCAGTTTGCTGGATCCTAGCCAATGCCAGAGTGGTACTATTGAAGGGGGGGGGGGGGGGAGGGTGCTATGCTTTTTGTATCCTTCTCCATAACAGTGATGGCACAATGATCTAATTAATTTATGGTGATTGGATGATATGAGGATTCATGTTTCATGCTGTGTTCAGGAACCATGCTTTTATAAGTATCAGTTATGCATGAATGTCTGGTAGTTGATGAATGTACATATTAATGGAAATTAAACAAGGTGGAATTTACACCGTGCAATGAAACAGTAATTCAGTGAACAATTATATGCTTGGCCTTATGGATGGACCACAATCTGAAATCTAGCCACTCTTTGTGCCTTACTGCATCCTAAATAAATAAACATAAATACATCTACCTGCTTATGATATAATCACAAAGACAAAACAAAAACAATGCAATCTAGCAATGATCATTAACTATCTTATAACTTCTGTGCAAAGACACGTGGCCTTGTCGTATGGAACTGCTTTAAAGCACCACTCTAGTTTGCTTCCAATATGGCAGATGGGTCCACACTGTCTGATCCACAATGCAATCAGGCGGCAGAATGAAAAGATTACATGGTCTGGTAGTTCAAATATTCAATTCAATCACCAGTGACAACTCCAGATCTGATCCTATTCTTACATAGTATTATAATAGTTTCTTTCTTTTGACAACTTTCTCTTTTTTTTTAGGTTAAACTGTGTTAACAAACATATTAAAAGGCACATTCCTGGAAACAGTGAAAAAATATCAGAATGGGACAGATGGAACCTCCCACATAATTAGAAACTCTAGCTAACATTAATATAGTTAAATGTCAGTATATTTTCACAGGTTATATGTTTTCACAGCTATATATATATATATATTTGTTTTTTCTTTAAAACTCTGCTCTCTGATCTTCTCATCTAGCCTCTCCTTCCTGTACCCCTCAGCAGATCTGAAAGGTGTAACCTCTACTGATTTCCCTGTGGTTGGAGTGCATCTGAAGAGCCTATTTGCACTCGAAAAGCTACTCGGTACTTCTCTGGCAGAGCCTGGGCAGGATAGCCTACTTGCCAGGGGATTTCTGTTGGCTACTCTCTTCCATAATTAGCCCACCCACATTCAGTCATATGAGGATGTATTCGGTTTTCTGTCAAAGAATTGCTGTCTTGTAGGACATAGGCTCTGAATGGAGAATGATGATCAAACACAAGTTTCTGTCATACATATAATGATGGATAGCCAATTATGTATTAACATTCACAGTTAAAGTGAACAATGCAGCTAGTTTTGAGCGACTGAAAATGATGCTTTTGAACACATCTATGCTACATTTAAATTCAATTGTATGTTCTCAAGTTGCCATAATTTGACAAATGTATTTTTTTCTGATGACAAAAAATGTATATCCCTTTCCATTCAAGCTGAATTTAATAAAAGCCTTTTTCATTCGTTTGAGATGTCTGGATTCGTCTGGAAATTCCCCTATTAAAGTTATATCTTGGAGTTGATGGACTCTTCCCCTTGGTTGACAAGACTGCCTGTTCCAGTCCTTGGAAGAAGTATGCCTACATAATTTAATTTATGGAAAAGGAAGAATAACATGTTGCTATTCACTTGCTACATTCTTGCATTTTAAGGGTAGGGCCTACCCTATTATCGTATTTGACAGCTATCCCAGTGTAGAACGTTTCCTAAAAGTTTTCGTGATGTAGCCTATCGATAATGCCATTAGGTTATTCTGACAATAGTCAAGCATTGCTAAGCTATAGTAGGCTAAGCTTACAGACCGACATAAACATTTTACACAGACAGCAATTATGAGACGAGTAGGCTATTTGTTGGAAGCTACAGAAACTGTCGACAAAATGTATTTGGTATCATCAACATGTACGTTAAGTTACATCCAAGGAGTAGATAAGAAACACTTTCTATGATAACGTTATGTAACATTCTCAGGTGGGTGTTTCATAATGGAGCCTACACATAGCGTGCAAAGAAGCAGTACAAGCTGGGAGCACTCGCATAGGCTACTAGGGTTTGACATATTAACTAGTTAAGGCGGAGTGATAGCTTTTGAGGGTGGAGTGTACGTGCGGTTTGCTGCTGACGTAACTTGATGGACGTGTCCGTGTCCAACAGTGCCCAGCCTGGAATAGGGTTGCGCTGCAGTCACTCGGGCGGAGTCGTTCTGTAAATCGGGTGCACGAGCCATCTAAATTTACACTTTATATTACTTTTCAACGATCGGGTACAATTGGATTCACTACCCTGACTTATACCGAGGAACGAAACTTTATTTTCTTGTATTCCCTGCAAACAGTTGGTCTTTTTCTACTGGAAGAACCATCGGATCTTCCAGTTACCACAGCCTTTACGGGAAGGAAGGAAGATTTAGTCGGGTTAGCTAGCTTTTGACTGGGCCCCTATCACGCAAGTAAGTAGGCAAGCTAAATCGCTAGCCATGTAACGTTAGCCTAGCATTTTGTGTCCACATTTGAGGCAGTATTGGCACAGGTGCTTAAATGTTCAACCAAACTATGTTTGTACTCTATTGATAAGAATTTCGATAACAAATAATTACTCTGTTGGCTTATATTTCCATTTTGTCTGAAGTTAATTGTTTTGCCTAACGTTAGTTACAGAACTGCATGTTCCATGCTTATGGTGCAAGTTCCTTATTGTTCAGGAATGTTCGTGTATTCGTGTAACGTTCACAAAGGTGTATGTGCATAAACATGCTTATTTGACGGTTTGCTGGATAATTATTTTAACTAGTTTATGGTATTGTGGTATTTTACACCGTTGTGGACTACTTATCCCGATTAACGTTAAGTTCCTGGCTGCTCTTCCCAAGTAAGCCCGTAGTTAGCAAGGTAGCTAACCCCTGGCTATCTGGTTAGTGTAGTAGTTAGCTGGCTAGCTATTAAGCTACACATAACTGTTTGGAGACCTATCAAGCTAACTTGCTGAGGAAAATAAAATGTTATTGTAACTACTATGCACTCAATTTGGTCAAAGACTACCTTCCTAATGCTTCTTGTCACCATGCGGTACCTGTGTGTCGAACGGAAGGTTATTCTTGTCCGTTATCCGCAGTCTTTGGATTTGCATGCCGAAACGTGGCAAGCGACTTCAATCCTATGAGTGGAGCAAACTGTACAGTTAACGTTAGCAATTTAGCCAGCCAGTAATGCGCAGGACATTTACTAGAAAACTATTTTTAAGTTTTAACTTAATTTTATCGTATTTGTATTTAAAACAGAGAAAACGTCAAACAGAAGTGTGTGTACTTTAATATTGTTGCGTAATTTAGTCTTTGCTTAAAAACATATTTTAAATGTCTGAAATATGTATACGTTTACATAAGGTTATATGTTATTTTATTATTTTTAGCAATTCAAATTAAGTTAATCAGTTATCGGACTGTAAGTAGCGTTCAAATAAACCTTTGTTCTTCTAGAAATGGTTTTACAATTGCATAATTCCTTAAAAGCAGTATTGTAATGCGTCATGTCAGTTCAGTATTGTTGGTACATATTGTCAAATAACTTGAATCTCTGTATTATTGCATGAAACAATGCTAAAGAAAGTGTTCTGGTTTTCTACAGCAAGTTGCATTCTTGAATTTTAATCATTGTAGTCAAACATTCAAGCCAGCAAATAAACACAGCTTTGGGCTCTGCACTATATCAACAACAGAACAATAACATAATTTTATTTACTTTTGCTTGCACATCCTCATCTGTACATGATTGCTTCCTTGCATCCTGTTAAAATGGCTTCTCTTTCTCTCACTTTTACAGGTCAGGGGAGCACACATGACTTATCTTCTGCAGGCCTTTTGCAAATGGGATCACTCTGTCTAAAGCACCATGCGGGTGCCATGGAACATTGGCCCATTAATATGACCTGAAGAACTTCATGAGATTATTTTCCAAACTTCTGAGAATGATATAAGACGCTCAACGCTTTTGTTAGGACATTTACAAATTGCTGTGTGATGTATGTAATTTTTTTGCTTCTTTAAAAAAAATCTTAAGTACGGTGATCCTCATCTGGAAGGATTTGTCATTATCGTGAAATATCAGCTGTGAAATAGTAAGTAATATCAAGATGAGTGCTGAAGGATACCAGTACCGGGCGCTTTATGACTATAAGAAGGAAAGGGAAGAAGACATTAGTCTGCATGTAGGGGACATCTTGATAGTTAGCAGAGGTGCCTTGTCGGCCCTTGGCTTCGCAGAAGGCATGGAGGAAAAGCCAGAGGACATAGGCTGGCTGCCTGGTTTCAACGAAACCACCCAGGAGAAGGGGGACTTCCCTGGGACCTACGTGGAGTTCATTGGGAAGAAGAGGATTTCGCCTCCCACCCCAAAACCAAGACCTCCCAGGCCTCTACCTGTCGCCCCGGGTCCAACGAAGACTGACTCGGACAGCGAACAAGGTGAGCACCAGGACGGCACTGGCTAACATGCACGCTTCACTCTCATTTAGCCTAAGTCAATCTTCTGTGATTTACCCATGTATGTGATGTGTGACCTGTGGTCAGTTTACGACCGGGTGACTGATTTGCGCGTGGATGGAGAAACTGTAGTGCGTCAGTCAAGTGCCCTATGTCGCATGGCTCGGAAAGCCGCATGATGCTGTTCCTGAGTGTGTTCCTCATGTTGCAAGAATTAACCGAGCTGTCTGCTCATCCCCTGTCATTGCCACTCATTGTCACTTTCTATTTCGAAGTGGGTTTTTACTCCTCTCAGCTGTGGTAATCTCACCATTTTGTGCTCTGCAGTTCCATCCACCCCTGCACTGCATCAGGTCTACGCTGAGGGTGGGGGTGGGCATAGATGCCCTTGTTTGATTTTCATTGTGATTGTAACGGCAGGTTTGGCATGGTTCAGTGGGTTTGGCGAGGTGCCTGGGCATGTTCCCTCTGGCTGATTCTGAAGCTAACTGAAACTTACCTTCAGTTTACACTGAGTCAACATGTCTAGAACCACGGGGTGCCACCGACAATTGTAGATGCGTAGCTCCCTGAAGGAAAGGCAACAGCAGTGGGAGCAAGAGCGTGTCACTGACTGACTGATTTTTTTTTTTTTTTTTTTCTTGCCTCATGTTCCTTCCCATGCCCTAATCTTGCTAGAACCGGACCAGAGCCGTTGCCATGGAGTTGTTTTGCCACTGCTGTGCTCGTCGCTTAGAACATTCAATTAAAAAGGCAATTCACTCGCCTTCGCTCTCGCTCCCTTATAATCAAGAGGGTTTGGAAGGCCGTCAAGCCCTGCACGCCCCCCCCTGCACCCACAGCATGATTCCGATCAGGGAGTGCGACATTGGAAGCGCAGCACAACATCACAGCAGTGCACGGCACACCACCAATGTTTGTGTTTATTGCGCAAACCAGCCACTGAAATGTCCGTTTTCTCTGTACTTCAAAGATGAATTGTGATGTGGACATCGAGTGTGGCAGCGGTGGGGGAAGGTTTGGCAGGGTTGGCGCTGGTCCTTTGTGTTGTGCTTTTGTTTTGTGCCCACTTTGATTGGCTTTACAGAACGCATGTGATGGTTGTTTTGGGGGTGTGTGTGGGGGTGGGTGGAGGCACTGGTGAGGCCACTGACACTGACTACAATTGCTGCCTTGATGGCAGTGGCGGTACTCGGCTCCCCCTGTTGAATGCTAACCAGGCCTAGATGACAATGCCACTGGCTTCAGTCCAGCTCCCAGTGCATTGTGATGCCACCCCACCTGGTACCAGCAACATTACCAGAGTTTTGTGTTGAGTTGTTGAAAACAGTAAAATGGAGGAAATTGTTTGTGTCGGACACAAAATGATCATGCCTATCATTCAGTTTCAGACCATTAAATGTACATGTTCTGTACAAATGTACAGAAATGGCTCAGATCTTCAACAAAAAAAATCCCCATTTTGATGCTGGGAGGTAGTGGCACAGGAACGAAAAGAGAGGGGGAGGGGCGGGTCTTAGCCAGATTATTTTGAAAATCCCAGAGGCGGAACTTGTTTCCACTGAGCGAAGGAGCGAGCCTTGGGCTCCCCATTCATGAGGGCCTGAGCCTTGCTGCTCTCCCTCAGAGTGCGACTGTGGTTTTCCTCCTGACGGGGTTGTGTTCCGTAACAAACCATTTGCTTCCCCTTTTAGGTCGAATTCGCTTCACATTTTGGTGTAGTCATCAGATATTTGTTACAGCATAATTTTTTACAGTTTCTTTCTTGGTCTCACTGTCTTTATTTCATTTGGAACATATGTTTGTGGCTAAGGTGGTCTCGTGCTAAAAATGATGCACAGAAAATGTTGCCCTCCTTGCCTTGGAAGAGTAGCCTAGTTATTATGATAAAAGTGCTTAACTTAACTGTAGTGAGCTGTGTTATCTTGCAGCTTGGCTTGCTGCGCAACAGAATCTTTTTTTCAATCTCTGTTCTTGCTTTCTTCTCTCAGTCTAAGATTGTGAAATTCTTTTCTGAGCTCGCAAAGGGTGATTGCCAACATGAGCAACAGTGCTGAATGCTTGAGGCTGGGTCTGCAGAGAGGGAGTGTGAATGTAGCACCAAGAGAAGAAAAGTTCCTGTGTGTGTGTGTGTGTGGAGAGAAGTGAGGGGCCGAAGGCTTGAAAGGCATGGGGGGTGCAGGACTGCAGGCAGAATTCTTCTTGCCCCAGAGAGTGTGTGTGTGTGTGTGTGTGTGTGTGTGTTCTTGCGTGAGTGTCTGTGATTTACAACCTGCGACTGAAAGCTCCCTCCATGCTCCCTCTGCCCCTCTCCTCTCCTTCTTAGCCCCTCTCTCTCTTTCTCCTTCACTCTCATTCTCTCTCTCTTTCTCCTTCACTCTCATTCTCTCTCTCTCTTTCTCCTTCACTCTCATTCTCTCTCTCTCTTTCTCCTTCACTCTCATTCTCTCTCTCTCTCTTTCTCCTTCACTCTCATTCTCTCTCTCTCACTCACTTCTGTGTGCACAGCTCCAGAGGCCTGGCTTTTTTCTTTCTTTTTTTTAAGGTTTTGATAATGTTCCTGGTGTCGACTCTGGGTGCACAGGAAAGTTTGTCAGAGGGAGGTGAAAGTGCAGACAAGAAAAAGGGGGCCTCTCCTCGATCTTTCCTCTTTTTCTCCCCACCTCTTTCTCACTCTCTCTCTCTCACTCACTCTCACACACACACACACAGACACACAGGAACGCTCCCTCTCACGCTCTCGCTCTTGCTTTGAGCCATAGGGGTTTACTTGAGACCAGCAGATGTGGAATTCCTGCCCGGTATGGCTCCCAGGCTTTCTGGAAACACAAATGTGAGCTCTTTTCTGCAGGCCTTTCAGCGACCGGATACCCATGTTACCAGACACACACACACACACACACACACACACACACGCACACGTATACACCTCCATCTATTCTCCATTCTTACCCACACTTGTTACAGTTGCATATTTTCTCACAGACACAAAATCATTTTCTAGACCATTCCACACCAGTTCACGTTGATAATATTTAAAAACCTGCCTCACAAAGTCCCTACACGTTATTGCGGTTCAGCTTAGCATTTTATCTCCTGAAAAAACCCAATGCGAGGAGATACAAGATCTTCTCTACGCTACCTTTTAAAACCAAAACAAAAACAAAACAAAACTTTCAGTGGTTGGTCACAGGTCATCATCAAAGCAATCTTTTCATCGCACTCATTCTCGCTTCCATCAGCTTCTGTGTGTCTGGCCGGCCGCCGTGAGGGCCCGAGATGGAAAGATTCTGCCTGAAACACAATCTGATGCCAGTAATTTTCCCATGAAGCAGAGCCTGTTCTGTTCCCGTCCGCACTTTAGCGCACTTACTAGGCGCTTAGCTCAGACTGTGCGCCAGCCGCCAGCCACCGGCCTGTGGCCGTTAACCTGTATGCAAACTACTTCAACTGCACAGTATCAGATCTCCACTGTGCGATAACAGCAGTGATACAAAATACACGTATTGTACATGTGTATTTGGAGGGCGGGTGGAGTGTTTCTGAGTTGAGAGCAGCATCTGTAGAACTTTGTTGTTGTTTGGCTAGAGTTAAAATGGATGCCGTACTAGCAGATGAACTCTTCCCCCCTCTCTCACAGTGCTTGCAGTTCACGCAGTAAAATGGATGGATGATAAGACTTCTGCTTTGTCAGGACCAGAAAAAGGAGGAGGAGGAGAAGGGGGGGGGTTGCTCTCCTGCAAGCTCCAGCAGGGCCTATGTGCTTTGTTTCGCACAAGGAAACCTGATGCTTTGTTTTTTTTTCTTCCTCCTTTCCATCGTCTGTTTCTTTTTCTTTTTTAGTCACTCTTTCTTTTTGATTTTTTGTCTGGCTATCTTCAACCACTGGTTGTTTGTATTTCCAGTATTATTATTTTTTACGGATCAGACATTTATTTGGTGAGGGTTTTTGGCTGCAGGCAAAAGAAGATTAAAAGTTTTTGCCTTTTTGTCCCATAATTTATCCAGATCTTCAAGCAGGATTGGAGGCACAGCACAGCATGATCTAAAGTGCACGAAGTTCTTCTGGCTTTCAAGCGTTTGAGTTTTTCAGTTTGTGCCTCGCAGCTGCGTGAGAAGTACGTTCCCTGAGCCATACATAGAAACATCACATTGCAAAAATTACATCATTCTCCACTGTCTCCACCCAAATTGCAAATGTATTCCAAAACCCAGCAAGTTTCTTGGAAACTGCCAGCGCTCGAGTTGACTCTGAATAGTGCCCTCAGTCACGGAAGAAAAGAGTGAGAACCAGTAGCTCTGGCGGAGAGAGAGAGAGAGGGAGCAGTAAGAGTACATGTTGCATAGCTGGAGTTTGAGATAATGTTGCTCTCTCCTTTCCCTGGGCCTCTTAAACGCACAGGCGAACATCTGCTGCCTTGAGCAGTTCTTTTTTTTTCTATCAAACTCTTCCTCCCTCTCTCTCTCTCTCTCTCTCTCTCTCTCTCCCTCTTTCTCTCTCTCCCTCTCTCTCTCTTTCTTTCTTTCTTTCTTTCTCTCCCCCTCTCTCTCTTCCTCTCCCCCCTTGCTCGCTCGCTCTCACTCACTGACGGTCTCCTCTCTCTTTTTTTCACTCGCTGTAAAGGGGAACTGTTGCCTGACTCGCACAAAGAATGCCTACTACTCTCCCCTCCCCTAACCTGACAACAGAACCAGCTGGAGAGCTTCCATGTTTGAATGTACAGAACCATTGGCCTCCGCCCCCACCACTGCACTTACACTTCTCCTTTTTTTGTTCTCAACTGCTATTTAGCTATCCATGCCATTTGATGGATGCACCATCAGAATGTCTTTCAGAACAGACAGCCCGGAAGGCTTTTTTTTTTTTCACCCTCTCTCTCTCTCTCTCTCTCTCCCTCCCTCTCTCTTTCTCCCTCTCTCTCTCGTGCAACGGCACAGACTGCCTCTAATGTCGTGTTCGTCTCTCCGGATGACCGCAGGGTGCTTTGTGGTGGCACTAGTCATGACAAGAGCTTGCGGAGAGGCGAGCGTCTGGGCTGGACGGTCTGTGGTTCGTGGGACGGATTTAGCATTGTGATGAATCAGGCCGATTGTCCCGGGAGCTCATTCTCATGGACGAAGGCGCAGGATGTGGGTGGCAAGGAGGTGCTATTGTTGGCGCAAGTGCTATGCTAACTAGGCTAACTAATCAGTGGACAGCACTACTGCAGATGCTTCAGGCACTAGAGTAGCAGGCAGCAGCACTCATGAGCACTGCATGTCGCTAATTATGTAGATTCCCCCCCCCTCCTCCCTTGTTTCTGGCATCTAAATTCCTCCACAGTGTCACGCAATAGTTGAATTGAATTTGCGAATGTTCCCCCCCCCCCCCTTCATTCCTGGTAAAATGAAAGTGTCTAGTTTCCGCGTGGCGCTCCATGACCACTGGGGTGGGGTCCCTGTAAACGAAGTGCCTGCCGTGGGGTTGCGTAATGGTGATCAGGACTCGTTAAATCCTTCCCAGCAGGGAGGACCAGTGTGGCAGCCCGGTCTCTGGGCTCACTGAACCAATCTGAGGGTGTGGGTCAAAAGTGCGCGGGTGAGATGGCACGCCATCCTAACACATACACTCTCACTCACACACACACACACACAAAAATCCTCACAACTTCATTTGAGGTCATTTTTGAATAGGGGTGGGTGGTGGGGCGGGCGAGGGGGTTGATGGTGGTGGGAAAAAAAAAATATATATATATATGGACGCAGGTTGTAATTTGATTTCCCTGTTTAAGCACTGCTCAATGGAGGAGCTGCTTTGCCCAGCTCACAGTTCCAGTAAAAAAAAAAAGAGGTCTTTTTATGAGGCGGCCGTGCGTGAGAGAGGACACATGTGCTTCTCATTACACAGCCCCAGCCTCCAGAGGCAGAGGCCTAGGCAGGGCTGAACTGGCAAAGCTCCTTACAGCGGGCCAAGCATGTCTGCTCGGAGGATTAGCAACACGTTAGAGGGGGAGGGGGAGCAGTGAGAGAGAGAGAGAGAGAAAGAGAGGGAGGGAGGGAAGGATAGATAGATGGGGAG
This sequence comes from Alosa pseudoharengus, assembly GCF_046254945.1. Taxonomy (NCBI): domain Eukaryota; kingdom Metazoa; phylum Chordata; class Actinopteri; order Clupeiformes; family Clupeidae; genus Alosa; species Alosa pseudoharengus. Next base: position 24,638,493 of record NW_027468609.1, read on the forward strand.
AATAGGGAGGCAAGGTTGGGAGTATGAGAGGGGGGAAGGATTGGGGGATCATGATATGAAATATGAACAAGGACCACTGCCAGGGTTTTGGCAAGGAGCTGCCGCCTTTTTTTTTTTTCCCCCTCCCCTCACTTTTTTTCACCTTTGTGTGTGCATGTGAACGTGAAGTTTGCCTCTGCGTCGCAGGCAAGGTGCACTGCGGTTACGTAACAGTCCAAAGGCTCCTTCTCTCTCTCTCTCTCTCTGTGATGTGATAGGAATACAGCCAAGCCACCCGCATCGCTCCGATCCACTCCACTCCGCGGGGAGCGCGTACCTGTTTTGACACCTGCGTGCGATCCTACCCGTCTCACTCTCTTATGACTGGGAAGGCGCAGCTCGATACTCCTCACCGATTGGTCTGCAGCCTTCCTCTGTGTATTAATGAAGAACAAACCTTTTGTTTTTTTTGTTCGGTCTCAGCTGAAACAATGGATCAGGTATTGATTTCTTCTAGGGGGAAAAGCTTGAGTAATAAAGTGCCACCAATAGGGAAATAACTTACATGCAGCAACAGAGCAGTTTTATCCCCTTGTTTTAAAATGAGGATTTGTCCCAGCTCAGCTTAATTTAACATCATTATCTTGAAGCCGCTACCTATTTAAGGCATGAACGAAGAGGCTCTTGTAGGAATCTCTTGGAGGAAAGCCCAGAAAGCAGCCATTGTGATTCTATGGAAGAATGTTCCATTTTAAGCTTTGTATTTTTTAACCTCATTGTAGGCACCTATGAATTAGCTTCCATCTACGTGTCTGGGAAGAAACACAACAGTTACAGTATTTGTTATGTTCATGTGTTTCTTGAGCCTACACTTTTCTTTGTTTGGTCGAGGAATATTAGAACTTTTAATGTTCTCTAATCTCAGTGTACAGCAAATAATATAATCTCTTCTTTTAATGAGCTATGCCCTTTACCTAGTGGAGTTGTGAAATATTTGAAGATTAGTTATATATTCACAACCATTGGTTGCTGCAGTGGGGTTTTAACATCTTTTCATGTGTAGGGGGAGGCAGAGAGTTACATTTTTCAGAGCTTCACACACCCATCCACCAGAGCTCTGCAACTTGAGCTCAGATGAACGTTAAGAATGCTTTTGTATTCATATCAAGTACTAATCTGTTTCAGTAAAATGCAGTTTGTTGTTTGAATTTATGTTTTTATTTGTATTTTCTTTATTTATTATTGCGGCTCACTTGAACTGCAGAGCACAGAGTTGTTGAAAGCATAAGATTAAGTCTGATTTTCATATGAAGCTACTTTGGCGAGTTAAGGCTGGTGTTAAGGATTTGCTTTACAGTGAAGTTTTGTCGTCAGAGCAAAGACTGCCGTTCTTGTGGGTCATTGTGTTTCTGATCTCATTCACACACACACACACACACACACACACACACACACACACACACACACACACACACACACATCTCTTCTCTGAAAGTAAGTCTTGAGGCTAGTGCCTCTGGCGTGGAAGTGCAGGTTAACACAAGCCGCCTCCCTAATTAGACTCCCGCTCATGCTATCTATAGGAATGCTACCCCCTCAACAACCCACGGCGTTCCAGCCAGCCGCAGACAGTAGTTCACCCGTTTCAGTCAGACGCGGCGAGCTCAGGCGGTCCCTCTCTTTAAAACACGGAGACGGCAGCTGCACTTCACCGCGCCATGCCACGCCGCACCTCTCTCTCTCTCCCCCTCTGTCTGTCTCTCTCTCTCTCCCTCTCTTGCGTGCTCGCTCGCTCACTCTCACTTCCCCAATCCGTGGTTGAACTCGAGACTGAGGCCTTCTGGGACAAGGAGGAGGAAGGACTGCCAAGCTCTTAGGCGTGTGTGAACTCGCTTTGTGGGGCCCTTCCTCCTCCACATGTTGCCAGGGTAACTGCAGTTGGAGCGGAGTCCCTGATTGGTCGGTTGAGTTTTTAAGCCTCTCAGGGTCATGTTTCTTGTATGTTGTTTTTTTTTTTTTTGCCTCACAAACGTTTTTTTTTTCCGTTTTGTTTGCATTTTTTTTTTTGTGGGAACAAGAAAACGGTCAAAGCTAGTTCCCAAGGTGAAAAAATGGTCTTGGGGTGGGGGGTTGTTTTGGAAAAAACTGTTTCTCGTCATTTAAAATGAGAAAAAAAAAGAAATCTGTTTCTGGTCATAATAAACCAGCGGCACAGTCAATTTTTCCCCTATTAGCTTATGCGTGCGGTTTTAATTGCTTCCACCTTTGGTTGAAGGGATGGCGTTCAGGGCAGGAGAGGTTGGAGGAAGGCTGCACTGAAACCGATGTGGGCAAAATGCCGGGAATCGGGTGAGGTGCCTGGCTGGCTCCAGCAGTCTGCTGAGTCGAAGCGTCAGCCTGAGTCAGCCAGGCAGTTAGTTAGTCAGGCAGGCAGGCAGGCAGGCAGGCAGGCAGGCAGGCAGTCAGTCGTCAGACCCTCTTTGTCTTCAGAGCTGTGGGTGTGTGAAGCCCTCCTGATAACCAGAATGCTGCCAACATGATGCATTTATTTGTTCAGGAAACAAACAGCAGGAGTAGTGACTATGGGGAACGTTTACAGACATGTGGGAAAGTGTGGAGAAAGGAAAACAATGCTTGTGCAGCGTCTACTAAGACCAAAGAGCAGAACATGTCGCAGCAACACTAACAGAGAAATGGCGGAGGGGTTTCGGTGGGTTATGGGATGTTCTGGGATGTCATTCAATCCTGCCCCAGCGATCGGGTCTCCCAAAATCCCCTTGTACCCCCATCCCCCAAACACACACTTTACCCTTTCCCCCCAATACTGAGAAGCAACTCTATCTCTCCCTTCACTAAGCAGCTGATTGGCCAACGTGCTGTCAACCCGACACGGCCCATGCCAACCTGTGTAAGTAAACACTGCGCCTCCTGGAATCCCGGGCCGATTCTGTGTGTAGACAGCGATTTGGCTCACCTTATAGACTAGGGATGTAACGATTACCGGTATAATGGTAAACCGTGATAAAAATGTTGACGATAACAATTACCGTTTTCTTTTCAAATATCATAATTATCATGCTTGATTACCGTGGTGTGGAAACCGTGTGTTTAATCCTTCCCAGCTTCATCTGAGCCTGCTTTTGACATACAGTAGGCCTGGTACAATAAAACAAAACTGGTACTGATTCTGTTGTCTAATTGATGGTTTTAACTACGATTTTAAAAGGCGGAACATTTTCACCGCAAAATGTGCACTGTATCATGTAGCCACTCTGTGTCTTTATGTTCGCGTCCACATTAAATCCATTCCACTCACGTTATCAGGAGAATACAGTAGCCTAAAGTTTATTTCAAACGCTTACTTTCAAACGCTCTCATTCATTGAATCCAAATAACAGAACGCAAACTCCAAGTTATGATAGGGTAAGTTAAGCTATAAGCACATAGCCAATTAAACATGACCAAGAAAAAAGTGAACGGGACACTTTTTGAAACTATTTCAGCTTGTGTAGGCCTATCAGTGCTTTCTAAACATATTGAACATACTTTTAGAAATACCATGATGATACCGAAAACTGATAATTTTGGTCACTATAACCGTGAGGTTAAATTTTCATACCGTTACATCCCCATTATAGACACTAAGGTCTACAGGTTCCCGTACAGTCGGTTCCCTCAGAGAGGGAGACCGTGGCCTAGTTACTGTCTCTTGTACGGCCTTGTGTTCGTGGCTGTTGACGTTAAGTGATTTGTTTATTTATTTTTTCTTTTGTTTGTTTGTTTACTCATTTTTTTTTGTCTGTATGCACCCACAATTGTCAGCTTTGTGAGAGCAACCCAAAATGGCTGGCCAGCCAGTGCTGTGCTTTAAGGAAAAAAAGGTCAGGAAAGTGCTTTAATGAGGTTCTTTTTTAAAGTAGGATCAGTTGCTAACTTTAGGCTGTGATTGGCATGGTTTGAATTCTCAAAAGCAGTCAGCGGGGTCAAGCCTGCCTGCCTGCCTGCCTGCCTGCTGTCCAGCCTGCGGCTCTGTTGGCAGTGTAGGGTGTCATCTGGACAGAAGGTGAAAAGGTGACAGTCCCACAGCCCCCCCGACACACTTGGTGTCTCAAGCTATCCTTCGCCTCCCTACACACACACACACATATACACACATGCATACATACACACACATACCACCTTCACCACCCCCTATCCCAGCTCTCAGATGAAGACTTCTGAGAAATAGGCTACATCGTGCACTCTGCCTGTAATGGGTAGCAGATGGCCTGCCACAGGTGGGTGAGTGTGAGTGAGTTTCTTTGTGAAAAGTGTGTGTGTGTGTGTCGGAGCGAGTGAGTGAGCAAGCAAGCAATATTGTGTGTTGTATTCGTGCGGTTCTCTTTATTCACGCACACACACACACACACACACACACAGACGGCTCATGCCCTTTCACCACCGAACCGGTGTGTACTAAACGAGGTGCTTTGGCTACCGTCGGTGATGAATGCGCAGTCTCAGGTGCACACTAATTTTGCTGTGTTTGGGAATTTTTCAGCCAGGGTGGGTCCTGCCTCATTTCTCTTCAAAAAAGGTGATTTGCTTTAAAAATGGAAAAAAGATGAAGCGAGGTGGTGGCGGTGGTGGGGCGGGCGGGCGGTGTAGTTAAAAGAATGACTGGTGAAGGACTTCCATTCATGATCGGCTTGCGTTCGAGACCGTAGGCTCGAAAAGTAGCAACAATTGGGCCCTTTCAGAGAAGTATTTTTCTTTTTTTCCTTCTCCAGTCCTTTAAGCGCAGTGGTCCTGGCCGGGGAAGCCAAATAAAGCTCTTTCATGTGCGCACCTGGTTTTGGAGGATCAGAGGCATGTGGCCGGGCCGCCCCGCGCTGGCCGACCCAGAGCAGGACACACCAGACCGACCCTGGTCCTGTTTGCTCAGCCCTCCTTGGCCCGCTCTCAGTCCAGCTCCTGTGCACAGTTAATCACTTCTTTCTCTCGCACTGTGAAGTTCACACACACACACACACACACACACACACACACACACACAAATACAGACTCTGGCATGTGCACACACACTCACTTAAACTCTCTTCTTACTTTTCTTTCCTGTCCATGTACACTCTCACTGTCACTCTTTTTCTGTCCGTGATTCTGTCTCTGTTTTACACACACACACACACACACAAACACACTCACACGCCATTCCATCGCACACCGCCCAGCTCAAATTTTTCACACCCCAGCCTTTGCCTGTCCTAGCAGCGCTCCTGTTCCTGGGCCCATTCCTGCTGCCCATCAGTGCATGTCTGGAACCAGAGACCGCGGCATTCTCAGACCAGACAGACAGACAGACAGACAGATGGCGTTGGGATAGGAATGGGAATGCCAGGAGTTTGAATGTGATGCAGAGCACAGTGTTTGTTTTATCTGTTGCTGTTTGTCAACCAGCGGGGTTGTCAACCAAGCCACAGAGAGAACTATCTCCATAACTATATAACTATAACTGTTGCTATGATAAGACTTCTGTCTGACTAGCTAACAATGTTTTTTAAATCTTTCTCTTTCTCTCTCTCTCCACTTTCCCCTCCAGCCTCTACGCTGTTGGACCTGATGGAGCAGTTTGCGCCGCCTGAAGTCGCTCCCCCCATGCTACTGCGTCTGATCGGGGCCATCGAGCGAAAGGGTAAGATCTCTTCGCACCACGTCCCTACACCAACGATTTCTCCCCCAACACCCCATCACCATTATCACATTTGCCCGACGCCTTTTAACGCTTTGGGCAATTTAACAGCTGTGTTTACTCACAGTGACCTAAAACGCGACAAACGTCGATATTTTCTCACATTTCCCGCTATCACCTCAGGGTGAGCTCTCCGAAGACTCGCCCTGGCTACAGCTCGGGACATTTCTAGGAACGCTTCGATTTGCAAGCTTACGTGGCAGGTTCTCTGTGCCCTGATTGGCCGTTTTTCCCTCCCCGCAGGTTTGGACAACCCCACGCTGTATCGCACCTTCACTGCAGGAGGTGGCCTGGAGGTCCGGCAGTGCTTTGACGGCGGTGAGTCACGTTGTCGCTCTTAACGCCCGCCAGCAACACATTACTTGCTCAGTAGGCTTAGTCTGGGGACATGTGGCGTGGGAAATTTACCGTGTGTGTGTGTGTGTGTGTGTGTGTGTGTGTGTGTGTCCAGATGCCCCTATGTCAGACCTAGACCAGTTTGACCTGCCCGTGCTGTGTGACGGACTGAGGCGCTACTTGCAAGACCTTCCCCAGCCGGTCATCCCTGCTGCCGTCTACACCGATTTGGTCCTCATTGCCCAAGGTGAGCTCTCCACACCCCATTAGTTATATAATAGGTGCGTGTGTGTGTGTGTGTGTGTGCGCGAATAGGTCCATCTGTTCAAACTTTGAAGCAGTTGGCCATTGCGGACGTGTCTGCATCGGCTGACCTTTTTTAAAGAGACGAGAGGGAGAAAATGCCCTCCTCCTTTTTTGTCTTATCCCGTTTCAATTCCAACAGCCCCCCCCCCCACCCCCCCGCTAGCCTTAGCTGTGTCCACAAAGGCAGTTCTCACTCCCAGGCTGCCTCAGCGTGGCTCTAAAATGGACGGCTCAGAAACGATGGCCAAGAGGCAGCCCTGAGGCACTGAGCCAGCTTGAGCTAAAGGCCGCAGAGCACAGCCTCCCCTCTAACCACTAGGTGGTGCTGTTCTGCTGAAAACCCCTCCAGCCTTCAACCGGTTCAGCCACTGGTTTGCTGGCAGATGAACTATTGTCAGCGTGTGTGTTTTACGGCCATCAGTAAGCACACTGCCGAGATCGAAGGGCAGTTCAGAGAATCACAGCGGTCATAGCAGCTCTGCTTTCCTTTCTGGAAATGACATTGGACTCCAAACAGGGGCCCCAGCTAAGCCTGCTCAGGTACTCAAAATGAAATATGTACCGCAGTTGATCCTCCCCTCTTTTTTCCATCAGCTGAGGTAAATAAACCAGTGTTTGTATGCACCCAATATTGCCTGAGATGAACCTTAATAGGAACGTTGATACTTGGTTAATGATTGCTTTCCCCCACCCCCTAAGCCCAAGTGCCCAACCTCAGCTGTCTCCAGCACTTGGGATCGCGATGTCCAGTACTACAAATGACCACCCCTTGTGAGCTAGCTACATGTCAACAATGTTAAATGTTCTCACAACAAGCTCAGAGAACCGATCTGTCCCCTTTTTTGTCTTTTTTTTACCTACTTCCCTTTCTCTGTCACACTGTCAGGCAGCATGTCAGTTAGTTGGGTCAGAACCTGGGTGGATGCTGTTAATAGGTGCTAGGAATTCTAGATATTTTTTTTTAATCAGAACATCAGCCAGTCGCTTGCAGGCGTAGCACTTGTTCAAGCATCTGAAGGTGAGCTCACCATTTTTATCAACTCTTGCGGTTGAGAGCAAGTAGGGCTGAAAAAAAAGAACTTTCCATTAGTGATACACCAAAGACAGGGTTTTTTTTCTCTTCCTCTTCCTGTATGTCTTTGCTTGCAAATCTCACTACTGTCATAGCAACCACACGAGGTTCTCAGTAATCTGAGTTTGGTGTTAAATTTGCCTTGAAGCCCCTTCTGTGAGTGTGAATGTTAGAATGTTTCTATTGTGAGTGTGTGTGTGTGTGTGTGTGTGTGTGTGTGTGTGGGATGTATGAAATACTGCCAAGAGGTCCCGGGTAGGCGTACTTTGTGTTCCCCACAGAGGTCTGTTAAAGCATGTGTATGTGTGTGTCTGTGAAGTCAATCTTTTGTCCCATCTTTGTTTTGTGTTGTTTCATCCTCTGACAACTTTGTGTGTTTACTTTGAACAATATTTGATGTTTTCTTTGTCTTTATCAATGTGCTTTTAGTTAAGCAAAGCGCATTGAATTGCCTCTGTGTAGGAAATGTGCTAGATAAATCAACTTCCCTTGTCTTTAACACTTTTCTCTCATTCTCACTCTCTCTCTCTCTCTCTCTCTCTCTGTCTGTGTGTGTGCGCGAGCAGAGGTGGCGAGCCCAGACGATTGTTCTGTGCGTCTGCGTCGTGTGCTGCAGTCCCAGGCGGTGCCCCCGCAGCACTGGCTGGCGCTCCAGTTCCTCTTGCGCCACTTGGCCCACGTGTGCCAGGCATCGACCCGCAACCTGCTCAGCGCCCGCGCCCTGGGAGAGATCTTCAGCCCACTGCTCTTCAGGCAGCAGGCCGCTAGGTAGGCGCTGCACCTACACACAGACGCATGAACACACGCACACACACACACACATACACACTATACCGCACACACAGACATGTACACACACATGCACAGATCTTGCATGGATGCAGACTCACACACATGTTGATGCCTGTAGGCCTGGCATGCATGGACACACACAGCCTCTCCCAGATAGACATGTGGTATGCTAATACGCCACACACACACACACACACACACACTCACTCACTCACTCACTCACTCACAGACTTTCTTTATAGTCACACTTTCTGCAGAGTCAGTGAGTGAGTGTCTCATGGACTCACATGCGTGCACACAAGTCTGCAGAGGCCTCAGATACATGGTGGTCAGCATCAGATCTGAGATCAGATGGGCCGGAGCACACAGTGTGCTCTCCCAAAACTGTTGCACCCACGCACACGACCCCGGCTGCTCTGGACACCGACTTAGTCCCTCTTCAACAGCTGTCGGAACACACATTAGTGCCGGCAGCTAGTCCGGTTCGCTAAGCCCAGGCAGATTACCCACCCACATACATACAAAAAACAAACACACATACACACACACACACGCACTGCTTAAAAAGTGCTGACTTCAGACTCCACTCTCGTCTTTTCATTCTACCCCCCCCCCCCCCCCCACCACCACACCCTTTCTCTCTGCATAGCTGTGAACCCAGTCCAGACGCCCACATAAGGATCATCGAAGTCCTGGTCACCAGCGAGTGGGGCGACACTCAGGCTGCACCAGGTAGGACCAGAGGGACTTATTCACACACACCCACACACACACACACACACTCACACACACACTCTTGCACACACATGCAAGTGATCTGCAACTGTGATTTATGGGGCACACAGCCGTTGTCAAGCACCTGTGCAGTCAACTGATGCATGTGGATCCATTTGCTGTTATGTAAGAGGAAATGCTAGTTGGTAGGGTGTGCATGAGTGTGTGTGTGTGTGTGTGTGTGTGTGTGTGTGTGTGAGCGTGCGCGCACACGCACACATGCATTTGTGTGTAAGAGAGGGCTGATTAAATAAAATGGGAGACCAAGAGAGAAGTGGAGATTGCAACCAGGGTGCCAACAGAGCAGCAGGGGACATAAAAGCTATTATTAACTGGAAATGGTCAGTTGCAGTGCTGCTACTTCTTCACTGCACTTCTCTCACTTCTCTCTCTCTCTCTCTCTCTCTCTCTCCCTCTCTCTCTCTCTCTCTCTCTCCCTCCCCCCTCCCTACCTCTCCCTCTCTCTTTCCCTCTTCCTTGCTCTCTCTCTCTCTCACACACACACACACACACACACACACACACACACACACACACACACACACACACACACACACGTGGGCTATTGTGAGGCCACCTCAGCCCCTTTGCTGTTTTCCATTTTATTGCCAGCCAGGTGGCCCTATGCGGGCATCTCCGTTTACAGCAGAGACTGTAAAAACGAAAGGCCCCTTTTGATGTTCAGTGTTCATACTTAAGTGTTCAGTTCAGTGTTCGGTTGAAAGGCAACCTGCAGAAAGATCAGTGTGTGTGCTCTCTTTCTCTCTCTCTCTCTCTCTCTCTCTCCCCTCTCTTCTCTCTTCTTCCTTCCTTTCCCCCTCCCTCATGTGGGTTTTAGTCTCTCTCTTTCAGGTCGCAGGGTCTGAGCTTCCTCTCACCGCCTTCTCTCTCTCTCTCTCTCTCTCTCTCTCTCTCTCTCTCTCTCTCTCTCTCTCTCTCTCTCTCTCTCTCTCTCTCTCACACACACACACACACACACACACACACACACACACACACACACACACACACACACACACACACACACACACACACACACACACACACACACACACTCTGCACAAGGTGTTCTGTGAACTCTTGTGTGTTTTGGCGAAACGCCGTTTTTCTGCCTCGAGGCTTTCACACATACACCCAGCTCCAGTGCTGCCTGTCACACACACACAGTTTTAACATTGAGACACCCTCCCGTTTGAGCTCTGTGTAACTCCATCCTGATTAGTGTAGCGCAGCAGTTTGATGCGCGTTTATATAACCCCTAACCCTAATCCCAGCTCCAACCTTAGTTTTATGTAATTCTTTCTCTCTTTACTTAATTATATTTATTTATATCTTATTATTTCCTTTATCTTCCTTTCTTAATTCATTTATTTTGTCAGAATAAGATTCTCACAGTCTTGCAGGTGTATTGCAGGATAACGACATGATAATGTAGCATGATGGCAGTACAATGGTGGAGTAAAGTGTAGCTTTTGTTAGTAGCTTTTGGAGGTTGTTTGGAGGCTGCAGTAGACTGTAACCTTCAGTGACAACAGCAGCAGTGACGGTGGGAGTGTGAATGCAGGTGGGCCGGGCCTCCTCAGTCTCACCAGCACATGTCACCGTGAGGTGAGCTTCAGCTTCAGCTTTCTTTTTTTTATTATTTACTTGGTCAGGCTGGGAATCGGCAGGTCTGCGCTGCGCCAGCACACTGGAGGCCTTAGTACTCTCTTGCTCCAGTGGGTTCAGGCTCTGGGCTTCTGTGAAACGCTTTGGACACTTGTTCCAATATCAATTCCATTTCAATTTAAAATCACTTATAGAGCGGCAAAACATTGCACATGTCTCATGGCGCTTTACAGAGTGTTGAACAATCAGAGAAGGCCCATGAGTAACAGGGGCGAGGAAAAACTCCCTAGAATTGGAGATACATGTAGGAAGAAACCTCGAGCAGATCCACGACTCAAGGGCCTGACCCATCTGCCTTGGGTCAGTACAGTTGCTATAGAATTGAACTGATAGTGTGCGTACACCCACAGGAGTGGTGCATGTGCATGGAAGTGTTGTATTGGGGATGTTTTGGAGTTGCTTGGGGATGTTTTTAAGTTTGTTGATTTGTTAGCTCCTTTTCCTCTTCCTTGCCATGGTCCTTTGTGTCTGGTGTGCTTTTGTCTTTGTAGCTTTGTCTTCTTTTTCTTCTTTCATCTCGATTTCGCTTTCTCTCTCAACTCTCTTCTCTCTTCTTCCTTCTCTCTGTGTTCTTTGTCCCTCCTTTGCTGGGGGGGGGGGGGGGGGAGTGGTTTGCAGGCCCTGCTGCGACTGTTAAAACGTTTTATTACCTGCTAGGGCCTATTTTTATCCTGTGGTGGCCTGGGCCACGCTCAGCTGTCAGGCCTTCAGGGCTCCAGTGCGACCCACCTGCAGAAGAGCACAGAGCATGCACCCGCACACTCCCACACACACACGCACGCACGCACACACACATACTTAAAACCAGCAGAGCCAAGGAGAGGCCACACACACACACACACACACAGGCTCTCTCACCTCCTTTTCACCCTCTCACTCCCTGCCATTTTGGTTTACCTTTTTTTCCATTTAGGTCAGTCTCTTGCTCTCGCTTATTTTAGTCTTTCATGCATGCTTACTCACTCACCCAGTCTCTCCTGTCCTTCTGGGTCTTTCCCTTCATTGTTTTCTCTATCTTTCTGTCTTGATATCTTTTTCCCCTCTTTTACAATTTTTAGAGCTATAACTTTATATACTTTTATATCTGTCAATCTCAACCGAGCTCTCAGTCCACCCACCTGAGTTAAGTTCACAGAGTACAAGAAAAACGTTTCAGTCTCAGACAAGATCTCGTGCCGAGACATGCATACTTGCACGTGTGTCTGTGTGTGTGAGTGTGTGCGTACATTAAAAGGGGGAACTGTGTGTTTCTGTGGGTGGCAGGGTGTGTGTGTACGCCTGTGTGTGTGTGTGCCCAGTTACTGGGGGTCTATTTTAAGGTCTGCTGGCGAAAACGTCGACTTCCTTTTGATTGGCTGCGGCGGTGAGCCTGAGCCCAGTGCTTCCACAGAGTGCCGCTTGTTGGGCCCACCACCGGCTGCACTCATTTCCTCAGGGTTTCACTCCACCTCTCCCTTCCCTCCCTCCCTCCCTCCCTCCCTTTCGCTCTCTCTCTCTCTCTCTCTCTCTCTCTTTCTCTCTCTCTCTCTCTCTCCCTCTCTCTCTCTCACCCGCTCTCTCCCTCCCTTTCGCCCTCTCTCTCCCTCTCTCTCTCCCCCCCCCCCCCTCTCTCTCTCTCTCTCCCCCCCTCTCTCTCTCTCCCCCCCCCCCTCTCTCTCTCTCTCCCTCCCCCCCTCTCTGCCCCCTCTCCCACCCCTAACCATTCACCGCTCAACCCGCCCTCTTGCTCCTCCCACCAGACGGCAAAGTGCCCACCTCAGCAAATATTTGAACCAGAGCAAGTTAATCATAAGACTGAGCCACCGAGCCAGCACAGAAAGATAGGGGGGAAAGGAAGGATAAAGAGATAGCGAGAGAAAGATAGAAAGAGAGGGAGAGAGAGAGAGAGAGAGAAACAGGCAGGCAGAGAGAGAGAGAGAGAGAGAAGGAGAGAGAGAGAG
>NW_027468609.1:24651285-24741285 GCF_046254945.1 Alosa pseudoharengus
GAACTTGTACTGCTTTGTGGATTTGAGTTTGGACTCCAAAAGGATAAGCTAACGGGGAACACGCCTGCAAGGACTGTGCTGTCATTGTGCCTGAGGTCAAGTAGAACATGCATAACTTGCAGAGTAAGTGTGCGTTTTTGGTACAGTACAGCTGTTGCACCATAACGAAAAAAGTTAGAGGTGTGCTTGGTGTATGGTTGTCAGTGTGTTGACAGTGCGCAGGTTTGTGATGGGGGCATATGCAAAGATCTGTGTGTGTGTGTGTGTACTGGTAGCAGTGTGACTTTGAATCAACCTTTGTGATTTTTATTTTCTTTGCCTGCCGCCCCCCCGTTGGATTTAATGTTTTTTTTTCTGAAGAGGAGGCAGTCCTTGGCCAACCTGTCCTTTTGCTTTTATGGGGAAAGAACTGTTTTGACAGGCCTCATATATCACTGGCCCTTTTTTTTACCCTCCAAAGAGCCTGCCGTTCTTGGTGGGGGGGGGGGGGGTACGTGTGTACAAGTGGGTTAACCAGTTCGGTCTCAATCAGGAACGTGTTCCGACATGCCCCAACTTGAGGGAGAACATCTGCTTGGAGGATTTATTTACATTTGACAATCAGTCTGTGTCACAAGTGACTTGCTGTTGTCACTGACTTTGGCACCGACACTGGTTTTCCAAACATTTAATAACCTGCATTCTGTCACTCAGACTTATGATAAGAAATGTTACTGCGGGTGATACTGAAGGCTGATATGGATGGAATAAAGATTTCCTTTGTGCCATATATTCCTGAGACAGCAGGACCAGTTGAATGAGAGTTTTTTTCACTCCCTCTAAATATTTCTTTCTGCTCGGTTGATGTGCTGCATTCAGTCACAGATGAATGATAAGAAAAGTTGCTGTGTGTGTTGCACTGAACGCTGATATGGGAGGAATGAAGGTTTCCATTGTAGCACATATTCCTGAAACAGCAGGACTGGTTGAGTGAGCAGTTTTTTCCCCACCGCTATATATCTCCTCCATTTCTCTGAAGTAGGACATGCTTGGCAGCCGGCTGACCTGTCATTAGAGCTCATGGGATGACAATGCCCGCGTTCCTCTCGCTCCTTTAATAAACCTGGCTACTGAGAAACCACCGCTATTTTCAGATTGTCGGGGCAGACAGGCAGGGCTGAGATCTCTGCCCTGCACACACACACACACACACACACACACACAGCCTACACATCACCACCTCTCCTCCTCCTGTCACATTCTGGGATTACTGACGGTATCGGCAGCGCTCTGCCCCACACGGCCACATTACTGGCCAGCTCTGCCGGCTTGCCTACGTGCTGCAACAGAGAGGCTTTAGCATGATTGCCAACAGTAAAGAGAGATCGAGAAAGAAGGAGAGAGAAAGAGAGAGAGAGAGAGAGAGAGAGAGAGAGAGAGAGAGAGAGAGAAAGAAATATCGTCACATGCAGCTAAGGAGGAGGGGCCAAGTCGACCTGCAAGAGCGAGTGAACGATGGAGGGTAGGGCGAAGGAGAGAGAGGAGGAGGAGCAGAGCGACTGAGCTCTCATTTCCCTTCCCTCACTCATGAGATGATGCTCTGCTGCAGCACAGCTCTCCGCTGCTGATCGTGGTTTCTCCCCCTCTGGCTCATCGGCTCTTTGTGCTTCTCTGCGTGGATGTGTCTGCACTTGCCTGCAGCAGGATTTACCCTTTACCCATTTACCCAGAGCACTTTTTTTCCCTTCTCGGGTGCGCTCTGAGCCCTTTATAATGAGACGGGTTTTATTTATTTAATTTTTTAAGAGGGAAGGAAGGGGGGAAGGCATAGCAACGGAGACTGTGAGCTTTCACAATGACATCATTGCGCTGGGGAAACGCGAGCCGAGGCAGCAGGCAAGGCTGCAGGAGTGGTCTCTGACAGCCAGTCGCGTGCCATTGGCTGTGGTAAGTGATGTAATGTAATTCTGCCTAGCACTTCTTCCTCCCGGCAAGCTTTTTTTTTCTACCGCCTGTGAGATCGCAAGCACATAAAACTCGTGCAAAAGAACGGACGTAAGAGAGAGAACGGAAGAAAGATAGAGAGAGAGAGAGGTATTTCGCCTGTGGTTTTAAAAGCTGCGTGCAAAGTAGGTTAGATGCAAAGACAAGGATGACACATGTCAGCGACCAGCGCAAAGCATGTGTCGCAGCGTAGATTACGAGGAATATGGAGCTGCATGACCATGAATCTTTTCTAATTACTGAAGCAGAGATGCTGTCCTACATCGAGATGGACCCTCCAGGTAGAGTGATTACGTTTTGTCTCCTGTTGCTGGGCTAGTGCGCAGAAGATCTCTTGGAGCTTAACGCAGCTTGCGTGTGGGCTTCGGGATGACACAAGCAAACACCTGCTACTGTTCAGTGCGCTGTTGCTATTTGTGCTTCGGTTATGAGTTAATGGACAATATTGGTCCTGTTTTATACTCTGTCCTGTTGGTTCCTCTTTTACTGTTGTACTGTTACTCAGTTTTGGGGGAAGACCGGTGGAAGCAGGGTGGGTGGAGGGCTTTGCTGAGAGTTTGCCGTTGGGTGATCAGAGTGTGAAGCTGATGATGCAATGAATGAGATTCTGACTCTGTGCGTGAATGGGAGCGGGGAGATGATGTAGTGTGGTTAGAGGGTCGATGGGATGGGTGGGAGAGAGGGGGTGTTGGGATGGAGACAGAGATGCCGGTCTCTTTGCTGGTGCTCTGCAGCAGCGGTGCTAATGCGCAGAGATTCGGACGAACAAAGGGAGTCCAGATTGAACGGGGATTGGGGGGGGGGGTTGTCGGGTGCCACGAGTGAGATAAAAATAGCCTTACCCCCCTCCCCCCCTCCCCTCTCCTCTCTAGTTTCCCCGGAGACCAGACCGCATCACACCGCACAGCCCCCACAGGTTTCTGTCATTCATGTTCTCAGCCAATGGGGGTGCGGCTGCCATGGCGCCCTAATGATGGAGCTGCCACTGAATGAGCGTGTCGTAACAGGGACGGGGGAAGAGTTGCCATGCAAGGTGCATGTGCAGAAGCAGGCAGATCGCAAGCCCCTCGCAACAGAGAGAGAGAGACAGAGAGAGGGAGGGAGAAACCCAAAAGTGTGTAAATGGTTATAAAATAATAGATCATGTTGCCATTGCCACGGTTTCACACTTGCAGATTCTGTGAGAAATTGAAACCAGTCTCCTTTCTGAGAAGCCACATCAGATCAGAAGAACAGAATGGGCAGAAGGGAAAGGGGGTGGGGTGGACCGTCCCCCGGAGATGGGAGCAAGATTGGCCACAAATATGTGTGCCGACAGGTTTCGTCCACGGCTGCCAGCTAGTGACTCTCCATCTGGTATGCAGTTAGTGACTAATTACGTGGGGCTCTTTGGGCTCTTCCTGTTGAACACCAGAGCTGCAGACGTGCAGTTTTTTTTTTTCCACTCCTGCATATGGTGCATCTAGATTCTAGGTTATCATGGCCTTATCTCAAACTGTATCTAACACATCTGTATCTAAATGCCTTCTCATAGTCTTGAGCAGCATAAGGAATGTTGAAAGAATGGCAAGAATGGCCCTAGTTCTTTTGTCGTCTTTTTTTTTGTTGAATAAATGAATAAATGAACTGACGTTCTTCCTGACTCATTTTCCTCGGCAGTTGCCGTGCTGAGACACAGCTCTGTTCTTTCGGTTCGATTTAATCAAGTGGAAAGGGAGAACTGAGGAGGAAGGAGGGGGGGGGGGAAGCAGGAGAAAAGAGAGAGAGATGTCGCCTGTTGCCGTAAATGGGTTGAAATGGCTTTCAAATTCCTGGTGGTGGTGGGGGGGGGGACAGGAAGCACTCTACTCAAGGATGTTTGAATGAAGCAATACTTGCGAGTGAATCAGACTGCAAATGGTGCTTGACACGGCCATGACAGCCTCATGTGTTTTCATATGTATTATCTTATATGATATATGCTGTGAGATAATATAACTGAATACTGTTAATTGACCATTTTCTTTTTTTGTTTTGTCTTTGTTGTACAGCCCTACCTCCAAAACCACCCAAGCCCACCCCTGTGACTAACAACGGTATGAACAACAACATGGCGCTACAGGACGCCGAGTGGTACTGGGGAGACATCTCAAGGCAAGTCCTATCTCACATACCCCCACTACAACCCCCACCCCCAACCTCAACATCACAGTCTCACAGCCGCTTGGTCACAATGGTTCCAAAACAGGAAGTCATGCTTCTGCAGTCACGGAACATTGAGATTTCAATCTTCGATCGTTGGGTCTAACTTCTCGTTTTTTTTTTTTTCTCTCTCATTATTTATATCCAGGGAGGAGGTCAACGAGAAACTCAGAGACACTCCTGATGGTACGTTTCTTGTGAGAGATGCTTCGACCAAAATGCACGGAGACTACACGCTCACGCTAAGGTACGTTTCTTCAGTCAGTGTGGTGTGTGCCATCATAAACTGTTTAAGCATCTTATTGTTCTGTCTCAAGCACACATGCAGAATTTGCACTGAAAAGGCCTTTTCTCACCCCAAATCTACAGGAAGGGAGGCAACAACAAGCTGATCAAAATTTTCCATCGCGACGGGAAGTACGGCTTTTCGGACCCCTTGACTTTCAACTCTGTGGTTGAGCTTATCAACCACTACCGGCACGAATCCCTCGCCCAGTACAACCCCAAACTAGATGTGAAATTGCAGTATCCTGTGTCAAAGCACCAGCAGGTTAGCAAGCTTGTCCCCCTTTTTAATGTGCCACTGGCTCCACATTGTCAATCAAACAAAAATCTTTTAAAAGTGGTGCAGTACTGAATCGTGTCTTGAATCTGGTTTGTTCAGGATCAGGTGGTCAAGGAGGACAACATCGAAGCTGTGGGGAAGAAGCTGTTCGAGTACCACCAGCAGTACCAAGAAAAGAACCGAGAGTACGACAGACTCTACGAGGAATACACAAGAACATCGCAGGTTAGTACTTTACATTGATTTTGTCATTACTACTGTGTAGACAAATCTATCAATTGGAATCCGTAAGAGATCATGTATTGATACATCTGCCTTCTTTTACAGGAAATTCAAATGAAGAGGACTGCCATCGAAGCCTTTAACGAGACCATCAAGATCTTCGAAGAGCAGTGCCAGACTCAGGAGAGGTACAGCAAGGAGTATATCGAGAAGTTCCGGCGCGAGGGCAACGAGAAGGAGATCCAACGGATCATGGTGAACTACGAGAAGCTCAAGTCGCGCATCAGCGAGATAGTGGACAGCAAGCGGCGCCTGGAGGAGGACCTCAAGAAACAGGCGGCTGACTACCGAGAGATCGACAAGCGCATGAACAGCATCAAGCCCGACCTCATCCAGCTACGCAAAACCAGGGATCACTACCTTACGTAAGCTGCCCTCCCTCCCTTCCTCCCTCCCTCTCTCATCACTCTCATTCTGCACGAGTCGTTACATCAGTTCTCCCGATGTGCGATTACAGCTAGCCTAGCAGCTGTGCTAATCAGGCCGCAAATTGCCGGATGGTAATATCGGGAATCTGTAGTTTTGCAGACGTGTTAATCCAATCTGTTCTCTCTCACTCTCTCTCTGTCTCTCTCTCTTCCTCCCAGGTGGCTCACACAGAAGGGTGTCCGGCAAAAGAAGCTCAACGAATGGCTGGGCATCAACAACGAAAACAATGAAGAGTAAGTACCTCGCACCCCTCGAACCCAACGCACACCAACATCCTAGCTCATTATTTCAACTATAGATCACTGCTAAAGTCTAGGTGGTCGTCGTGGATGGTTTTAGCCAAAGCAACCAAACGTAACCACCCTCTTCGCCCACTTGTCCTCCCCACAGTCAGTACTCGATGGTGGACGACGATGAGGACTTGCCGCACCACGACGAGCGCTCATGGAAGCTCGGCAACATCATCCGCACACAGGCCGAGGCCCTTCTGCGGGGCAAGAGAGACGGAACATTCCTGGTACGGGAGAGCAGCAAGCCCGGCTGCTATGCCTGCAGCGTGGTGTAAGTGCCCTATTCACGTCTCCTTTTTCGCATTTAGCATTGCTACAGTGTTTTATCATGGTTCACTACAGACCTTCATTTACGTAACAGTCGTAGATTTGGTTAAGAGTAAGTCTATGTTTAGCAGTTTGATTATGCTGCATTGTTCATAACACTCTTGTCTGTTTCTCTCTCTCTCTCTGTACGCCTGCAGTGTGGACGGTGAGGTCAAGCACTGCGTCATCAACAAGACGCCCTCGGGCTACGGTTTCGCAGAGCCCTACAACCTGTACAGCTCGCTGAAAGAACTGGTCTTGCACTACCAGCATACGTCTCTCGTCCAGCACAATGACTCTTTGAATGTCACGTTAGCGTACCCTGTTTACGCGCAGCAAAGACGATGAAGACTTCCTTCAACGGGATAAACAAAAAACTTGTCTCCTGCTCCTTCTCCTCCCCCCCCTCACTCGACTGCAGGACTTTGGGAAGTGTGCAGGCATTCTGACAATGACGGAGAGGAGCTTGTCTTGGAACGCTGTGGGAGATGGAGAGATGCCTTTTGTCAGGGTGGCTGGTGGACAGATGGGTGAGGAAGATGAAAGGGGCTGTGTTTGCCTTTTTCTTTCCACCCTCCTCCCCTTTTCAGACTTTAACTGGGAAGATGAACGAGGGAATGTGTGAGAGAGAGAGAGATGGAATGGAACCCAAATACACACACAAATATATAAATATCTATATATTACTATATCTAAAGAGAAAAATAAACATTTCAGCCTCTGAGACGTTTGAACTGGTGCCGGGCCTGAATGTAGTTCCCTCCCTCATGCGCTCTTTTTTTTGCCAGAGTGCAGTACCAAGAGGAAACTGTGGAACTCCTCTCCCTCCTCCTCCTCTCCTCATCCCGTTCTCTCCTCCCTCACCTCTCATCATCACTCTCTCTCCAACCTAAAATGGAGGACGTCGGAGGCCTTTTCCAAATGGTGCTTGTTCATGCTCTATCTGATGGAATTTCGTTACGCAGTTCAACCACCGCCGCTATCCTCCCATCACCTGATCCCACACTGGCACCACCTGCCTAATAGTGGGCTTTATGTTTCTAACGTTTCCTCCACCTCCTCCTGCGTCCCTTGAGCCCCCACCTCCACCTGCCCCCCTTCCCCACCCCCCACTCTATTCAGGTCTCTGTGTGTGTGTGCGTGTGTGTGTGTGTGTGTGTGTGTGTGAGCGTGCCTGTGTATGTGTGTGAGTGAAAGTGGTGTGTACATTAGTGTCGATGTGACCAAAACTCACAGTATCTGAAAGCTAAGATCATCGTTGGGGTGCTTAACATTTGTGATGTTTAAAGAAACGAAAACAAACAAAAAGACTCTAAAACAGAAATGGACAGACCATGAAACAGCTGATATATGTAGCAAGATGGCACTTTTTTTTCTCTTTTCTTTGTCCTTTTTTTTTTGTTGGAAAATTTAAAAGAGCATATATACTCAACCTGTTTCTCAGAGACTCCTTTGAGACGTCTGGTCTCGCTGGGAGTGAGTTTGAGCATGAGGCAGTGGGCTCAGCCTGTGGCATTTCTCCTGTGATAACCCCCCCCCCCCCATAGGACAGACGCTGGGCTCTTGGCTCACGAACGGACTGGTAGAAACAGTGTGACAGCAGCCTGCAATGGAAAAGACAAAAATCTTTCATTATGATGTACATACAGTGAAACCTGTGATGACGATGACTTAACCGTATTGTACCAAAAAAAAGCTCAGTTCCTATTTTTTGTTTCTCAGTTTATTCTAATCTGCTATGCAATTCTGTATCTCCCTCCTCTCAGCAAGATCAGTTTTTATTTTACATGTTGCTACCCATAATATAAGCATGTTTTATTTGCTTGGAAAAGTCTCTGTATTTTTGCCCATGACAAATATCTAAGAGGATATATTAAGTGTCAAAATGCCAAGAAAGTAGTCTCAGTTTTCAAACCCTAAAGAAAAGAGAAACAGATTTACTTTTATTACAGATGTCTTTATGAGAATGCAGGTGTATAGATGGAGAGAAGAAAGATGAGCAATTTTATTAGTTTTTTTACTTTGAACTACTGTCCTCCTGGGTAGAGCCAATGAGGGGGTCAATCTTAGTCCTTCTTCAGCTATAACGAAAACTGTCAAGAAGCCAAATCCACTCAGTTTGGTTTTTTTACATTTTTTTTCCCCTAAGCAAAGCAGTATACAGTGAAGACATGCATAGCAAACACATGATTAGTATATTCCCACGTTGCTCTAACATTATTTTTTTTCCTTCCGAGAGTTTTATTTTGTGAAAGTTTTAATTTTACACTTGTGAGGGAAGGAGAGAGAAAAAGAGTTAGTTTTGTGGAATGGCAGAAATAATCACATGCTCAGTTTGGAGACGGGGAAGAAAAAAGGTTTCCTTCTCATTCCTTGGTCCATACAGTATTTTTTCTGTATCAGAAAATTCTTAATGAGTGTTTACATGGGTGTGAACGGGCTCATTTCGACTAGTGGCTGAATGCTTGTGACCATGCATTGTTTTCTTGACCTATGTTTTTGCCACCGAAAAAAAAAGTTAAAAATAATTTTTGTTTTTAATAAATGTACCAAATTAGACACATCTTTCTTTTCTACATTTTTTTCTCTCATCTATAACAGTATTTGAAGCTTGACTGATTTTGTTCAAGTCTGTATTACATATGGTTTGCCTTCAGTGCAAATCCTGAGTAAAGTACACAAATGATATGCAGCACTTAACCTGCAGTATGAAAAAGGCTCACGTTGTACTTCGCATCAGTGAGTATCAGTATAAGACATGCATTCTTCTGATTCGTTAATAGTGTTCTGGTTTGTTCCACCTTGTTCTTTAGATCATTTATTCTCATTTTTGAACAATCATCACCTTTTTTTCTTTTGTTCTGGTTTAATCATTGATCAACACGTTATACTCTAATATTACACCACTTTAGTTCCTACTGGGCCTGATTGCCTTAAAACATATTAAGATGACTTTATTTTTTACAAGGGTCAGTCCTTGTTGGCACCTGTTGCAAATTTACCCACATGCGTGTTTATCCCTACTAGAAACAATTCTTCAAAGATGTGTAAGTGGAGAATGATTTGTGAACATGTTTTATTTTTGTTTCTCTTCATTATCAGTCTAATTCTGCCCTTTTGCTTTCTAAAAAATACTTTAGGTGGATGTAGCAAATATGTCTTTTTTTTTCTTTCTTAATTTTACAAATAGAAGTTGTGAAATTCAGGTAATCGTCACACCTGTCTTAACTGGCAAAGAGACTTGAGTCATTGGTTGTCAATGTCAAAAGGACTGCCTAAGTAGCAGGTGTGAAGTTAACCATGCCATCCTAACTAATATCTCACCATAAGCAGTGTGACCTTTGGGCTTTTGTTAGCGTGGACTTTTATTCACTGCACTCACGTTAGAGAGTTGAAATCCAGGAGAGCCGAAACTTGAGGACGAGTAGGCTTTTAACAGTCCTGCCCCAGTTTATTCAGTTAATTAAAATGATCAACTTGAGATTCAGACAGCATTCAAAGAAAACTAATCACTGTTTTTAAATAAGTCTACTTACAGCAAGTATTTTTTGTTCTCTCCCTTTAACATTTGTTATATCATTGTAGTTTTTTCCAAAGGTTTCTGAGGCCTTTGAGTTATTTGTTCACATAGTTGAAAGTGTTGTTAGTTGTTTGGCCATTGATTCTGAGAAAATGCGGCACCATTTTTTTAAAACAACATTTCCTCCCCTACTTTTTTTTTCTTTCTGTTTTCCTTTCAGGCTTGGTTTACGGTAAACATGAGATGATTGTGTCAGAAATATTGAGATTAAAATTTACCAGTGTGTCCCAGTTTTAAAACTGCTTAAAAACCTGTATGGGCTTTGTGAAAAATGAATAAAAAAAATGTTTTTAAGAAAAAAGAAAGCCTCCTGTTTTCATGACCTTCATTATTACATTCAGTTCAAGCCATTTTTGCAACCCTAAACTCTGGTGTATGGAGCTCAACCCTGGCAGTTTCTACTGTGTGCTTTTGGGTGGTTTTTGTACTTTGTGTACAGTCCCAGAGAGAGATTTGAGGTTATGCAAATTTCCCCCATGTGGCATGGTGGCACGCCATTGATGTCACTGCAGCTCAAAAGGACACAAGGTGACAGAACTTTATGTTCTTGCACTCAGCCTGCAACTAGTGCTACTGCCACTGCTATTTTAATGCAAGGGTGTAGGCCTTCACAGTATCGACCAATACTCGTTACAGCTCTTTATTAGCTGACCCCTCACCTGTTTTTTTGCATGAGAAGGCTACAGACCAGACGTCAAAGAGTAAAACTGCAGAGATGCTGGGCTCGCCTGCAGCTGTTGCTCTAGATACGATCAACGTCTTTAGCTCAAGACAAGAGGAAGTGAAGTTTCAGCGTTTTACTCAAGCATTCTTAAGACTTTTCAGCACAAAATTAAAAAAAAGACAGCGAAACTAGCCACCCGGCTCACACATAACCTTATCACCAGTCACCAGAGAGGAGAAAAGGAGACGCGCACAAGTGCTAGGCACATATGTAACTTGAAAAACGAGTTATATAACAGCCAGCGCCGTGCAGAGGGCACAGCTAGCCGCCCCAGAAGCGCCTTTCTCTTCTCTTGCTCTACCACCGCCACAGAGAACTTGACTGATGGGCCTTGTTGAGCGACTGGCCATCCCAGCAATGTGGCTGCAGGATAATTATAAACCGCATTCCTCTTCATGGCGAGTGCAACAAGCCTCTTGCGGGGGAGGCTTAACTATATATACTTTTTTGATACCGTGAGGGAAATTTGGTCTCTGCATTTAACCCAATCGGTGAATTAGTGAGACACAAACAGCACACAGTGAACACACACTGAGGTGAAGCACACACTAATCCCGGCGCAGTGAGCTGCCTGCTAACGGCGGCGCTCGAGGAGCAGTGAGGGGTTAGGTACTTTGCTCAAGGGCACTTCAGCCGCGGCCCACTGGTCGGGGCTCGAACCGGCAACTCTCCGGTTTACAAGTCCAGAGTGCTAACCAGTGGGCCACGGTTGCCCTTGTGCCCTTGTCAACACTTAAGTATGGCACCAGGAGAAGCAACTCCCTACCCCCTCTCCATCAAGAAAGTTAACTGTAAAGGCTGCAACTGCAACTTTTACTTACAAGCACTGCTCATGGTGTCAGATATAGATATATCAACCAAAGACACATCACACACACACAAAAGACACATTCATTTATTTACATAAATTGCTATAGATATACACACAAACACACATGTACGGTAAGTAAATATAAGCACAGTGGAACAAAGTGAGTGTTGGAACATTTGAAGGTTTGGCTGTGTTTGGTGTTGCACGTAGCAAAACGGAAATTCAAGGTAAACCACAGCCTTTGTGCGTCCACAAATGTGCTGAGCAGCCCTAGCAGGCCTCACGAATCTTGTCGTTTGTCTCTTACACATCACAGTGCTCACGAATAGAGCCACCACACGCTCTTCTTAACTGCGTCTCATTATGTATGAATGGGGTCTCTTGTACAAATATAATATGCAGACTATGCGTATTGAGAGATGGCTTACAAACCCGGTGATGGAAGGAAGAAGTGAGAAGCATCAGGTATAGTGCAGAATGGTAAGGCAGCCTACCTTTGTTATCATCTGTCACAGAGATAATAACATATCTCTGCCTCACACCTGCACAGGTCTTTACTGTCAGTACAAACCCATGATGCCTCATTTTTATTGCATTCCATTTGTTGATCTACAGGAATTGGCTCCGTTGTGTCTGCAATCCTTCTGGACAACTGAGAACATTAGAACTACTGTACTGCCACAACAGCTGATGGCTTATGAATGCTGCAACACCAAAGCCATCAGCCATCATAACCTTTTCAAAATGGCCAACAGCAAAAACAGCACAAATACACTTTACTTGTAGTGAAACATTTACAGTGTATCATGACCCCAGAAAAATAAACAATGTATAACTCCCTGCCAAAATATCTGGCTTTAGTGGCAGGAATAATACAGACAGAAACATTTATAAAATGCAATTTCCAGCGTAGGTAATCATACTGTTCACAGAAAGCGTGAGCTTATGTTGGTGTTAGTAAGACGTAGACCACGCGTCTACACCACAGCTAAAGGTGCTGGGGTGCCTTGCAGGTGTAATGACTTACATGCAAACCTGTGTATTCACTCCCAGCTCACTGTATGGGTATGACCAAGCTGCAAGAACTCCTCCAGTCACAAAACAAGGACTATATACTTAAATATACCTATACTATACTATACTATACTATACTTAATTGTTAAAAAAGGTCTTAAAACACTAGGGAATACAATGAATTATGCTATTTAATCTGCTAGAAACAAATAAAGTACATTGTGTTTTAATGTAATGACAATGAGAACTTGAGAATGAGAATGAGAAGGTAGCCTACTCAAATCAGACATATGTAAAGAGTAAAGTTCAGTTGAATTTTAGTGCTGTTCTTTACATCATTCTGCACCAGCTTTTGACAAAAGTTATAGTTGATTCTAGAAGCTGGTAGTTGAATTTGAGTTCATGGGAGCATGGATTCTCATACGACTGGATTATACCCTTCGTTAGATCACAGATGATGGCATTAATGGTTCATTGGAGCCCCACATAGCTGATTAATGGTTGTAATCTATAAAAAGTTATAGTTGATTCTAGAAGGCTGGTAGTTGAATTTGAGTTCATGGGAGCATGGATTCTCATACGACTGGATTATACCCTTCGTTAGATCACAGATGATGGCATTAATGGTTCATTGGAGCCCCACATAGCTGATTAATGGTTGTAATCTTCGCAGACTATTTTAGGACACAGATTTATTTCCCCTGTTAAGCCTATAAATGGGGATGGGGGCCAGCCGCATCTGATGATTTGCATTATGATGCAACCAGCAGAAGATGGGCATGCAGTGCAAAATCTTTTAATATACTTAACCCATATGAGTGGAGCGAGGCTCAGCCCTTCCCATAAGGCAGGATGCCACGGCCTAGTTTAACATCATTTATGGTTTAGCTCACTCACACAGTGAAAATCGTGTCTTTCAGAGGATATGCTGAATTAGTGGTAACTGGCAGAGCATTTTAGCACAAAACCTCATGCATCAAAAGATGCGTCAGAAAGTAATTTGGGTCATTCAGACATGTGACTTGTATAAAGACCCAACCAGAGCGCTTACTATTATGCCAGGTGTGTTTGAGATTATGAAGCAATATTAAATATATCTAGCTGTTTTTAAGAAACCCAAGTGAAGTGGTACCATGATGTACAGGCTGACACAGATGAGTCATTATTACCCTTGCCTCCGATAGGAGGCTTGAAGTCTTGTAATTGGCTTCGTCTGTCTGTACGCCTGTGTGTGTGTGTGTGTGTGTGTGGATTCCGATATTGACATTTTCTTCCACTTTCTTCAACATTGAGAGATATGGATGAGGGTGTGCAGTCTCCTGGTTTCTCTTCTTGTTAAATGTCAAAAATGTTGTGCCTTTTGATTGACCGAAATATCCAATCTGATCTTTGCATATGTATTGGTTGTTACTCATTTACTACTTTTTATTTTTTTTTTTTTTTATTTAAGCATAAAATGCCATGTCTGTGGATCCCTCTACATACAATGTAAATACCGCTTCACTTGCCCACATCACTTGCTTGATTTACTAGATATGAATCCCTTCACATATAGCTTGACATGAGCAATTTTACATGTCAATCTTTTCAATGGCTAAGAAGACAATCACATAATTTCCCATGAAAATTGAATATAGATTTATTTTATATTTAAGCAATACTTAGAGCACTTGAGCAAGCAAGTCAGATTGGACAAAAGCACAAGGGACTGATTGGATTTAAACGGGTTTCAGAGTCGCCAGATAGAGGCCATTTAGGAATTTAATTCAGGTCAAATATTTTTGGCCCTGGTTGGAAGCGGAAAAAAATGCAAGCTGTAATCATTTTATAATCCCTGTGCTCCTATACAGGGAACTTTAGTTCTTATAACCTCGTTTCTGACAGAAGCACCATTACTCTGAAATACCCTGACATAAGACTTATTTCTTCTTTTGTACAGTATAATCTTTTATATTTATATATATATATATATATATATATATATATATATATATATATATATATATCATCATTGAGGGATCATCATATATATATATATATATATATATATATATATATATATATATATATATATCATCATAGAGGGATCAGCGATTGTGAAAAGCCACACATATAGCACACACTCAGGACATTAGACAGTACAAAACTCCCATTGGATTCCCATGGCTGGAAGGTAATTACATGAAGCGATAGAGAGAAAGGTCTTGGAGATAAAAAGGGCTCAAAGTACATCTCTGCCTGCTGCCGCAGACATCCAGTTTGCCTTTACACAATTGGCCGTTAATGTTTCACCAGACAAATCCATGAGCACTGCAACACACACCTCACAATATGTCTGCAACGATGCTATTAGGGGTAAAGTCCCTTCTCAGTATGGCCTAAAAAGCAAATAAGTGTGACACTCATGCTAGGTGACACAGATTTGCCCGCGTCTTAGTCAGAAATAGGTGTTAGGCTAATGAGAGGAGGACTCTTGTCACCAGATTTTATCTTGTATCATCAATTTTAATTTCAAAAGTCATATGAACCACCATATCTTGCTCCAGTTTGATCATTAATACCCTTAAACATGTCCTGTGAGAGTTGTTAAATAACCTTTTTGAAGTGATAATTATATCTCAGCCACAAAGGCTGCATAGGCATTAACCTTAAACAACTTAGACTTCCTAGAAAACGACTTGGCTTTGTTTACCCAAAGAGGAAGTTCCTAATCTGACCATTATCCCATGGGGTTAGTCTACTTTGACAACAGGACTGATGCACACACACACACACACACACACACACACACAGGTATGTCATCATCCAGAAGGGTTACCTCTGATGAAACAGCACCCAGGATACATCCAAATGCTTCAGGAATACTTGCTTTCTACACAAATGTCACTGTTGTGGTGGTATCTGTTTATCAAAGCTGAACATCTGATGAACTTGTAATGTCTACACTGTGTCACAAGCCAATAATCAGTAATAAACCCTTGGTATGAATCTTTAAATGACCGTGTGGTTAATAATTTGCATTTAACAGTGCGGCGTAGCATTTGACTGATAACATATGCCACAACAGGCCCTACCGTAGAAAAGGCATTGTGTTTGAAATTTAACTTTCTCTTTCATTTGGTTTTAGTTATGGTGCTAATTTTAATTTTAGTTGTCTCAAACAGATATCTTAACAGAAGTTATTTGCAGAATACATCTATTTTCTTTCAATTTAACTTTGAGTATTAGGTTTCACTGAAAGAGGAAGTTATAGCATTATCCTCCACTGTAGATAGCCTAATGAAGATGATACAATGCGTACTATGCCAAGCATGACATTAGCATGAAGTAGTGTTTAAAGTCCAGGGCAGCACCACAAAGAGATGAATGGCACATAAATCAAAAAGGTGAGACAAGGTTTCATTGCAGCACTTTTTTAATTAGTGACCAATCTGTGGCTATTACACGAGTGAACATGCTTTTCCAAGGATCAAAAATGTAAATCCAGTCCAAAGCTCTCCAGAGATTAAGAGATTAATATTCCGGGAGATGAGATTTTTAGTGTTCTTAATTCACTTAAACTGAGGTATGACTCTCCATGCGGTGTGGTGCCGGGTTCTGAATGCATAATTGCTGGTGATCTCTGGTGATGTCAGAGCTAACAGAGGGAGTAATTAGGCAGATGCGAGCGAGGCAACGCTGATGGCATCAACACTGATTTAGGAGAGGGGCACTTTCACAGTGAAAGCAGCCCAAAGAAAGGTCAGAGCCATAAATAAAATCTTAACGCTCCTCCCCACCACCCCTCCACCCTCCAATCTAGTTCACCCCCTCCGACGGTATTGTTTTCCAAGCACATCTGAAGGAGAATGAGAGAGAGAGAGAGAGAGAGAGAACATATTTTCCCCTTTTAATGAGTCCTATCTGGCTCTCGCCTGATAAATCAGACATTAAAATGGCCTCAGGGGATGGGGTTTGGACAGCTCAATGACAGTCCATGACTTCCTGGTCCACATTAGAAGATGATCATGAGAAACCGTTTAGATGCTGCCACAAAATCCTAACTTTAGCAAACAGCTGTATAAAAAGCTATAGATAATATAGATAATTGTTCTGGATTGTTACTGGTAAATCACAGTTGTTATCATGTGAGTGGACCTGGCAGCAGTGTGTCCCAAACCCTACATCTGGAGTCCACTACTGTCAAGGTGGGGCCTGCCTTAGGGATTTATCTGCCAAAGTAAATTAGTTGTGACTTAAATATTATATTAAGAAGCGAAGATCTACTTAGTGTCAGGAGAATGGTTGAGTATTTAATCACATCACAACAACTCAGATGAACAACAACTGAACTTCTGAAAAACAAATAAACATTTATAGCAATAATTTAAAAGATTGCCAAAATGATCAAGATTATTGGTTACAGGTGAGAAGATAAGGAGTGATTACATGCAATCTTGCCTCCTATGGCCAACCCTTGAAACGATACTGTATCTTTAGTGGCAACACTAAAAATAAAGAAATAAAGCTATAAACAATAAAAGAAATACAGCTTTTTGTTTATGACTTTGATTAACAAGTGAACTATTAATACTGTTTGACTGACCACATTACAGCTATCAAAACTGGCATTGCTATTAAATGGTTTGTAATTTTTAATAGCAAGTGCAGTCATTTGTAATGAAGAACAACAGAGGCCTTTATGAATGGAGGCGTCACAGAAAAGCTCTTAACCACTATTAAGATTTTTACGAGTCACTGAGGCCCGGGGGGAGGAAGAAGTAGGGTGATGTAGGTCATCAGTAGTTGATCAAGTCCTCCCCCACCCAGCCTAGCCAAATGGTAGCCACTGATGCCACAATGACGACAGCAACACTTGAACTTTTGCTAACGCAGTCTGAGCTGTTGGTGGGTTTGCAGTTGGTGGGTTTGAATGTGCTTGCCTTTTCAGGATAAAGAAGAGGTTCAGTAGAAGGAGGAAAAGGTTACTAAGATAACACTTCTAGACCTTTATAAGTGCTCTGAGCTCATCTGGTTTCATCACCCAGCTGAGGTTGGTTTCACTCTGCAAAAACCTGCAAGTTGAGGCTAATGGTGGAGATGAGTAGACTCTCGATTTGACATGAAGAATGTTACAGATGCATTACTTCTCCAGATCCACAGGAGAGCTCTCAGAAATGTGAAAACAGATGACCTTTTACTGCCTGTGCACCATCGGGAGAAATACTATTTGTATCGTCTTTTTATTGCTTTTAAATCTAACTCTGTATTTTTTTTTGCTTTTGAGACCTTGTGGATTCATACACTAATGGCAGTTACCTTTCAGCTTTGCAAAATGCATCAGCCACTCAAAATATTGTCAGAAATTCACAGAAACATTTCAATCAAAATTTAATGGCGCTGCTGTGTCTGAAGAAGCCTTTTTCATACTCCCATCAGGCAGGCTTTTCTGAGAAAAATGAGTGGAATGGAGAGAGGCATGAGGGGAAGGGAGAGAGAGAGAGAGAGAGAGAGAGAGAGAGAGAGAGAGAGAGAGAGGAGGCCAAGTGAAAGCAAGAGAGAGGAAGAGATATGAACAGTGGGAGTTGGACACAGAGAGACTCAGAGAGAGAGAGAGAGAGAGAGAGAGAGAGAGAGCTGATGAGTGAAATGACTCTACTGACAGTCCATGTGGACTAAGTTTAGCCGCCGTGGCACAGATGGAGATGGAGATGGTGAAAATGTGAATTGAAACAGCCGGGGGGGGGGGGGGGGATCTGCCGGGAGGAGCCAACCTCAGCCAGCGTGGAGGGATTCATTGTGCCGTTAATCCCCTTTTATCCCACAGGACCCCAAAATAAACTCCTGGGCTCTGGGCTCCGGGCTCAGAGTGAGTGGGCAAGCTAGCGCGCTAATCCTTCCCGTCCCACAGGCCCTGGGACCAGCACTGGCTCTTAGGACGCTGTTATGTCATCGCCACTAAAGCCGGCCGGCCGGCAGGACACAGCATGGCAAAGTGGCACAAATGGCTCTCGTCGTTGCCACTCCACATCAGCAATTTCGTGCATGGCTCAAGGCCCACTTTTTTTTCACAGGGAGGTCCCAGAAAGCCATTCATCCATTCTTTCTTTTCTTTCTTTCTTTTTCTAAATGCAGTTGTGAATGCAGTTATTTGTTGTTGGAAATTGTTGTTGCGCTGCTTTGAGTACAACACGCATGATATTTAAATAATGCCCCTGTGCAAAATTAGCCATGGGAACCAATCTGCCATCATAATGCAGAAGTACTGCATTAGGTGAAGGCTGGAGAAGTGTCTAGTACAAGCCGGGCTTGTAATTGTAATGCTTCTTAGCTCTTAGTAATACTGCAAAGTATTCTAGCATGAGGTCCTTGCAATGTGATCCTTTGAGTGTTGGGTATGGGAATTAATTAGGCATATTGTGATCCAAATCACTTGCTGTAGGCTAGTGATCTGGGACGCATTTGACCTCATATCTTTTGTGGTGTAAATGTTAATGCATTCTCAAAATGACTTAGGCAGTAATTTAAACACACAAGAGGTCAGCTGGACACCTTGGAAAAACTTGATAAATGAGTCTCAACTGTCGCATTGTGATCCAATCCCACACAGCACATTTTAAAAGAGCTATAAGTAGTAGTGTCTGAGTTGTGTCTTGAACACAATAGCATTCATACATTGACTTTTGATACAATGAGCTACAAAGTGTAAGAGAGTATACGGTCCAAGGCTGGTTAGCATGCCCACCTTAGTAGATCTGGACAATACTTTCTTTCTTTTTTGATTAATTTCTTCACATTCTTTCACTATTTCCAGTTCACCTTTGAGTGTTTTAAACTGAAATTCCTACACATGGCCCCTTTAAAACTAAGTCTAAACATAGTCTTGGCCATAGTTTAGTTTCTGCAGAACAAAGGAAGTGAACTTTCAGACCACAGAGCATCCTTCTCCTTCAGCCTTAGCTGCCGCCTCATTTACACTGATGTTGTGTCGGAGCAAACCTAATTAACATGAAAACAAAAAAAGGCTGAAGCCTTTATTGGCAACCATGTTTTATGTGAACAACCTCAGCATGAGTTAATAATGTCACCAAGTTATTTACACAGTCTTTTAAAGCACCACCACCCCCAACATCGCCTGCCCTCCACTCCCTTCCGGCATGCCCTTTAATCAAATTTCATCATCTGCTCAGCTGTAACCACACTTAATGCACTCGCTTCTATGTGAGAAACAATAGCAATGAGATCCATAAATTTAACCAAACCTCAAGCAATTAACTAAATGAGCAGCGCAATAATTCTTTGATGACATGGTGAAAGCCATTTAAGACGAGAATAATTCAAACTGCCTTCGGGGTAATGACTCCATTGCATGGTGGATGCACGCAATGTGCACACAAGTACATTATCTCCGGTGATGTGAGGCGACCTCACATATTTTATCTGCAATTAGTGGTCCTTTGTTCACGAATGGCATTGTGTCGATGCAGTGTATGGCACAATGAGAAGGTCAAAAGCAATGCTTTCAAATATGAAAGGAATGGTCACTCTTTGTTTTCATTATTCTCCTTAGTACTCACATCAGTGCAAACGTAGCCAAGTGTGAGAAATACTTGTGACATTGTGGTGGTAAAAATGCACAATATTGGGATCAGAAATCCAATTACCTAATGTGATTGCAGACGCGGCCATTAGATATGGTGTGTCCTCCATAGAATTATCGTACCACTCAGCATGCAACAACCCCAATCAGATAGAGAGCGCCCATGATGTCATCCCATGGCTCCCTATTAGAGCAATTTGGAGCCGTTTTATCTCCCCCCCTCGTAGGCCTACACTCATCCCCAAGATCAGAGTGGGGATTAAGAGGAGACTAATCAGACTCCCATCGGTTGGGCCCTAAGACTGCATAACATACTTCACAAAGTGTGCTCTATTGGGTGATTCAGAGTTAAATAGGGGTCCAGGGCCCAGTCTCTCTCTGACCGCTGTTTTCAGAAGCACTTAAGAGCGAAGGATGGTGTGGTGATAAAGGGGAAGAACTTAAATACACACAAAGTGAGTCAAAGTGAAACTGAAGTGTGTCTGTCTCATTTGATTGATTGCTGTCTTGAGATGGAAAACGAATCTAAAGACGGAGTCCTCGAAAAGGTCAAGAGAAATCCCGGGGGTTTTGAGGGGGAGAGAAAGACAGTATGATGTCTTTACGTATGATGTTCAAGATGTCATTCAGACTTCATATGACAATACTCAGTGTGGATGGTAGATTCACCAAAAAATATTATTTCTATTTTTGATTTCTTTATTAACTTTGTAATTGACAGAAATCCTAGTGAGTTAATTGTACCGAGGCCACTCTGTGACACAGCTTTCTGCTTGCTCTGGCTGCTATTCTGACTTCCTGTAAGAAGCAGAAAAAAGAAACAGCTTGTCTGGTTCAAAAGACACCTACTCATCACACCACTGCCCATCGAGACGGTTGATCACACCAACTTTATTTATAACTTACACTTATATCCTGTTGATCTTTTGTAATGGTGCGTATATTTACATCTTGAAAGGGCAGGACATTCTGTTCCATTCTCTCAATGGGTTTTTGTGCTTATGAAACATGTCGGCTATGTTCCTATTTGCTGGCTATCGATATCACTGGCTATAAAATTCTATTTAAATATAATTGCATGATTTTTTGAAGACCCTGAACCTAGAAAGAGAAGCCAATTCAAACATCAGACTCATACTCATGTGATGAGCTATGTTGTTATCTTTCCTGAAAATCTTTGATTTGTGCCAGTGACAGAGTTTTGTTCCCAGGGCAAGTTCCCCCCTGGGTTCAAACCATCCGGCAACCTTTGCACAAGTGTCCTGATCAGTGGTGAAATAGTTTGTTTGACTGAAATGTGGCAACAGACGCACTAGATGACCCCAGATGTTGTGTGCAGATGACTACTCTCAGGATATTATACTGTTTCATTTTTGTTCATTTTGTAATATCAAATAAACAATAAAACAACTATTGTGGAAAGTTCTGATACCACTCGTCTTAAAGGTCCGGTCTACGATTAAAATTCAATACACTCTTTGTTTGAGTCGTGTTTTATTTAAATTAATACACCTGGCTGTGTAAATGGGAAACAAACGCCTTCCACCAAAATCACAGACTGTACCTTCAGTATCAACACACTCATTTTTATGTCATCTATTCAGAAATGAGACCGAGGCCTCTGGCAAAGGCTCTTGATCCACTGAGAAAACAGCCAATATACTTCATCTGGGGGACACGTTGTGAAATGCTTGGACTGGAACAATTGTTTGAGCAAATAATGACATAACCCTGGGCAAACTCACACTCTCACACACACACACCTAAAACACACACACACTTACTCCCTCCTGAACACATTCACACACCGCACAGGTTGGCTTCCTAGAAACCTTGTCCGACTTCAGATCACATGTGCAGGGGTGGAGTCTTCTTGGGCCCACTCTGGTTATATAACACAACCGTCTGGCAGGCTGCTGGCCCTCCTTAGGGTCTCTCTGGCTCTCTGCACTTACGTGCATGTGTACTGTGTGTGTGTGTGTGTATGTGTGTGTGTGTTTATGTGTGTGTGTGTGTGTGTGTTTATGTGTGCGTGTGTGTGTGTGTGTGTGTGTGTGTGTGTGTATGGCCCCCCATGAACGGAATTCCACGAAACTTGGCATGCATCCAGAGGGTGTCAATGATCATACTCAAAATTCAAATTTTGTGTAGTTTTGAACATGTCAGACAAAGATACCTACGATTACAACTCCTCATTTTTGCTTTTTCATTTTTAACTATAGGTGGCGCTATACCTCAAATGAGTGGATATGGGATGGGTTGACATGGCCCCTTGAGACCAACATATGAAAAAAAGTTGGTCATCCTAGGTCCTACCGTTCTTGAGATATTCACAGAAAATTGTGTCGGTGGGTGGGTGACGGATCAAAACAAAAACAATGGTTCCGTATCACCCTTGTGGGGCTTCGTGTCCCAGGAATCATTGACAGAAATTCACTGAAGAAAAATAAATAAAATAAATAAATAAATAAATAAAATCTGGAAGAAACAAGACTAAACTTTAGCCTATAGCTTATTGTGGCGATCATATTTTAAAAAAAAAACTGTCCACCAGGCTGCTTGTCAAAATATGTGGATTTGTAATAATACTGAATAGTGTGATTAGCATAATAGTATTATTTGTCCAAGTAATAGTATTATTAGTACTGTATTAGTAATAAGACTAATAACACAGTAGTCATACTGTATACTTAAGGGAAATCTTGCAAACTTTTACAGAAGTTAATTTCCCTGGTTGTGGATGATTCCATTCATGTGAATTTGCTGTGTGAATGTCAGTGAGCAGCGCCCACTCACTTCCTGGTTTCTCCCGACACAGATGAACTCAACTTCCCGTTGGTGAACCTTCACATAGCGATGGCCAATCCTATTGTTGGACCTGAATCTAGCTGCCCTACTGTATACCTCCAAATCGGTGCTAGCATGTTTAGCACTCTTTCTTTGTGCCTGTATATGCAGTGGAACCAAGGTGCTTGAGGAATGTTAGAGGAGTACCATGAATCAAACACACAACCACTGATGTTACATGTAATCAATCATGGCTACACACTGCACTTGAGCTGTCATATTACGAATGGGTGCATGGCAGTCAATGCATCTGAACATGAGTGTCAGGAAGGAATGTGAAATAAGAGAAAGAGTCTTTGCTGATCAACTTATGTGTAGTGAGAGGATTTATCTTCAACCCTATCTCTCTTCATTTCAAGCAATTTCTTATTAAGTGTCCTTGCTTCACTCTATTCCTTCATTATTTTTTTTTACACTTCATCTGGATATCTACTGCTTCTCTACTTCTCTACAGTCTTCTATTTTCATATTTGTATCCCCTCTTTCTCTCTTCAAAAGACTGTATCTGATTATCTTCTCATTCATTCTCCTATTCGACCCTCTCAGTAACCAGACTATCCATTTGATTGACCTGACCTGTCTGTCTCTTCTTTTTTCCATTCTCTCTCTCTTTCTCTCTCTCCATATCTCTCTGTCTCTGTCCCCTATTGTATATATCTCTCTCTCCCTCTCTCTCTCTCTCTCTCTCTCTCTCCGTTCTTGTCTCTCCTCTCCTCTCCCCTCCCCCTTCGTCTCTCTCTCCCCTGCTGCAGAGGTAAATCTCATGACCGGTCTGAAAGGGGCCTGAGCTTAATGCTGAGCCTACATGGCAGTGGTAAGTGATTCAACAGAATCAGGTCAGAGCAGCAGAGCAGAGTTTCCCTCTGATTACAGGGCCAGACACAATGATGACAGTCAGCAACATGAAAGCACAGGGTCACAGCGTGGAGGCTATAATCTGATATACCGTCTGTGGTTGTGTGCTATAGCAGCAAAGTAAAAAGCTTTCCTTTTTTTTGTTCCCTCGCTAGTGCTAATAGAGTTTTTGGATGTACTGTAGGCTGCTATTAAAAATGTATGTTTTCTCCACTTGGCAAGTCAAGATAGAACTGCAAGCTAAAAATATAAAGCTGTGATGTGATGGGAAGACTGCAACTGCATAACACTGTGTCTGTATTAAAATGGCACGGCTTTGCTGATTATACAACCCTCTGGCAGCTGAAATGAAAGGTGAATTAATAATTAATATTTTTGCACAAAAACTGTTTCTGAAAGGGCATATTTAATTTGTGGTGAGAAATTAAGTGAATACATTTGCACAGTTGTCTGCACAGGTGACTTGGTTAAGAAAAGGTTTGAAATTGTGGAGGCCAAAGCGCACGCTTTGCAAAAGAAAGCAAGCACTCTGAATGTTTTCATGTGGGAGACAAGTTGATACAGTGTTTCTTTTTTTGCCTCCTCAAAGGCCACTGTGGAGCTTCAAAGGGCTCCTCCTTATTCTCTAACTGTTTGCACAAAAACTAATGTTTGCCATAAGGAGTGAAGGCAGGGGTAAGTGAAGGGATGTTGGAAACCTGAGTGTTCCCACTAACACACACGCACGCACGCACGCACACACACACACATACGCAAGCACAGACACACACACACACACACACACACACACACACACACACACACACACACACACAGACACACACACACACTCACTCCCCTATCCTTCTCTGGGCTTTAACTTGGCATCATGTCTGGGCAAGCTTGCCAAGCACGCAGCCTGCCTGTGCGACGCCTGAATAGTTCGGCTTTCATCCACGGTCGTCCACCTGCTGAGCAGTAAATACAGTTGCTCTCCTAAAACCCTACAGACAAATTGCTTCGGACTAATTGCCCTTTGTCTCATTGTGTGATCTTGGTCACTCTCCAGCCGTCGCCACTGGCTATGTAAATGGTGGGACCTGCACTGCAGGCCACTCTTCATTCAGTTCCATTACTGATGTCTTACTTGGGGCTTGACTGTGCTTTTGTCCCGCACTGTAAGACCACCCTCTATTAGAATCATTCACGAGGACTTTCTCAGCAAAGCTTAAGCTTGAGTATTACTTCATTGCCATGGTAATACTCTGGCCAAAGCTCAGTGGATAACAAAGTTTGGCTAAATATGTTTGAAGGTGCTGATATCTGTAATACTAATAAAGCCCTGTGGATTAGATCATAACTAATGAAAAGATGAGAAAAAAATATAGAATTGTGCAAATGTGCATTTTTACAAGCGTATTTAACTTTTCAAAAACCTTATTTATTATTTATAATCTCTAAAACCTCTCTCAGTTGTCCTACTTAGTCCTGGTTAGATGCACTGCACTTTATTGACAACCATAATTACAGTATTCTAACAGTGCCACCTACTGTTGAGCTTGATACATGTAACTATAATCTCACTCATCAATACGTTAATGACAGTATCTTTAGTTTTTTTTTGCATTGTGGTGAATCATTTCTATTAATTAGCCTACTATATGTTTTAACGCTACAGATCAATGAGCACAGACAACATGAACTGTCTGAGACAGACTGTTGTACAACCATTGATGAAGGAGGCCCATATTTGGCCTTTGTAAAAGTCAAGGGCATCATATGAGATCACTGTGAATTACTGTATTTTCAGTGCTCTATTTATTTTATTAACAGGGTGGTTTTATATACTCCCACATGATAACTAAAATCATTACAACCATAAATGGCCCCACATAAATAATGGGTAAGGTGATCCTGATGCAAAGCAGTACCCTAAAGCATTTCCATGTCTCTCGATCACATTGACATGTAATGGATGAGGACAGGCCTATTCTTGGGGTTAAAAATAGATCCATATCATGGTTGTAAATGACTGATATGTTGTCCGTTTCCCAACTGAGACTGACACAAAATGACAAGAAAAACGTAAGACAAAACACTGTGATGCACTTAAAACATCAGGGTGCAAAGACAAATGCATCCCTTTATGTCAGCAATAATTCCTCATAAAGGATGTGTACAATATCCACCTCCTAGAACACATCGTACAGCACATAGATTGCATCATGCTCCATTGACAGCATAAATGGTGTGCTAACCCCGCCAACCTTTTCTGCCTGAGCACATTATGAAGATGTATGTTTGTGATGCAGAGGATGCTGAGGTCAAGCCACACTATTAGCTATCTCTGTAACGTCATTCTTTCCACTCTGGCAAGATGTGTGATCTTCATTTACAGTAGTCTCCTGTTTCAATATTGCAGATAAGCATTTTTGTTCTGACTATAGAAAGGAAGTGTGACACTGGACATCACTGTGGACGAGTGATGGCTCCAAAGTGGGCTTTTTATTTCAACCTGTTTATCTTGCATTGTCAATGAATTACAGAGAATAGAGAATAGGCCTACTTATGCCTATGATAGTGTCCATGGTGAATATTTTAATGGACCTATCCACATTATTACACATTTACGTCATGTTACATAATCTGAGAGTTAAAAAGGTTTTAAGACAATATTGTATCATGTTATTTGGCCTATGTCATATTCCTGTTTACGTCAAGGATTTTACATGGGCTACGTGGCCCTCCACGTAAAGGGCCTGATCTGTATAGCAAAATGAGGAGCCAGACATTCACTTCGCCGGTGCACATCGTATATGTATCAACGATGGAGTACAGGAAGCTATCCGGCTCCATTTCCACGCGGAAGTCTTAGCAGCGACAACAACACATAGCATTATAAGCTGCCGACGCTTAACAGTCAGGTTGAGATGTGTCACTGTTAAACATTTGACATAACAATGGTTTCTAGTTTAGTAAATCAGAGGTAAATATGCGCGAAACTTGAGCTAGGTCCGTTCTATGGACCATGCAATAGCGCACGACTATCAGACGGTTGTGAGACAAGCTGCTAGCTAGCTAGCCATCTCAGTGATGAACAGTGCTCATCAATGCGCGATCAGATAGCCTGCCAGGTTACTAGTATGCAAATGTAAGCTAGTAGTCCAAATTGTAAATATAACTACGACAAAATGGATGACAAATACAGCAGTAATGTTCTTTCCAGTGGGAAACTTGGGCGAGTCGAAGTACCAAATGCCAGGTGAGAAGCCTAGCCTACCTAACGTTAGCGTGCTAATCGGCCCTTTTTTTTTATGATACCGTTATTAAGTAAGTGTATTGTAAAATTGCACTGTCTCCAAAGGATGCTAATATGGATTCACATTTCTTTTCAGTCTTACAAGGTACATAGTACTGCTTTGGCTGACGAAATTGTTGAAGGCCCTTGGAATATTTGAGTCTTATGATTTACTTAAAGTGGTACACATAGTTCAATTTCTCTTCATACTTAAGTTGGGGTGAGTATTGTTGACAGTAGCCTTTGTTATCACAGCCGCGAGTTTAAGATGATTTTATCTATGTAAGTATATGACTGTATGTAACCATTTTACACTCTTCTCCACAGATGTGCAATGCTCTTGGTTTTCTTTCAGAAACCATTCTCCTCGGGGAAAATGATCACCAAAAGACAGGTGACCGCTTACTTTCTTCATGGATCAGCACTTTATGGGATCTTTATTAGGACCTTGTAATAATGGCATAATGTATCTGTACTTGACAGTGGATCAGGATATTCAAGCATTCAGTGATCAGTTGCATCATATCTCTGTTGGGCTTTTTTGGACTAACACTTTGTGGACCATTAAGGTAAAGGCACATACATTTTTTTTTACAATTTCCTAAGAAAGATGTACTATGTATCTGGGCTTAGACATAAATATACTCTTTGCTTTCTCAACAGAACACTACTACTCTTTGAGCACAGCGATGTGGTGGTTATTACACTGCTTAGTGTGCTTTTCACAAGTTCAGGAGGAGGACCTTCTAAGGTAAAATAAATAAATGAACGTACACAAAAGTCTTCTTCTTAAATGTGTTGTAATGGTTTGTTAAGCCTTGTAGCTTCTGCTTTTGACTTGACTTGATGTCTTGCACTACAACTGATTTGACACAGCTCTGTAAAACTGATATTCTGTTGGTTTAATGATCTTTTCTTCAGACACGTGGTGCTGCTTTCTTCATCATTGCTGTGATCTGTCTCCTGCTCTTCGATAATGATGATCTTATGGCCAAGATGGCTGAACACCGTATCCTTTAAAACGCAAGTTGAAAATGCCTTTGCATTTTGCTGAGTTTGTTCTGTTGCCAGCATTTTGCCACTATTAACTATGCAATGTAGATACTGGTGGTGAATGGAGATGATTGAAACATCCAGTATTACACAGAAAACTGTAAAATGTTCTGTGGTCAATCTGTGAGCATCTGTGAGAGTTCTTCTGAGAACTGTATGGTTGCACAGAACAATCAGGGTTTCGTCTAACTCACTTTCTCGTGACTGTCTGCATTCCACACTGTCCCTGGCCTGCTCCTATATTGGCCTTAATTGAATTTCAGCTGAGGGGCATCACGACAGTGCTCTGACGCATGCACTCTACACAGGTATATCCTTTTTAGGAGTGGCAGACCACAAGGTGAGTAACCTGCCTTCACCTCACAGCGAGGGCCTGTGAGGTGATCATAGTGAAATTCAACAATTTCCCTTAGGGGGTAGATAAAGTTGTCTGGCTCATT
The DNA here is from genome assembly GCF_046254945.1 of Alosa pseudoharengus. Lineage (NCBI taxonomy): Eukaryota > Metazoa > Chordata > Actinopteri > Clupeiformes > Clupeidae > Alosa > Alosa pseudoharengus. Next base: position 24,679,502 of record NW_027468609.1, read on the forward strand.
GTCTCTGTGTTATTTACTGTCTGTGTGTCTTGTCGTCTGTCTGTCATATTGTCTTAGTGCCTGTGTCCACTAATCGTATTCTTTGCACTGACGGCGCCCTCAACCTCATTTTCAGCTTCAGTCAAGTGTTTATTGTTGCTAGGTTACGAAGTTTTGATTGGTCGTCGATAGAGAAGTGACATTGACGAGCCCAGCGCTGTTTTTAAACTTGAACAGATTTCAACTTTCAGTGCTCTGGGCGCTGCGGGGGGGGGGTCCATCATCTATTGACGTGCTACTTCAACCACTCACATCGAAGCCAACCCGTGACGCTGATAACAGTCTCACAGTCGCTTCTACGCTATGTCACATCTATGAAACTCCCGTCCTGCGTCCTGATTGGCTGTACCATAAAATCGGGTGCAGAAATCACTCTCAATGGAAGAGGTCCCAGATGGATGTGAGTGAAGCTAGTCGGAGCTAAGCGGAACGAAATTCATCTGGCGAGAGTCAGGTTAATAGAAAATAGTGCAAAAAAAAAACCACAATTGGTGGGCACAAGCCATTATTGACTTACTTTGAACTGCATTGACTCTGAGTTGCCTCATCACTCTTCCTCTGCATCTCCAGGGTGGGGTTGTACTACTGGTGGTGGCGCTGTGCCTGAAGGTGGGGTTCAACACCGCCTCCCGGAAGCTGTCAGTGGAGCTCGGCGGAGCGAAGCGGCTCTATGCCCTCTCCAGCTTGGTCTCCACCATGGTTCTCCTCCCCTGGGTTATAGTCCTGGCTGCCACAACAGAGGTAGAGGATTATTCTACTATACTATGGGAGGCATCCTAGCCATTTTGTTTTTTATTTATTAATGGTCTGTGAATGACCAAGAACTAATCCTAACAAAGCCACAACTGTGGTTTGGTTCAGTTTTAAGTTGCTGCTTTTGATTTTAGTTTTCTTTGATTGCAAAGTTGTAACAATAAATGGAAAATTTTTGCATGTGCGTGATGTGCAAAACAGCTACAGATGTGTAAAACCACCACATTGGCACTGTGTGGAATAGTTTTGTCTTGAAATCCAAAATCCTGAAAGGAGAGCGCTTTCCCTGACTCTGACCCTGTGATGTAGAGCAAGGTGGAGTCGTGGTCAGCCCTCATTCTGCCCTTTGCCATGATCATCTTCTCCGTCATGATCCTGGACTTCTACGTGGAGTCCATCTGCGTGGCCAAGATGGAAGCCCCCCGCTGCGCCCGTTACGGTGCCATCTTCCTCTTCCTCAGCGGCCTGCTGTTGGCCAACTTCTGGACGCATCCGCTGACCGACCAGCTGAGGGCCATTAGCAAGCCTGCGCAGCAGTCCAGCACCGAGCACGTGCTCTCAGGGGGGGTACTGGTCAGCGCAGCCTTCTTTCTCATGTGTGAGTGCCATTTACACACATGCATGATGAACACTCCCTTTTTGTTTGAAAAACACAGCCATTTCAAATTTGAAAGTGTCCTGTATTGCAGAATTAACAAGGTCTATCTGACATGCTCACAAATATATTTTGCACCAGATAATCTAAAGATAATTTATATAAATAACATTTAAATAACACAATTATTTTTTGAGAGGTGGTAACATCACTGCCTGACAATTAGTTGACGTGGGTTTGATTCTTTAACCTGCCGTTGCGAGTCTGTCACTTTGGATAAAAGCGTCTGCTTAGCTTAGCTTTAGCCCCAGTTCCTAACTGCACAGCGTCTTTGCTGACATGCATCATCTCCTTCCCTCTCCTCTCAGCCGACAGCATCCTGTCATCCCCATCTAAGAAAGGCCAGAAGGGGACCTTGGTGGGCTACTCTCCTGAGGGTACCCCGCTGTACAACTTTATGGGCGACGCCTTACAGCACACGTCCCAGTCCTTGCCCAGGTTCATCAAGGACTCCCTCAAGCAGATCCTGGAGGAGTATGACTCCAGGCAGATCTTCTACTTCCTCTGTCTTAACCTGGTGAGTGGTATCTATCTATCTATATATATATCTATCTATCTATCTATCTATCTATCTAATATTGCAGATCATTCTATCTTTTCTTTAAGACCTTGGCATTTAGGGGACAAACATGGATTGACATTACAAAGTCAATTACCTGAGATAAGTGTTCTGTCCCACAAACTTAGCATGTTATTTCAATCGCTGTGATGTGCAACTTCAGAGACACATATTTGCATGTATGAATCTGCATTATGTGAATGCAGAAGCGTTTGTGCCTTTTTGTTTAGTGCTGTTCTGTGGTTGTGGTCTCTCTGTCACAGGCCTTGACCTTTGTGGAGCTGTTTTATGGGGTGTGGACCAACAGCCTGGGCTTGATCTCTTGTGCCTTTGTTTAATGCGGTGCTGTGGTTGTGATCTCTGTCACAGGCCTTCACCTTTGTGGAGCTGTTTTATGGGGTGTGGACCAATAGCCTGGGCTTGATCTCAGATGGTTTCCACATGCTGTTCGACTGCTCCGCTCTGGTTCTCGGACTGTTTGCTGCTCTGATGACGCGCTGGAAAGCAACCAGGATATTCTCCTACGGGTCAGTAACATCAATGTCACTCAAAAATCGTCCTGTTGTTCACACTTTTGGAAAACATGGTTTTACATGGTTTGTAGCAATCGTGTATGCTGTAAGTTGTGGTTAGTGCAGTGTCTTTAAAATGAAGGTCAATTCATGTAAACGTTCAAGCCTGTATTAAATGATTAAGCACAACATAAGTTAGAATATAATGAGAAATGTCACAAAAACATCATATGAATCATGAGAGATTAATCTAAAACACTATGCTTAACGGTTCGATATCCAGCTTACTTAGCAGCCTTCTTTAGTTTTAGTTCTGAAATCATGTTAACACGGGTCTTTCTCTTGTAGACGTTGTGTTTGTTGAATTACATCCTGTTTAAATATGTTCATGTATATGTTTGTCCAGGTATGGCCGTGTTGAGATTCTCTCGGGATTTATCAACGGCCTCTTCCTCATGGTCATCGCTTTCTTTGTGTTCGTGGAGTCCGTAACCAGAGTTCTGGATCCCCCCAACATCAACACAGACATGTTAACGGTGAATTTGCACTCTACTTTAAAACAGCGAGTCACATCAGCGTCCACTATATCCCTGCATCCCTAGGCATATTTTACTGACACTATTTGAGTAATAGAATTAATCTCCCACTGATTAATGAAATATCCTGACCTCTTGTTTTCTGCTTTATTGTGTTACTCCCAGAAAAGAGTATCATAAACAGAATTGACTCTCAGGATATCAAACCTCAGCCCTGAATAAGTTTCTCCTTATTTCCTCTAATGTTGGAATATATGTCACTGTAAGTGACTATGAAAACAGTTCTAGTGGTCATAGGACTAGGGGTCCTAGTTCCTAGGACACCTCCTAGTGGTCATAGTTGCACATTGCAATTTAGTATTTTGCTCTATATTAAGCTGTTCTATAGTAACCTGATGAAACTGACTCCTGGATGTCTCTCTGTTCTCCTAGCCTGTCTCAGTTGGCGGCCTTCTCGTCAACCTTGTGGGCATCTGTGCTTTCAGTCACGCCCACTCCCACGGCTCGGCCAAGAGCAGCTGCTCTGGCCACGACCACGGGCACTCTCATCATGGGCACGGCGAGCACGGCCACGGAGGTCATGGGCATAGCCATGGCGGACATGGGCACTCTCATGGCGGACATGGGCATTCCCATGGGTCTGGTGGAGGGGGCATGAATGCCAACATGAGAGGTAACAGCTCCATCTTGGTCTGTGGTTTTGCTCTTTTTCAGGAATGATTGAATTGGTAGATTATGTTGAGCAGACTGCTTTTCAGAGATATAGATAATGATTTTTACTAGTATTGCCCTAATTACATTTGAATCTCCTTATTCTGTGAGGGTTTAAGTACTCAGTACTTTTGTTGTATATAAATAGATTCATTGTAGTCATTTAATAGAAACAAATCCAAAATATTTATGAAGAAGTAATGGACCATATGCACGGGACACTGTTGCACCTAGTGAATCAGCACGATACGATGTAGAAGGATTTATGAGTGTGTTAAAATGGCGTTTACAAACGGAAGTTCGGGAGGAACATGACGGAATTTGCCATGCCTCTTTCAATCAGACAGGTTATTTATTCGCAGACTTCCGCTACTACGGCCTCTTTCTCTTTCCAGCTAATCAACCCTCCCCACTTTTCTCTTTGCCTACCTAGGGTGCTGCGCAACCTCCTTCCACTTCCCCCGTAGCGACCGCGTCGCTACTTTTTCCCCTTTCCCCATCATCTCCCGCCGGCGCGAACCACGTTTTTCCCCAGCCAGGGACCGCGTCCCTGGTTCTCCCTCACCCCTCTTTCCCTGGATTGGTGCCACCACCCTATAGGCTACCGTATCGGCATTTCATCTGAGACCATGTCTACATGAAATAGTGATCACAAAATGTATTTAAGGGAGCATCGCTTTAACTCAATGCCGGTGTTGGCCGTAAGGCAGCTGATACACAGGAGCTGTTGCTCTGTCATTTATTGACAAGAGGGCAAGGGAGGAATTTTTCTCCTTTAAATGTTTTTTTGCCTTCCTCTGTGTTCAGAGAGTGCCAGCATATTAAAGACCTTCCCTAGCTGACCAAGGGAGCACCTGCACCTGCGTGTAGCTCTGCTCTGTTCCTCGGAATCCTCTCTAATAATGTGTTGCTGCTCATTACTTCTCTTGCCGTTATAGCTACCGCAGTTAGCTACAGCAGCCTATTTTAATTGCGTAGGCCTTACTAGCCTACTAAACATTGGGGTGCATAGATGTTAAACTTCACAACCGTGTGTTTGGGCTAGGGGTGTAACGGTTCATGTATTCGTATTGAACCGAAACGGTACGGGCGTCAAGGTTCGGTGCATGAATTTACACGGAGAATACACGGTATAAAAATAAATAAAACTCGTGTGCGGATTAATTAATGTCATGCGCAATTACTGTTAAGTAGCGAGAGTTACGGGAGTTCTTTAGCGACACCTAACGCAATCTTTAGCCTCGCCTTAGCTCTGAAGCTCTGATTGGCGCCTATGTTTTTTTTGTCAGGTCGTCGGTCGAGTCCGTCAGTCATTAGCAGCACTAAGGTTAGACCCACAAGAGTTAGAGGATCCGCTGGTCTCTTTAAGATCGCAAGTTTGAGAACTTCAGTTACAGTAACGTTAGTACAGGCGAAAGAGTGGTGGATAAGATGAAACTGTGTGTCGGCGTTGATCAGCAGTTGTTGGGTATGTGAGTGGAAAAAATGCTACACATATTCGAAGCCATCACCCAGATGATGTAGGCTACCAATCACTGAAACGAGGGGAAAAAAAACTTACCCTGCGCTTCAGCAGCCTTTGGATACACATACAAATAGGACCAAAACCTATGGCTTAAATTAAATGATTTCGTAATGACAGAAAGCTATGTAAATCGCGTGGTAATTACCATTATGTTGGGGTAACTTGTAACTTCTCACATGAGGAACTGGTAGTGTTAAGTGCATAGACAGCAAAATAAAGTGACAACGCTAACCAGGCTAATAAACAAACCATGCTACGGTGAGTTAACGTCAAAGGGCATAGTCACGTGACTTCTAGTTGTAGTCTGTTTATGAAATAAAAGGAGCAATTTCGTTTTTTTAAAAAAGGCAAAATATTGTGATATTTTCACAGTTAGTAGGCTAGATTATTACTTTACACACAATACAAAAAAATATTGAGGCAAATTGTAGACCCTTCCATATACAACTAAACACAGATGTTGAAGGTCTTGCTTAAGTGGATTTTTAAAAATCATTTTTCTATGTAATTTGCACTTTCAGAAATAAGAGATGCTGTAGGCCTATTTTCAGTTTTATAGCTGATTGTCTTATTTTGTTTACAAGTTACAGATGGAGTCTGGGTACTTATTGTAGGGGAGACTGGGGTTGGTTGTCACAATTTTTACTCATGCATGAATTGCTCATCTTCAAAAACTCTTTCAGCAGTAATTCCTACATGAAATGAAAGCTTGGGGTCTTGGCTTTAAATGTGTATAATTTTTACTTTTAGAATGTATTGTAACAGGGAGCAATTAACCATCAAAGACACTCTGACACAATGTGACAATCAACCCCATCACGGGGTTGGTTGTCACAGGGTATGGGGGTTGGTTGTCCCTATAGAGTTTCAATGGGATTTCAGTGATAAAATGGGATCTTAAAAAATGATGTGTAACTTTTTAGTTTTTTAAGCTAGAAACTGCAAATAAGTTTTAATATGAATACCACCCCTATGATAGTTGTCATCAATGCCCCTTATGTTTAAACAATGGGATTAAAGGAGGTGATCAGTTATTGAATTGTCTACAGTGTTGAGAAATGAAATGAAATCATTTTCCGTGCTAAAACCTCTTTATTATCATGTAAGTTGCAAACAAAGTTGCAAACACAGTGACAACTGTGTCTCAGTGACAACAAACACATGTGACAACCAACCCCACGAGCTATGTGACAACCATCCCCAACTGACCTCTTGACAAAGATGTTAACCTAGCTGCCACATGGCTTTAACTTGATAGCTAAAATATGACTCAAAATAAAGCTACTACCTTTGGCTTTTTAATGAGTGTTTTGTTTTTGAACTACTAATATCCTACAAGCTCTCAATACAAAAACAACACCAACATGAAAATTTACTCTGACCCATGAAATTTAAAAATTGTCTCCTCACCTCAATGCTGTGTGTCTGCTCAGCAAAATTCCTAGTGCAAATGAGTAAGCTATCAAAGGGTAACATTTTGATATCAAAATTTTACCACAGCATCACCTAGTGTGCCTGGAATAAGCAATGTGACAACCAACCCGTGAGACAACCAGCCCCGGTCTCCCCTACTGTTTAGACTACATCTTACACACTTCAGGCTGTTCAGATAGCTCAGGGAAGAGACTGAATGACACTAGGTGGTACAGCCTGAGACATGTAAAAAAAAAAAAATGCTTTCTGCATTTTTGTTTTGCTTTTCCCTCCATTGTACCGAACTCGTACCGAACCGTGATGTCCGAACCGAGGTATGAACCGAACCGTGACTTCTGTGTACCGTTACACCCCTAGTTTGGGCTGTTATTTTCAACATCTAGGCCTACTCTCTCCTGCAGCCCTATACAATTTGGCTAATTACTTTTTCCATCGCATGGAAAGATCCCCCCTCCAGACTACGTACGCTCCGTTACTCGCTTCTGGCAGCTCGCAGCTCAATGCTGTTCTAACGCAAATCGGAATCCCAGCAGGCTGTTACTCATTATTTTATGGTGCAACCACCAACGCGGCAAAAAACGGCCTGTCCGATCAAGCGCTCAAAACTCTAGGCCCGTGGTCCTCCGACGCCTATCACTCTTATATCAGATCAAGTCTCTCTGATCTGAGGGAATTAGCGCACCTCGCGCTCTCCCGTCGAATTTGTTCGCGTGGTCCTGGTTATAGGGTCCCTCATCTTTAACGCATTTTTTGGGGTGTATTGCGGAATCCTGCACGACTCCTGCCTGCGCAGTTGACTCCTGCACGATCCCGCAAATTACTTCAGGACCCTGGCCAGAGACTTCGCCAAACATGCTTTTCTATTATGCTATTATATCTGTTTGCAAATTACGGAATGTTAACTAGTGAATTGTTATTATTGGGCACTGAAGATATTCAGTGTCGGAGTGAACATATAAGGTTTAGAATATAACAGATGATGCCGTTACAACACAGCTAACACTCCACCAGAAATAAAGGCTTAAGAGCCTTCTGTGCATATGGTCCATTGATGATAGCTGAAGTTTAGGTAGGTCAACATGTCCCGTGTGTCTGGGTTTCTGACCCTCCACTGATGCATTCTCCACTTCACTACTGATAGACTTACTGAGGTGCTGTCTCTGTCCTGACCAGGTGTCTTCCTGCACGTGCTGGCCGACACACTGGGCAGCGTGGGGGTCATCATCTCCACCGTGCTCATCCGGCAGTTCGGCTGGTTGATCGCCGACCCCATCTGCTCGCTCTTCATCGCCACACTCATCTTCCTCAGTGTCATTCCCTTGCTGAAGGACGCCTGTGAAGTTCTCTTGTTGAGGACACCTCCCGAGCACGAGAAGGACCTAAACATGGCGCTGGAAAAGGTTGGGCATTGACCAGGGGCCTATTGCACAAAACTAGGATAAGGGATTAAGCCGGGATATCTTGGTTATCCTGGCTCAATTTATCCGTGATCCAGTTGCACAAAAGCGGGATAGGGGGCAGCAGGATATGTTATGGTATAAATCACCATGGCGATTTATTCTGTGGAGCTAGCCTGCTCCAGACCAGGCTAAGTTCCAGGATCTATTTAATCTCATCCCTTATCTCAGTCAGCAGTCACCTCAAACGGAAACCAATAGTTATTCCACTGCCCACTACACATTGTTATCACATATACCTAGACCCACTGTCATTATTTAAACGTTTGTGATCATTAATTAACTTTTACATACTCGCCATTCCCGACCTGTCATGCGACAATGTGACGTCACGGGAGTGCCTAACCATTTCACGCGTGGTGGTCGCGGAACTAGTTGCAATATTCTCCTTAACAGAGGTGTTGCTGTTGTGAGAAGGCTATCTACCTACTTCACACCGTAGAAGAAGCAATGAAGCCGCTCTAGTTGCCATGGTGAATCAGTGAATCTGTGATCGGTGACGGGGTCTATTTGAGGGAGCCGTGAGCGCGCACTTATCCAGGATAGGTTTCACCTGGCTTGATGAATCTGTGTCTGCTCATCCTGGCTTGCTCGTTGTGCAACCAATTAAGCCTGTACGCTATTATTTTGGATTCATTGAGCGCAGCTCAGTAACTCCCGGATGTCTTAATTCAGCTTTTGTGCAACAGGCCCCAGATCTCTGTATGTTTGTGTCATTAGAATCTGGATGTTTGAGAGCGGCATGACTTAAGGGCATCAGGAAACTATTTTGTTCTTGTTGGTTTTGAAACAAGATGTGTTGATGTGAAGAAGGGATTTACCAGGCTTTTTAAAGGGAAACTTGGCAGGATTTCCCCCTCTGCTGGAGAAATTGTGCATTATGCTATTTCAAAATGTGGAAAAATGATACGATAAACGATAAAGCACATGGATTTGTTTACAAGCTAGCAAAACGGTTAGCATAAGTCTGGCAGACAATGTGGATGTTACAAGGTAAGAAACACGATTTAAAACTAGTTTCTTGTTTCTCACTTATCTTTTCGGGACGGTAGTCTCAATGTTGCAAGGTTGGTTTTCCGCCTGGGGACGCTAGGGGCAGCGATAAAAGTCACCATTTTCACCGGAACAGGTCATTTAACCATCCAAATGATTTCTAAACGGGTTTATGACGTTGAAATAGTTGCCAAGTTCCCCTTTAAATTTGACTGTTCCCTTCCCTGTCTGTAAAGACCATAAAAAGGAAATGATCATAGAGCATGGGTGAATTAGAAATGCATATAGTTTCTATACATAGAATATTCTATATATTGCTCTAATTTATTATGCTCCCTCCCAATACACCTGAAAGATGCCTAAAGATGTTGGCTGATTAAAATGAAGCCAATTAAGCATGTAAAATTTTATATCAGAATAAAAGCTCAGCTGTCAAATCATCTTATTTTTTCCTGGACGGTATGTAGAGCAGAAGTATATCAGGGGATATTATACAATGGTTGAAAGATGTATGGCATGGATCCTCTAACGTTCGGAGCCTCAGCTCATGAAGATTTCACGTTTCATTCATGTTGTTTGTGTTTTCCAGATTCAGAAAATAGAGGGTGTGCTCTCATTCCGTGACGCTCATTTCTGGAGACATTCGGCCAACGTCATAGCGGGAACAATCCACCTTCAGCTGATGTCAGATGTGGTGGAACAGAGGATCATTCAACAGGTGTGATGGCCTTTCAGAATCCGCTTAGTCACTGATCAAGTGCTTTATACCTAGTATATGTTTATCTGGCAAAATACATTTTCCTGAATTCTTCAAAGCTGAGTAGGCCTATAATGTCTTGAAGAATAGGTAGAAATGTTTTGGACATTTTGCATATTTGAATTTGTGTTCTCAGTAAACTGACCCAAAATATTCTATTGTGGATAATAGAATTGTAGTTGACAACAAATGGCATTTTGGTCCTTTTCCTTTCCTCTTTCCTTCCCACTTCCTTATCTTCAGTATTATGTATAGTTTCATAATTTGGCAATCTTGTTCATGAAGAAGCTCTAGTGTCTAGAACTGTCTCGATTCTATGGAAGTAGTACTAATTGCTGCACTAACATGTCCTTTTTGCACTGTACCTTGATTGTTTACTTTTTTGTAAGTCGCTTTGGATAAAAACGACAGTTCAATGTATGTATGTGTTTATGTATGTACTGACTCTTGTGTTTTCTCCCATCAGGTCACGGCTATATTGAAAGACGCTGGTGTGAATAACCTGTCTGTGCAGGTGGAGAAGGAGGCCTATTTCCAGCACATGTCCGGCCTCAGCACAGGATTCCATGAAGTTCTGGCCATGACACAACAAATGGAGTCCATGAAGTATTATAAAGATGGAACATGTATCATGTAAAATAAAGATGTGTTTTTAACCAATTAAAATGGGACGAGAAAATAATAAATATGTTTTTAAGTTGTTCAAGTTGTATTTGTTCATTATTGTTTTTTTAAAAAAGAGAAAACACACTATTTTCATATTATCACATACATTGTCATATTATCTTGTGTATGTAGGTGCCTTGTCCTCAATGTGGCAGAAAGTGGACATGCGTGATGAAATCGCTATTTATCTAAAGGGATTACATAGGCCTAGTCTATTTAGTACATGAAGGTCTTTTAATACAGACAGCTGCGCCTGAAGACTTGTCCATTTTATAGGCCCATAGTAGCACTGACCCACCCTAATAGACCGTGTAGAAGGTGAAGGCAGCAATGACCCAATTTTTCCACCAAAGCCTGATGAGGGGAAGGTGAGCTGGATTTTCTCACCAATGCGTCGTCGTCGTCATCAAATCTAGTCAAGAACTAGCTTAGTGAAGTGTCATTAGCCTCATTAAACTTCATGCAGATCTGACTAAACGTGATGCATGCTGGACTTACGCATTCCATATGTATTATGTCCAGCATTACATTACATTACATTACATTTGGCTGACGCATTTTTAGCCAAAGCGACTAACAACATGGTAAACAGTTTAAGTTTAGAGCAATTCTCAACAATATTAGGACAATTTAAAAAAAAAACATTAGAGTACAGTAAGAATAAGTGCATCAGTGAGTGCTGTTTTTAACAGTTACGTGTCAGTTTAAGACGGCTGGTGAGTGCTAGGATCAGCAAGGCTTGTTGTAAGTGTTGCTATGAGAGGAGATGTTCTCTAAAGAGCTGGGTCTTCAGGAGTTTTTTGAAAATGGAGAGGGAATGGAAATGGAGAGCATGAAATGGAAAATGGAAATGGAGAATGGAAAATGGAAATGGAGAGCATGTTCTATCACGTTTAGCAGTCGGACAAATATAACACATATAGCTCCCTCTAGCTTGAATTCAGAACCACCTGTCGCCTAGCTTACTGTACATGAACAGGCAATTTGGCATAAAATGTTTGATACGGACATTAAAATGACATTTAGGGCTAAACTGAAGCCGATATTAACTTTTTTTTTTTTTTAAAGGCTTTTTTTTTTTTTTTGTTACTTCAAAGTCTGTGATGGCTAGTTCTTCAGAAATTCGGCTCGAGCGAGACCTGTTCCATTGTTATGACTTGTACCTCGCAATAATGTGGCAACCAGAACATTGTTTCACCAAAAGTTCTATGATATCAGATACATGTAACCTAGCATCCAAGCCTAAATAGCCTACTTTTGTCTACTGAGTGTTGATGGTAAGAACCGGCTTGCAGACTAGCCTACAAAAGGACGAGAAGTGTTTTCAAACTGGCTAGTCGCCTAGTTAATGCTCTGAACTAACGAGAACTGCTTTCCTTGCTTTACTTTCCTTGTTCTTGATAGGCCTACTGTTATTCCATTTCCATAACATCTTAATTTTCTATTCTTGGAGCAATGTCCAGGCAAGCGAATTGGGGAGAGTACAGTTCTGACGACGACGACGACATCTCTACAACCAACAGAAATGCCTTCAGGTAGCCTAGGCTATGCGCTCCAAGAGCCACTAATCACAGTGAGTTTACAAGTTAAGTTAAAAAAAACAAAAAACTTTGAGTCATCAAATCTATCCAACAGGACTTTCAAGATGAGAAGGCAACACAGGAATTTGAAGTCACAAAAGCCCTTTAGTGGGTTTGCATGCCTCTTCATCTCCAAAATGAAAACTGAGGACAGCTGGGGTAGCCTAACTTTTCTAGTAATTCAGCTTAAAACATTTCACACACTAACATTGCTAAATAGCAAGTAGCCTATTTGCACAAATTCTGTTAGGCCTATATTGGATCATGAGTAACATTTATGAACACATTTTTAGGCATAAAGTCCCATGTGCTGAATGCCGAGACCTTTCTTAGGAAGATGTTCATGGAGTCCCCCTGTGCCTCTGCCATCAACTCTTGCCGGGCGTCCGTCTTCAGATGCATCCCCCATGGGCAGAATCATCAGAGGTCCTGCACCTCCTCTGGCTACTCATCCTCTGAGGAGTGGGAGCCACCACCCACCAGGGGAATGACAAGCTCCATAAGCCAAAGACTAAGTGAGCATGATTATAAAGTATAGTTGTATAACAGTACACCGCACATTTGCAAGTGAATGCTTGATGACAGGCCTACAGTGCTGCTTTAAAGTTTGTGAACCCTCAGACATGTCAGATTTTTTTTTTTGTCCAAATTTCCGTCAATGATTCCCGGGACACTGAAAGACCGGGGTAAACGAAACTTGGTGGGCATGTAACCCAATATGGATAGCATGGAACCATGGTTTTTCGTTTTGATCTGTAGCCCCCCCGCTGGACTGCACCCCCCGAAAGGAGGGTAGGACAGACACAGATTTCTGTGAATATCTCGAGAACCGTAAGGTTTAGGAGGACCATTTTTTTTTTGTATGTTGATCTCAAGGGGCCATGTCAACCCATTCCATAACCACTCATTTCATGTATAGCGCCACCTAGTTAAACACAAAAAAGTAAAAATTAGGTGTTGTAATCGCAGGTATCTGTGACCTAACATAGTCAAAACTGCACGAAATTGGAAGTGTAGGATCATTATGACACCCTCTGAATGCACGCCAAGTTTCGTGGAATTCCGTTCATGGGGGGCCACACAATAAATTAATTTATGTTACTATACACCAACTGGCCTGTAGGTGGCCGGAGACAGTTTTCTGTGAATATCTCGAGAACCGTAGGGCCTAGGAGGTCCACCTTTTTTTTGTATGTTGGTCTTAAGGGGGCATGTCAACCCATCCCATTACCACTTATTTCATGTATAGCGCCACCTAGTTAAAAATTAAAAAGCAAAAAATTAGGTGTTTTCATCACAATATCTCTGGCTGACATGGTCAAAACTGCACGAAATTGAAAGTGTAGGATCATTATGACACCCTCCGAAGACATGCCAAGTTTTGTGAACTTTCGTTCATGGGGGGCCTTACAATAAAATAATTTATGTGTACATTTAGTGACCGTACACCAACAAGGATTCCCGGGACACTGAAAGACCGGGGTACACGAAACTTGGTGGGCATGTAACCCCACATGGATAGCATGGAACCGTCGTTTTTCGTTTTGATCTGTAGCCCCCCCGCTGGACTGCACCCCACGAAAGGAGGGTAGGGCAGACACAGATTTCTGTGAATATCTCGAGAACCCTAAGGTTTAGGAGGACCATTTTTTTTTTGTATGTTGATCTCAAGGGGCCATGTCAACCCATTCCATAACCACTCATTTCATGTATAGCACCACCTAGTTAAACACAAAAAAGTAAAAATTAGGTGTTGTAATCGCAGGTATCTGTGACCTGTGATCTGTAGCCCCCCCGCTGTACTGGACCCCCCGAAAGGAGGGTATGGCAGACACAGTTTTCTGTGAATATCTTGAGAACCGTAGGGCCTAGGATGACCAATTTTTTCCGTATGTTTGCCTCCAGGGGTCATGTTAACCCATTCCATGTGCACACATGTGCATAAACAGATACACGCGCACACACATACATTCACAGTAATCATACATCCAAACCCTAATTTGTTAAGATGACCTTCCAAATAATAGACCAAAACAAAAGAAGGTTATAGTTTCATTATATATTAAACAAAAGTGGTTTAGTTCACAAAAACTCATAATATGATTTATGTGAACCCATGTAGTTAATTTCCCCCTTTTGCAACCACCACTTCAACTAAACTTCTTCTGTACCCATTCACCGGTGTCACATCTGGTTCTGCCGATTTTTGCCTACTCCTCCTTGCAGAACTGAGCCAGGTGAGAGAGGCTGGAGGGTCAACTGGCATGTACTACCCACTTCAGATCTAGCCAAAGTTCTATTGAATTGAGGTCAGGACTGACCAATCCAGAGTATGAATTCTCTTTATCTTAAAAGCCATTCCTTGGTCATTTTGCTTGACTGCTCATAGGGTCATTGTCCTGTTGTAAAACTCCAAACTGTCCGTGGGGTTCACTTTCAAGCAGCACTGTATAAGGAGAGCCCAGTAAGAGGCACGTGAGAGCCCCAGTCTGTCTGTCTCATGTTGTGTCCCTGTTTCTCCCCTCAGAGAATTCTCTACCGAAATTGATTTGCCAAATAATCAGCGTAATTTTCACAATTTTCACCGTGGTCCTATGCAGTAGGTGAGCTACATAGTCTCAGGTTTAGTCATCTTTGACCTTTTAACCCATCAAAACCCATCCTCATACAGTTCATGTGTTTCTATCTGCAGGTGAATGTTTCCAGACACAGAGAGCCAGATTTGAGGGCCCACTATAATTGTACTGATTGTCTGTGCTGACAATCAATTATAGAGAATTACAAAACACTATATTAAATAAATCTTATAATTTTTTCAGAATGTATGTTTTTTTTATGTATTAGCCCAGCTCCTGACACTGTTTTGCTCATTGTTTCCTTGATACCTGTGACTGTTGCCTATTGTAATTACATGATGTTCGTAATGTTAATTTAATAAAGAGAATAACCTAAACCTATACCTAGATGCTAGACCTATACTTCATTACTTTCCAAGTTCTTATACATTGTAATTGTTCTGTATTTTTTCTGCACCTGCACTCACAAATGAATGCGTGTGCTGAGTTAATTGAGGAAGTTTTGGAGGCCGACACAAACTGCACACACTGGCTTGGTTGCCACTCCACCCATTCCACAGATGCAGTGTGGGTGTTGTCACAGGTGTCTAGGTGTGCCAGCCTCCCAAGCAACATTTCAAGGCAGAGACTCGGAAAGCAGACAATCAGGTAAGGTTTCTCAATATTCCCCGGTTAAAGAGATTTATTTATTTTTGTTTTGTAATGGTGTTGTGCTTGATTGTTAACAAGCTGGTTTTGTGGCTTTTTAGATGTGAAATGAAGGTCCAGAGTTAATGACCATCTCATATAGCATAGCATATTTGCAATGTTTTTCGATTCAGTATGTTATAATATGGACATTTGGGTTTGGCTGTTGTGCTAATACATGTTTGGGGCTTAATTGCGATATTTATCCTCATGTCTTAGATCTGATCATGTCATTCTTCAAGAAAATCTTTAAGAAAATCATCCACAACAAGTCTGACGATGACTCGGTGAGTGTTCAGGCCAGGTATCATTTGATCTGGTCTGTGTTCTCTTCCTGCACTCATGGTCACAATAATGGCGGTTACACTTTCCTTTTCTGATGTGCCTGGAATCTCTCGTTTGTGGCCAGTCTTGATCCCAATACAAGAGATTATGCTAAGCACACTAACAGTGAGTGTCTTTCTGTAGGACGGACACGAAGGAAAAGCTCCTGTGAAGCCGTATCATGGAACAATTACCCCACACCCTAACTTTAATCCCAGTGTGGACGCAGCAGCTCTGCGCAAGGCTATTGAGTCAAGAGGTAAGGTTACACATGACCAGAGAGAGAATTAGGAGCAATATGACCACAGAGTGAACTGGAAACTCTACGAAGCGTTATAGATCTGTCTTGTGTGACAGTTTGCATTGCCTCAGCACATACAGTTACAGTATGGGGACTCAGTGTGCACATACTGTACCTGACGTACCAAGTGTGGAGGATTGAGAGCGATTGATTAACAGACTTTGGTGTGGTCATATCCTCCTCTGATCAGTATTTGTCACGCATTGTCATCATCAATGTGTCATCACTCTCATGAGGTTTCAGCTGCATTCACTTTGCCATAATGCTAATACACTGTTCATCACGCAGATGTGGATGAGGCTACCATAATAGAGCTTCTGGTGAAGAGGAGCAACTCCCAGAGGCAGCAGATCAAAGCTGTGTACCAGCAGCAGACTGGAAAGGTGGGGAGCCATTATTATATTTTGATCTTCACCCTTTCTGCCAGTTGGATGACATCGAATCCCAATTTTTAACGTTTTTAAACTCCGGACATTTATAACATAGGACCCTGTTGTTCGAGGTCACTGTTGGTAGACAAAAAATACATGATACGTGCTACATAACTCAAGTTATTCTGCTAGTCCGGTTTTTGAGCCTTCTGTCCGGACAGAGAGAGTGGACAACGAGGGTAAATGTTAAAGTTAGTCATTTCCGAAGGGTGTGTCAGCAGCATGGAGTCCTGAGGGTTAAAAATGAAATAGGTCCGTGTGTCTGGTATCGAAATGCAACATCTAAGTCATGACATCAGAAAGTTGTGAGAATGGAGGGTAAAAAATGTAAGTATAGTATATATACTCTTTGATCCCGTGAGGGAAATTTGGTCTCTGCATTTATCCCAATCCGTGAATTAGTGAAACACACTCAGCAGCATACAGTGAGGTGAAGCACACACTAATCCCGGCACAGTGAGCTGCCTGCAACAACAGCGGCGCTCGGGAGCAGTGAGGGGTTAGGTGCCTTGCTCAAGGGCACTTCAGCCGTGCCTACTGGTCGGGGTTCGAACCGGCAACCCTCCAGTTTCAAGTCCGAAGCGCTAACCAGTAGGCCACGGCTGCCCTAAAAATGTAAGACAATGTAGAATGTTGATATCTACCCAAGTTTGATCAAAAAATACATAAATCCATTTTAACACAAAAATCCAGCAGGAATACACAATACAAAGCACTGGACTATGTTCAATTCTGTCCTGATGCAGTTCCTGCGGGAGTGATTGCTTTGGTTGATTCGATTGCAGGGTCTCCGCCTGTGGTACCGTACATGATGATGGTAACTATGATGCTTATCAAGACCAGTAGGCCTACCACCACAATGGCTATCCGACCTTGGAGTCCGATCTTGCACGTCTGATCCTCCTTTACGTACTTGTTTTTGATCTGTTCAGCTTTCTTCTCGAAGATTTGACCCTAGAAAACAGATTGGGTAATTGAGATATGGATGAGGACGCCTTCCATGGTGAGAATTAAGTAACTAAGAACTAAGTACTCGAAAGAAAGAAAGGATAACACACAAGTGAAGAGAAGGAACTTACAGCTTTGCAAAGTTCCTCAGCGTATCATCCAGTTCTGTTACCTTGTCCCCACGTTCGTCAATTTTTATGCAATTCTCCACCATCAGCTCTTTCACCTCCTCCACATTCTGTTGTAGTTTATCAGTCTACAGAGAACAGTAAAGTATTACTTAGTTTAACACGGTTCCAGCAAAACATTTTTGGTTCTGTGAAAGTTTGCAGAAGGATGTGGGAATGCTTGCTGTGAACATTCCCATAACGTAATTCATTAACGTTTTTTTTTTACGTTCTTGAAATATTGAAACTAGGAAACTGGACACGCGAGGACACTGGACACGCAAAGCCAATATGAATGCTTTTATGATGTCACAGTGTCAGTACATCTAGCTTTGTTCAACATCTTATTTTTTCTGCATACAATTTAGACAACTTTTCATAAGTGCTTACACATAGCGGACGTGTACACATTCATATGTAATATTTTGCCGGATATTCAACTAAAGCCCAAACTAAAAATAATAGGCTAATCAAGGCAACAAAATAAATCTTGCATTGCATTCTGGGAAGCAACTACAGCTAAATAGAGATTTTGCCGATTGGTCTCTTACAAAGTCAAAGTCAAAGTCAAAGTCAAAGTCAGCTTTATTGTCAATTTCTTCACATGTTCCAGACATACAAAGAGATCGAAATTACGTTTCTCACTATCCCACGGTGGAGACAAGACATATTTTACCAATTTTAAGTCCACAGACAAACATAACATTCAAGTAAACAAAAAAGTAAGTAAATAAGTAAATAAGAGGGCACATATAATGAAAAAATAAGAGCAGCAAAATTTGGTTGAAATTGTGCATAGACAGTCAATAAAATAAAATACTAGTGCAAAGTCAGGCCAATAAGAGGCTGAGGTAGTTCTGTTTGACCTAAGTAAGAAATAAAGTGGCATAGTGGTGCAAGTTATGTAAGAGCAGCAGAAGTGTTGTGTTTTCAGGACAACAGCAACAAGTTGCAAAGTGTACAAGTGTTACTATCTGGTCGTTAAGTCAGATGTCCCAAGCGGCTTCCAGGTCCTACCGATCTTTCATCCAAAAAGTTGACTAGCGCAACCAGTGTGTTTTCACAACCTGTAAACCTTTTATCACCTCCTTTGTAGTGGTCACTGAACTCTTAACAGAGTAATTAGTGTAGCTGTGCAGCCAAATTATATAATCAAGGGTGGAGTCCAGGCCTCCATGAAAAATAGGATTTTATGAGGTAGAGGTTTGTAGTAGAATGAAACCTATAGAGGACGTTCTAGGAATGTTCTGTAAGTTGTAGGCGTGGTGGAGCAGCGATAACGTCACCATCTGACAATTGGTCGACCCGGGTTCAATTGCCGCAGTGTTGCTTTGGATAAAAGTGTCCGCTACATATCAGTCAACTTTAACTTTTACTGTAAGTGAATACCTTCAGAGAACCTTTAGGGAACATTTCCTGAATATTATGTGTTTGTTGGGGCTGCCAAAAAAGTTCTGCAGATATTATGCTTATAGGCTATATTACTTACGTTGCTGCAAGAATAGAGTAGGGTTTGGTTCAGAGTGTTATTCACTTTCTATTTCAATGCTCAGGAATGATAGCCTGGTCTCCAGACTCACTACTTCATTTCACTTCGTGAACAGAGTCTGGCCTCTCGCCATTCACCTTATTCAGGTGGCAGACATTGTATAAACCAAAACGACGCTACAGGTAACACTGACTATATACTGTAATTAATGCATTTTTGCCACCTACTGGCGAATGCATAGAACACAACAATCCTATGGTTTGTGTACCCTGTAGCCTCGTTTTGGTTTACAATGGCCGCCGCCTAAATAGGGTGAATTGGAAAATGTTTCCAACTGTAGCAACAGTAAAATAACTATCGTAAGATTCAAAAACACTACTGTAGCTACTACAGTAAAATATAGTAGGTATACTATAGTTTATTTAACATAACTATAGTATACTACAGTAAAATAACTAAGGCTCAAAAACACTACAGTATTTACTATAGTAAAATATAGGGTTTGCTATAGTACATTTAAATACATTTATCTACAATTCCCCTATTAGATAGATAGATTGACAGATACTTTATTCATCCCAAGGGACATTTTTGGCATGCAGTAGCTTATACAACCATAACAAAACATATATACAGTATCTCGCATACATAAAAATCACTCACAGAAATGAAGAATTAAAGAGCATGTGAAGTGATTACAAAGGTCTGGTTTGCACTGAACATGTGATGCATTGACCATGATAAGGTGCAATAGTAGAGTGTGTGCAATGGTGGTAGTGCAAAAGTGAATGGTTTACAGTGACACAGTAAATCCATTTACAAGTTCGTTTACCATCAGATTGGCTTCGTAAAAATTGTGCCTAGTATAGCTTAATGAACACCCACACGTGAAAACAAAAGAATAAAGCAACTGCCATTGTCACTTTTAAAGTTCTTACCATCTTCTTGATTTTTAGCCCTCGGGTCCACAGATGAAAATCTGTAGACGTATTTAATAGAAACAACTTTCATCAAAGTAACTTTTTACCTTTCACAGGACTTTGAATATGCATTCGCTCCCAGAAATAAAAATGAAATGAGGCAATGCCCTCGAGACAAATGTTGTGCTTACTCGGTCTTGAAATTGAAAGCAAAAGCACTTCATCTCGACTCTGTTGGCCTATAGTGGGAGGAAATGGACCCCTAATTTTAGAGCAAAACCTCAAACTTGTTTTTACACTTGTTTGACATTTAAAAAAAATGTGCATATCATATCCTCAAAATATCCATAATTACAAATCAATTTACCTTGGATTATAATGTTGACTAGTGTCATTTGAAAATACATCCCATAAACTTGAATCTTGTAGGCCTACAATGCAAAGATTTTAAAGGGACACCAGGCAACGTTTTCGTGTTAATTAATCATCTTTGTAAGTCGGTATATGGTTAAATTACTCATTACGGGGTGAAAGTAATTGTGGTGAATAATTACTTAATATTAATCTTAGACTGGCAAACTTCAGGAAAAACTCCGGAATCAAGTTTATTCTGTTACAAGCAGAGAGGGTACAAAAAAATGGTCTATGATGTAGCCTAGGCCTGGAAGGCCTAGGTTGGCCTGTAGCCAATCTCTCTTTTCCGTTCTACATCCTTCTAGTCTTAGTCTAAGTCCAAGTCTAAATCTGACAAACATTGCAGTTTAGTTACTTTTGAATGCTTTAAACAAAGGAAGAATTTGGCGCCAAAACAAGCCCACTTGGTTGGTTCTCCACTTGGCATCAGACACACCTACTCACACCCACTTCACACCTATCTGAATAGCATGAGGAGAGATTACATTACATTACATTACATTACATTACATTTGGCTGACGCATTTTTAGCCAAAGCGACTAACAACATGGTAAACAGTTTAAGTTTTAGAGCAATTCTCAACAATATTAGGACAATTTAAAAAAAACATTAGAGTACAGTAAGAATAAGTGCATCAGTGAGTGCTGTTTTTAACAGTTACGTGTCAGTTTAAGACGTGTCAGTTGAGTGCTAGGATCAGCAAGACTTGTTGTAAGTGTTGCTATGAGAGGAGATGTTCTCTAAAGAGCTGGGTCTTCAGGAGTTTTTTGAAAATGGAGAGGGATGTCCCTGCCCTTGTAGGAACTGGCAGTGTGTTCCACCAGCGAGGAACAACAGATGAGAAAAGTTTGGATTGGCCTGAGCGTACCGGAGGTAGAGCTAGACGTCGTTCGTCTGAGGAGCGCAGTGGTCTGGAGGTAGCGTATGTCTGTATGAAGGCATTCAAGTAGGTGGGAGCAGAACCGGAGACTACTTTGTAGGCAAGCGTTAGAGCCTTGAATTTGAAAGAGATATCTTATATATCAGAAATATCACTTATACAATGTTCCAAACATTCTCACAATCAAATCATTACAATCCTTGTAATGAGACTATCACAATGATACCGAACATGAATACATTTACATTTCATGACACATGGATACATTATATCAAGGTAACATCCTTTGTCCTGTGTACCTGATAGCCCTTGAACCAGTACATTAGCGTTTCATTGGGGGAGGGGAGGGTGTCTTTGTTTTAAACCAAGAAGGGCCACATGGATAACGGAAACTAGTGATGGGCAAATGAAGCTTTGGTGAACCACTGAACCACAGGAGTGTGAACCTAGCGACACTAGCTGAAAAGCAAAAAGATGGCCGCCACACATACATTTTTCAACATAAAAGTCCTTAGCAAACCAATATTTTTGGTTACATATACTGGTTTGGGTAAGGACTTTTATGTTGAAAAATCTACATGTGGCAGCCATATTGGATTTTTTCATTAGTGTTGCTAGCTTCACACTGCTGTGGTTTAGTGGTTCACCAAAGCTTCATTTGCCCATCACTAACGGAAACTAGTCTAGAAATTAAATTATTATTAATTTTAACCGTAAAATTATTGCTATCAGGGGCGAATGAAGGCTCTCTCGCCCGCCCCTACTGCCTGTAGGAAGAATATCCCACTTGCAAGTTCGGTGTATCCTACCCGCCGACCGAAGCAGGATCAGTTTATAGCGGCAGGCTAACAAAACGCTAGAGATTGTTGCAAACGTGTGTATAATGGCAGAGCCAGCGAAGAAGCAGCGAAAACCCTTGACGATAGACGCAAAGAAAAGGAAAAGAGCTTCAGACCGAGCGAGGGGGAGTTTCGTAGAGAAAAAGCATCAAGCTTGCCTGGTGTCCCTTTAAGTTCTAAACGGTAGTCAATCAGTTGCTGGTGTGATCACAGAGCAATTCAGCAAGATGAGCAAGCTGCAATGCTAATATTTGAAAAACTAGATGTACCGCAGAGCGGTACAAAATATACAAAGTCCAGCACATTTTTTCCACAAAAATAAATCACGCTGAAAGGCCTATATGATTCTAACTGTCTTACTAAATTGCATTATCCACACTCAATTCTCACTGGTATCTGCTAGACAACAAGTACCAAAACATGATTAGTACATAGATTTCACATGTCAAATTGTATACAACCCCACCCCCATCTTGCCTGTTCATAATTCTGAGAAATTCTTGAATTGTGTGCATGTGTGCGTGTACACGTTTATGTTTATGTGTGTGGGTGTGTGTGTGTGTGTGTGTGTGCATGCTTGTGTGTTTGCATGCGTATGTGTGTTTGTGCATGTGCATGCATGCGTACATATGTCTACTGTGTGAGTATGTGTCATACGTATGATTACTGTGAATGTATGTGTGCGTGTGTATCTGTTTATGCACATGTGTGCACATGGAATGGGTTAACATGACCCCTGGAGGCAAACATACGGAAAAAAATGGTCATTCTAGGCCCTACGGTTCTCAAGATATTCACAGAAAACTGTGTCTGCCCTACCCTCCTTTCGGGGGGTCCAGTACAGTGGGGGGGCTACAGATCAAAACGAAAAACGATGGTTCCATGCTATCCATGTGGGGTTACATGCACACCAAGTTTCGTGTACCCTGGTCTTTCAGTGTCCCGGGAATCCTTGTTGGTGTACGGTCACTAAATGTACACATAAATTATTTTATTGTAAGGCCCCCCATGAACGAAAGTTCACAAAACTTGGCATGCATTCGGAGGGTGTGATAAGAATCCTACACTTTCAATTTTGTGCAGTTTTGACCATGTCAGCCAGAGATATTGTGATGAAAACACCTAATTTTTTGCTTTTTAATTTTTAACTAGGTGGCGCTATACATGAAATAAGTGGTAATGGGATGGGTTGACATGACCAACATACAAAAAAAAGGTGGACCTCCTAGGCCCTACGGTTCTCGAGATATTCACAGAAAACTGTCTCCGGCCACCTACAGGCCAGTTGGTGTATAGTAACATAAATTAAATTATTGTGTGGCCCCCCATTAACGGAATTCCACAAAACTTGGCGTGCATTCAGAGGGTGTCATAATGATCCTACACTTCCAATTTCGTGCAGTTTTGACTATGTTAGGTCACAGATACCTGCGATTACAACACCTCATTTATTCTTTTTTGTGTTTAACTAGGTGGCGCTATACATGAAATCAGTGGTTATGGAATGGGTTGACATGGCCCTTTGAGATCAACATACAAAAAAAAAAAGGTCCTCCTAAACCCTACGGTTCTCGAGATATTCACAGAAAACTGTGTCTGCCCTACCCTCCTTTCGGGGGGTGCAGTCCAGCGGGGGGGCTACAGATCAAAACGAAAAATGATGGTTCCATGCTATCCATATGGGGTTACATGCCCACCAAGTTTCGTGTACCCCGGTCTTTCAGTGTCCCGGGAATCCTTGACGGAAATTTGGACATGCGAAAAAGAAAAAAAAAGAAAAAGAAAAAAAAATCTGACTAAACCTATATGACCGCCGCTTCGCTGCGCGGCGGTCATAATAAAAACAATAAAAACCAATGGTCTTCATCTTTACTCGGTCTTGGCATATGTGGTCTCATATCACTATGCTGCATCACCTATATTATCTATTTAGCTCAATCGTAAACATTTCAATTTCAGTATTGTTAGTGCTGACTGTCAAGAATAATTCCAGAGAAGGTATTGCTGACAGCCAAGAAGAAGGCTTTTCACCTTCATTAAAAAAGATATGATCTTGCTAATGTGTGCATTAAATTCAGACTAAAACTGTTTGGAACAGGATTGTAACACAATTTATGTGTTTACATGCACTTCAGTAGGCTATCCCAGCTCCGCTTCAACCCTTTCGGTAGGTACTGTTCCATACACCTTATACTGGTTTCTTTTCCAAATGCACAATACTGTGCTCATAGAACTTTATTGTTAGTAACCGGCATTCTTCATCGTGTAGACAGGGATATTAATAATCAGGTTTCTCTGTGTTCATGTAAACACCGTATCCTGATCAAAATCGGGATAAGCCTCATAATTGGGATACTGAAGTGCATATATACGCAGTCACTATTTTTTATTTTATTTCTGTGATTAATTGTATTATTAATTGTATTACAGCCTCTGGAGGAAGCTATCAAGTCTGCATTACGGTCAGACTTTGAGGATGTCGTCTTGGCTTTACTTATGACTCCAGTCCAATATGATGCCTATGAACTGAAACATGCCATGAAGGTAAATGTCATCCATGGATGAACGTTGATATGTTTATCAGAGAAACTCATGTTTTCTTTCGTTTGGATTTGATTAAACATGTATGTAACATGTAACCTAAGTTATTAATTCTGTTTAATCATAGGGTTTTGGTACTTGTGAGTGTATCTTGATAGAAATCTTGGTGTCCAGGCCAAATGAAGAAGTCAGAGCGATTAAGAAGATCTTTAAAGATGGTATGTGCATCACAATTTATCTGTAAATTGATTATGTTTTCCTGTAAAGTGTTTGCTTGTAGTGTGCATGTTTTCTATGGTGTGTGTGTGTGTGTGTGTGTGTGTGTGTGTGTGTGTGTGTGTGTGTGTGTGTGTGTGTGTTCACGTGTGTCTTGTTATAGTCTATGATGAAAGTCTGGAGCAAGACATTAAGAATGACACAGGTGGAGATTTACAGGAAGCCTTGCTAGCCCTTTGCAAGGTGGGTGTCCATAACCATGTACTTATAGATAGCACATCAAAATACCAGATCCAATGCAGACAAGATGTCTGGATGTAACATCCATGTACGGACCTGTTTATTTCTGTAGGCTGACCGGTGTGAGGATACCGACATTGAGGACAGCATTGCCAAAAGTGATGCCAGGGTAATTGACCGTCAGTAGGGGGCGAAGACTGGGGCACTGTAACTTCTGTTTACCACATAGGAAAGGACAGTATAGTAAGAAGTATTTGTGTTTTATGTGATTTGCAGGCTCTGTATGAAGCAGGAGAGAATAAGAGAGGAACTGACACCTCTGTCTTCATTGATATTTTCACCTCCAGGAGTGGACCCCAGCTCTGCAAAAGTGAGATGTCTGAAAAACAGTCACATGTCATGGACCAGGCTGATATATTGTGAAAAATTTGGGAAACATTTAGTCTTTATTGTCGTTAAGTTATGGCTATGGTTACTTATCCAAAGTGACGTATAACATAATAACAATAAACTGTAAACAAATATACTAACATTATCAAAGTTTCAATTAAGTTGGTAATTGTTTTATGTGTGTTTAGTATTCAAGTACTACAGTCGGTATGGAGAGTCAACATTGGTTGAAGTAGTTGATGAGGAGCACATTGGAGACATTGATGACTGTCTCATGGCCTTGGGTAAGAATCATTGTAGTGTGTGTGTGTGTGTGTGTACGTACAGTATGTGTGTGTGTGTGTGTGTGTGTGTGTACGTGTGTTTGTCTGCATTCACATGACCATGCTCGTCCATCTAGTTGGGCAGGCTCCGCCCTCTCTGGAAAAATCTCCTCAGTTCCTAAATCAATAGTAACTTGTGTGTGTGTGTGTGTGTGTGTGTGTGTGTGTGTGTGTTCAATTCCATGCAGTGAAGTGTGCCTGGAACAAGCCGGCCTACTTTGCTGAGAAGCTTCATCTGGCAATGAAGGTAACAGTGATATCATAAAATACCTGTGGATTGTAGCATTGTTTCACAAATAAGCAATGAGACTAGGAAATAGATGTAATTGCAGTTAAAATACATTGTTGGTCTACACAGTGTCCATTGATATTTAGGACAGAAACAGTCCTGAGCTGTCCATATTATAGTAGAGTTAGGACTTCAGTTACAGTAACAGATGTAATGACTCTGTCTATAGGGCTTTGGGACCGATGAAGACACCCTGACTAGAATCATCGTGAGCCGTTCTGAGGTGGACCTGAAGAAGATCCTAATAGAGTACAAGAGGATGTTTGGCAGAAGTCTGCAACAGGACATTCTGGTGGGTATTTCACCAACACAATCTAAGGGAATTAAGCGTATTTTTATTTTCTTCATGAAGGAAACAGTTATGGTGAAGCTGAGCATTCTGATACAGAAAGCACCCCTGATCCAACCCGACACACTTAACATGCACTTACCATGCATTTCCCTTAGGGGCGGTGGTAATGTAGTGGTTAAGGAGCTGGGATAGCGTGCAGTAGCTTGCAAGTTGTGGGTTCAATTCCTGGCTTCCACTGTTGTGTACTTGAGCAGGGCACTTAACCCCACTTAACTCTGGGGACATTGTAATCCCTTGTAATATAGTTGACATATGTAAGTCACTTTGGACAACAGTATCTGCTAAATGATTTAATGTAAATTCCCTCTCTTTTACTCCCTTCTGCCTCCTTTTCCTTCCCTTATCTTATTCGACCACACTTTGACTAGTACTTCAATGTCTGCACTCTCATCCTCTGGTAGTAGTATTAATTATTACCTAAGGTCTCCTTTGCATTTTGCTTGAATGTTATCCCACATTCTAAAACTGATAGTTCCGGTCCTTGATTGTGATTGGCTGAATCACGTTCAATGCCGTTGCAAAATGCAGCATAAACATACACCTTGACCGCATTTGGTTCTATATCACTGCACTACCACAACTTGATAGAAAAGTTGGGAGTAGCTGCGTCTCGATGTTGATTGACAACTATTCTGATAGAGGAAATATATTTATTGGCGAAAGAATAATTATTTATGAATAAAGCATTACATTTCTTGTTGCTGTGCCTTTATTTTATGAAATCTTGTCAGATAAGTAGTAACCGTTTTAGAAAAGCAATAAGCCACTTGAGTCCGTAGGTTACACTGATTTTACAACAGCTCTGCTTGCGCATTGTGCCTAACAACACCCCTTAGCTGTTGTAAAATCATTGTAACCTACGGCCTCTCGGGGCTTATTGCTTAACTTTGTAAGTCACTTGGGACAACAGTGTCTACTCCATTAACAAAATGTAAATCCTGATTTAGTAAAGGTTACATTTACAAAGTCTTGTGAAAACCTGTAATCAAATCTGATCCCAACTCTTCTAGTAGACTTATAGTCCAGGGCCGTGCAGAGACCTTTTGAGGGGCAGGGGCTCACATTCAAAAAAGGGCACATGGAACAAGATTGTTAACAATATACAGCGGGGAAAATAAGTATTGAACGCGTCAATATTTTTTTCAGTAAGTATACTTCCAGTGAGGCTATTCGCATGAAATTTTCACCGGACATTAGTATTAATTTAGGTAATCCACACATATATAAAAATCCAAACATTAATGTCTAAAAGTAGAGTTATGAGTAAAAAAGTGGAATGGCACAGGGAAAAAGTATTGAATACGCTAAGAAAAAGCAGTACTCAAAGGCAAGAAATGGCACGGAACAAACTGGAATCTATAAGTAGTTAGAGAAATTATCCCTCCTATCTGTGCAAATTGATATAAGCTGGGTTAGTACATACTGGTGGGCTATAAAAAGGTTTTTTGTTACCAAGGTGTCAAACAAGAAACATTTCATAATGGGTAAAAGCAAAGAGCTCTCCCAAGACCTTTGCAACCTTATTGTTGCAAAACATATCAATGGAACTGGTTACAGATGCACATCAAAACTTCCGAAGCATCCAACAAGCAGTATTGGAGCCATTATCTGCAAGTGGAAGGAACATCACTGCATCATCACTGGCCATGCACAGGATTTCCTTGCAAGATTTCTGACCAGGAAGTCAGAAGGATAGTCAAAAGAGTAGCCCAAGAGCCAAGGACCACTCGGAGAAAGCTCCAGAAAGACTTGATACAGTTGTTACAGAGAAAATCATAGGTAATGCACTCCACCGCCATGGCCTCTATGCACGCTCATCCCGCATGACTCTATTGCTGAAGAAAAACATGTCAAAGCTCGTTGAAAGTTTGCTACACAACATTTGGACAATCCTATGAAATACTGAGAGAATGTATTCTGGTCAGGCGAGAGCAAAATTGAACTTTTTGGATGTCATATTACACACCATATTTGGAGGAGAAATGGCACTGTGCATCACCCTAAAAATACCCTACCAACAGTGAGGTTTGGAGGTGGTGGCATCATGGTATGGGCTGTTTTTCATCTCATGGTACTAGCAGACTTCATACAGTTGAAGGAATGATGAATTGAGTCATTTTGGTCTGGGAGAATCTTGACCATCCACCAGGATGATGAGGATGAGACATGGCTAGACCTTCCAGCAGGACAATGATCGATCCAAACCATTCAGCAAAGGAAACTCTCAATTGGTTTCAGAGAAAGAAAATCAAGGCCCTGACTTCAATCCAATTGAACAGTTTTGGAAGTTAACTAAAGATCGGGATTCACAAGAGGGACCCCTGGAATCTTCAATATTAAAGTACTATCTGTTGAAAAGAATGGACCAAAATCACACCAGAATACTGTAACTGGTTAGTTTTGTCATACAGGAAATGCCTTGAAGCTGTCATTACGAATAAAGGCTTTTCCACAAAGTATTTAAGAAATTTCAGCAGGCGTGTTCAATACTTTTTTCCTGTGTCATTCCACTTTTTTACACATAACTCTACCTATGGACTTTAATGTTTGGATTTTTTTATATGGGTGGATTATATGAGTTAATACTAATGTCTGGTGAAAATTTCATGCATGTAGCCTCATTGGAAGTATACTTACTGAAAAAAATGTTGATGTGTTCAATACTTATTTTCCCCGCTGTATGTCATCTTTATTTTAAATACTGAAATACCGGTACCCTTGTTTAAATAAAATGTTGAGGAGAGTTGAGCTTTGGAGAAGTACTTTTTTTTCTGCCTTCTTAACTTCATTCTAGGATGTCAGGAATGACACTAACATGTGTATGAGAACTTTTAGTTTCATACCCTGGTCATCATCCAAGCCTTAGAATTTTTCAATACAGAGGATACAGCAGATTAATCTCAATAGTGGAGTAACCGTGACAATTGCGTTAAAGGAGAAGTGTGTTGAAACATGATACCGAGTGTGAACGTATGTCTCATAGCTCATCTCGGCTTGTCCCCTGCACTCTGAAATCTGGCGCTAGTTAGTCGATGCTACCAACAGCTTTTTCAATGGGGGTGCCTCGGGCATCGGCCTAGCCATGCAAATAAATCACAGTTTTACACCATTTACGAGACTCAAAGTATCTCGACACTTCATTGGTAGACTTCCGAGGGCCCTGACATTTAAAACGAGACATTGAGAACTTTGAAAAAACACTGGTAGTTTATTTACAAGAGGATTTATACAGACAGTACCTTCAGGAAGTTTACCGTTCGCAGCCATCTTGAATATAGTCATGATAAGTCGAGCGACGAGTACGAATGAACAGGTATGATAAGGAATCAGATTCCAAAAATAATTCCATGGAAATGCATGGATTCCGGTTGCTTCTAGTAGCAGCAACTGGAATCCATGCATTTCCACGGAATTATTTTTGGCACCCATAGCCCCCCCCCCCCGCACGTGCATGTTGTAGTCATTCGTGGTGTCTAATGGGGTGTCATTTTCTTGCAGGAGGAGACTAAAGGCCATTTTGAGAAGATCCTTCTTGGTCTATGTGGAGATAACTAAACTTAACCCAGTTTTCCTAAACAGAGATGAATATGTTCCCTCTGTACGGTGTTGTATAGAAAATTAATTTGCTGCATTTTGATAAGCCTCTGTTGTGGCCAATGTGTTATCTGTGTGTTATTCAAATAAGTGAATAAATACTTTCAAATTAATTAGTTTTCTACTCATATTCTTTCTTCCTGCCTGAAATTTACCATAGTGACTAGTCTAAGATGGAGGATGTAGAGTTAGCATGGAATTTAAAAACACTTTTCTGTCCATAATTAATAAGCAAGCTCCTCTGAGAAGATTTAGGGCCTTATTTTATCGATCAGAGACACAAAGTTTAAAGACATTCAGTGTGTCCCACAAAATTGATAGATAGATAGATAGATAGATAGATAGATAGATAGATAGATAGTT
Source organism: Alosa pseudoharengus (assembly GCF_046254945.1). Taxonomy (NCBI): domain Eukaryota; kingdom Metazoa; phylum Chordata; class Actinopteri; order Clupeiformes; family Clupeidae; genus Alosa; species Alosa pseudoharengus. The sequence goes on from NW_027468609.1 coordinate 24,709,964, forward strand.
AGATAGATAGATAGATACTTTATTGATCCCCAAGGGGAAATTCAAGAATTGAATTGAAGAATTGAATTCTATTTGTGGTGGTAGGTTTGCAAAATGATAGATAGATAGATAGATAGATAGATAGATAGATACTTTATTGATCCCCAGGGAATTAACTTGAATGCAACAGTTTTTAACAAATTAGTGCAGCACAGTTATGATTCTAACCAGATTTAAGCACAATTTAGTACAACCAGGAAAATCATTGTGTAGTGGTCAATGTTGATATTGTGGTAGGCCGCCATAAATAAGTAAATGTATGGGAAACACTGACATTTAAGGCATGTCCAGTCCACATTCCCTAATTTAACAGTGTTATTTTGTGATCACACGCCAGACGCATTGTTTAAATGGGTTGTTCTTATGTTTCTTAATCAGTCATGGGTGTGTTTGGGCATTACATCCTTTAAACCAATGACAATGAGAATGTCATTCCCTTTAAGAGCCAGCGAATGTCATTCCCTTTAAGAGCCAGCGCAACATCAAATAGTGCATTGGTATTTTGACAGTCAGCACATCTGAATGAATCTGCTTGCATGATTCCATTAATGCTTTACTAAAACTTGCGTGTAATTAGCAGAATATAGCCTACATGCATCTGCTCTCGCTGGTCCCATACAGTAGGCAATGACAAAACTCTACTCTCAGTTATTTACTTAACTATTGACTGACAAGGTATACAATCAAAAACATAGCCTGAAAAAAAGCCAAACTTGACCCAATAATGTTGGAATGACTAAATAAAACTCCTAAGGACATTTATCCTGAAAATGAGTCGTTGCCTGGGACTTGCCTGCTTATATATCGTGACTGTGCATCTTCTCCACTGTGCTTTACATGCGCTTTTCACTATAGACCAGATTTTTCTTGGTCAGTGGCGTAATTATTGTTATTGGGTGTAAGATAGAGATTTTTGGATCAAGCGCCTAACCACACCTATTATTTTCATTGACACACCTGTGAGCGTAATGTTCAATGGAAGTGGAGCGCAGGGTGAAAAATTCATCACACATAAATCATACAGATATCACATGAACGAGCGGAACCGTAGCTTTCCAATGATATTAGTGGCTAGGTACTGTGATAAACAAGAAATTTGCGAGAAAATTTATGTTGGAAAACATGAAATTTCATCATATTTCCATTCTGCACGCTTCGTCCACCTCCACCCATTACTCTTGGTACATCTCACGAACGCTTCACTCAACACATGACACACCATATATCAGAATAAACAGCAATAAATAAACAGAATAAACCTTACCGGACATGAGGATATAAGCCGTTCCCAAGTATGTGATATTTTACAGTGGGTACTATTAATTTAAATACCTAATGTAACTTCACAACAGTTCATTACATGGACAATGTCATGGAAAATACATTTTTGAAATATATGTTAATATTCAAAATTGGCCCACACATATTTGTGACACTTAAAAATATATTTCAATATATTGTTTTATGTATGGGCATCTATGTTATGACATCACATAGTTAGAGGTTAGAAAATTGCAGTAGATTGTTGATATCTATTAATTAAAGCAAAAAAAACCCAATCAATTCAAAAATTAATCAATTTTAATATAAAAATCCAGTGGGAATACACAATACAAGGAACTGGACTATGTTCAGCTCTGTCCTGATGCAGTTCCTGTGGGAGTGATTGCTTTGTTGATGCGATTGCAGGGTCTCCACCTGTGGTACTGAACATGATGATGGCCACTATCATGATTATCAAGACCCAGTAGGCCTACCACAAAGGCAGACCCATCTCCATTTCTTCTTTTTGGGCTTTGGAGCTGTCGTCTGGAAGATTTGACCCTAGAAAACAGATTGGGTAAACATGAGATAAAGATGGAGACGCCTCCCATGGTGAGAACATACTGTAAGTTACGAAGGAAACTATGGATCTGTAAGACCGAGGGAGGAATGAACACCTTCATTCCGCCTATTCTCGAGACCATATGTAAACAAAGTCATGCCTATGACCCCGGAAGTGGAACGTCTCACACTATATAAGATGACTTCCGGTTCGTCCTCTCTCTAGTGTCTTGCAAACATACATGGTGTTGACTATGATGCTGCAGCACAGATTTTGTTTACAGAAACCACAGGACCTTCAGATATGCACGGAGGCGCCTGTGGTCAAGGATAGGTCGATGGCCTCCGTCTTTTTTTGGAATTATATAATAAGTGGAGTAGAACCCAGTCTGCTGGCACCTCTGAAATTATGCATTTTGCAGCGGAACTTCCCCCAACAACACAGACTGTAAAAGTGGGTCTCGAAAATGGTGGGGGCTGCCGCCAAAATTGAAGCCAGTAACGGTGGGATACTGTTGACAGCACCTATAGGTCTGACACAATCCCCGTCCAACTTGTCTGTGAAAGTTGGGAGGGGCAGTCGACGGACAGCCCATGCCCCCTATGTGGGACTGCGACTGCGTCCTGTCCCCCTGCCTGAGCTCCTTTGCCGTCCTCCCCTCCCTCGGGGCTGAAGCCACCTGCAGCAGGGTTCTGCCCATAGCCTCAAAAGCTCTGACCCTGAATACCAGCAGGGCCACCACCAACATGCCTAGGCCAGACAGGGTGTTGCCCTGAGGCCCTCTAGATGTGAGATTAAAGGCTGGGGCCAGCTTGCGGCAAGCACGTTGGACAGCATCTCTTGAAGCGATAGATCGCTCAGCCCTGTCCAATGCATCCTGTTAAACCTAGGTGGAAGATCTGACCTGGTGTCACGGGTAATCCCATAACCTCAGTTGTTATGGGCTCAGGTAAAGAAGTCTGTGCCAGGCATACCTGCTTTCGGCACAAGACTGCGGATGATATTGTATTCCCAACATCCCGCGTCAGCTGAGAGTGTGCTGACAAGGCGGAATCAATGAGGGCCCTGGAGTCATGATTGTCCCCCCTCACAGTCTTGTGGGAAGCCGCCAGAATGATAGCTGCCTGGGCCGTGGTGGCATTAAATAAGCGAGTGATCAGCCGATCTATTTTGGCACACTCTTTCTTTGGGCAGCGGGGATTAGCAGACAAGCGCACTGGCCTTAACGATATCCATGAGGATATCGCCTGCTCCACCGGTGGCATATCACCCAGTCCGGTTTCCACTGGGTAGCAAATGTGCTTTTGCTGCCTGCAACCTGTAAACTTCTGCGTTGGCTTCAGCAGTCCTCAGCATCTGTGTGTAATCCTTTGCCACTGGAATGCTAGGTGGAGGATTAGCCTGAGTGATACCCTCCCAGACACCACCAGTAGGCACTGGGTCAGGCAAGGGAGCTTGCAAGCCCACGATCTTCGCTGCGCTAAACACCCTAGAAACAAGAGTGTTCACAGGAGCCTCACCAATTACTGCGGATTCCTCGTCCGCCTCTGCAGTATCCGAATGAGGGTCAACCCCAGTGATTGCCATCCTCTGACGGGTATGCATCGTCAGCAGAGTGGGGGGCAAAGAGGGACAGGACATCAGCATCTTCTGTGAAGCTTTGTATCGGAGCTTGATTCGTTTTGTGATAATCACGTGACTAGTGACGCCCGAAGCTTCGTTTCAAACACCCACGTGACTGCTTCGAAATTTAATTCAAAGCATTAAAGTTGCATGACACGGGGCTCGTCGTTCTGGGTTGTTGAAGAAGGAGAGTCAACAGAGTCAAGGGTGCTGCTGGCACGAAAGTTAATAGCCAGGGCTGTTAGCTCGATTGTCAGCACGCTCGACTCCCGTTCCGAGGTGCTTCTGTTTCGCGGGTTCGAGTCCGGGCGTGTGCAGGACTGAATCGCGCCGTTTCCACACAACGCAGGTTACAGTTGGTGTAGGCTACGTACTCAATATAACCACAGAAATGTGTGTGCAATGTGCATGCCCATTCTTCATTCATCTCCCTCCTAAATTGATGTATTTGTTTACAAACACAAGAAACGTTCACAGCCAAAACACTTTTATTGTTTTTGTAGAAAAGGCAATTACATTTGTATTTATGCAGGGTCCCAAATAGGCATAGTTAGGCCTATTTATGTCATTATTTATTTATTTATCCATTAATGCTCAACATTAATTCATCTTCGACTCAAATACATTCATGGCTAATGTCTGTGAAACATTTTGTGACACAATGCTATCCTTAACTTTCACCAGCAGAGGTCCTCATAAAGTTCTGAAGCTTCAAGTACTGAACCTTTTTCGTAGTGACGGTCAGAGTTAACCTGACCCTAGCCAGATGAATTTTGTTCCGCTAAGCTCCGCCTAGCTTCACTCACATCCATCTGGGACCTCTTCCATTGAGACTGATTTCTGCAACCGACTTTATGGTTCAGCCAATCAGGACGCAGGGCGGGAGTTTCATAGATGTGACATAGCGTAGAAGCGACTGTGAGACTGTTATTAGCGTCACGGGTTGGCTTCGATGTGAGTGGTTGAAGTAGCACGTCAATAGATGACGGACAAGTGGCTTATTCAATCATATGCAAGCATTTTTTTATTAGGCCCAGCCTTCTGAAGCAACACTTCAATGGATCGGTTCCAGATGGATGAGTGGAGCTAGGCGGAGTGAAATTCATCTGGCTAGGGTCAGGTTAGGTCAGAGTGAGGTTGAAACAGATCTAAGTAACGATACTCGAAAGAAAGAAAGGATAATACACAAGTGAAGTGAAGAAAAGGAGGGAGAGAGTTGAACTCACTTGTCTGCAAAGTTCCTCAGCGCGTTCTGTTAGTTTGTCCCCACGTTCGTTACATTTTCCGATATTGTCCACCATCAGCTGTTTCACCTCATCCACATTCTGTAGTAGTTTATCCTACAGAACATAGTCAAGTGTTACTTTAACACACTCCCAGGCTAGCAAACAATTTTTGGTTCTTTGAAAGTTTGCAGAAGGATGATGGAATGCTTGCTGTGAACATTTCCCTAATGTTATTCATGAAAGTTTTTTTTTTAATGTCCCTAGAATGTTCATCTTTAATCAAATATATGGTTAGGGGTAGCCTATGTTTGCAGAATATTCTTTGAACTGATTGGAAACTCGACATGAGAAGCCAATATGAAAGCTTTCATGACGTCTTTCATAGACAATGTCTGTAGCCTTGTTTTTAATGTTTTATTTTCTCTGCAATTTGGACAACTTCTCATAAGTGCTTACACATAAGCAACATTTCTACACATTTCTATGTCATCTTATACAGGATATTAATATTTTCATGCGTAAAATGCCCATGTAGGTGTGTAGTTTGTGCTATGCACCTCCAAGGTAGCAATCATCTCTTTGACCATTTAATTTCATCGACCCCTAAGATTTTAACCGATTCTTCTTATAGAACATTAGGCCTGCACATTTCACTGTTACGGTGTGTCAGTTTAGACCTAATAATAGTTTTTACGTTTTTAAAGTCATCAATGAGTATAGATCTGGTGTGTCAACTAATGTGTTTCAAAAATCAAACTAAGAATAATATAGGCCAATCGATGCAACAAACTAAATCTTGCAATGCATGCTGGGAAGCAAATAAAGCTAAATAGAGATTGTGCCGATTGTGCTGTCACTATCTGGTTGTCAGAGATCACAAGTCGTTTCCAAGTCCAACTGGTCTTTCGTCCAAAAAGTTGACTAGCACAGCCAGTCTGTTTTTACAACCTGTAAACCTTTTATCACCTCCTTTGTAGTGAGGATAAAAAAAATTACTGAACTCTTAACAGAGTAATTATTGTAGCTGCAAGGGAAAAATAGGATATTATGAGGTAGTAGTAGAATGACCATTTTTGTTGTAGGCTATTCTGAACTTCCACAGAAGGTTCCACAAAATGAAACCTTTAGAGTACGTTCTAGGAATGTTGTGTAAGTTGTGCGTGTGATGGAGCAGCGGTAACGTCACGATCTGACAATTGGACGACCTGGGTTCGATTCCTGCCGTGCTGCTTTGGAAAGAAGTGTCTGCTGCATATCAGTCAGGAACCGTATGTAAGAAATGTATTTCAATAAATCATAAAATGGCCCTGATATGTCGCTAGACATTAAGAAATCATGTTCATTTCAAATACTTATATCACTGACAACAGTAGTCCGGCCAGGATATCTCACTATAGCATCTTAATGGGTGTAGACTTTTCCTATAGTATAGCCTACTACAGTAAAATAACTATAGTAAGGTTCAAAAACACTACAGTATTTAGGCTACTAGTAAAATATAGGGTATCTTATAGTTGGTATATTTAACTACATTACAACTGTCAAGCAAGTGTCACACTCGGGTGATTCATAAGCAATCAATACTTTACAAAGAATGTTATGCAATAAAATCCAAATACCTTAATACAAATGTAATGTTAGAATAGTTTAATGAAAAAAGAATAAAGCAACCTCAACTCTCATTGCCACTTTCAAAGTTCTTACCATATTCCTGCTTTTTTGCCCACGGATCCTAAGATGAATATCTGTGGAATGATTAACAGTAGTTCCAAAACAAAGACGTATTTAATACGAATAACGTTTTTCTATTGAGTCTTTCACAGGACTTTGAACGTGCATACTTTTCTTCCTCCAGATTGTCTTGAAATGAAGCAATGGTCTTTTTTGCTTAGTCTCAGAATTGAAAGCAAAAGCACTCAGTCGGCCTACAGTGGGAGGAGATGGACTCTGACCTCGAGAGCTTTTTAAATGTGCATATCTTATTTGCGTGGGGTGAGCGTGTCAGCTGCGTGCCGTGTCTGTTTTTATTTCGGCTCCCATGTTAAGAGGTTAGACCAAAGTCCTTTTAGACAAGTCCCTCCACTCGGCGGCCATATACCAACGTTTTATGGGCACTCATCGGGCACAGTCTTTGGGTCGAACTGCGCCTGCGCAAGGCTTCACGATTCTAATCTTGCTCCAGCGGCGAGATCGATCACAACACATGATTGGCACGATGTCTTCACAACACACCATATGATTGGCTCAATGTATTCACATGTCGACGTTTTGCCGAGGAAGGGGTGGGATATGTGTAGACAACGGCCATATTGGCGTGACAAACTAGCCCCATGCATTTCTATGGAGTATTTTTTGAGTGCCGTGTCTCTACATTAGAAAGTCTCTGGTTAGACTTGCACACCGCCTGCGTGACACGCATGTCTCAGGCGAGGCTCGAGCCACGCCGAAAACCGAAAAACCGCCGCAGCGCCGCATCAGACACACTTCTGGTAAGCAAAGACATAGAAAACGCCACACAGCCGCCACGCAACTGAAACGCGTGAAACGGGCTTTAGGTTACGGAACGTGGCGTGAACGCGTTTGCACACGTTTTCGGCACGGCTCGAGCTGCGCCTGAGATGTGCATGTCCCGCAGGCGGTGTGTAAGGTCTAACCTGTTAACATGGGAGCTGAAATAAAAACGGAAACGGCACGCAGCTAACACGCTCACGCAATGCACCAGGTGTGAAACGGGCCTTAGCCTACAGAGCAACTAGGCTAGACAGGCGTGTGTAACTACAAAGTGGGGTCTGGGTCTGTGGTTGCGCCGCAGTTGCTAGGTAATAATGTAAACGAAAATAATTTACTCAGCACAAAATCAAGCTTCTGCCATTGCCATCTCAGTCCCCTGATCTAAATTTCATTGAAAAACAATGGGGTGAGTCAAAGAGGAGAATGCACAATTATGGACCTAGGAATCTGGACAATCTGGGGAGATTTTGTAAAGATGACTGGTCTTAAAGGTACTCTAATCGATGTTGGGTAACATCACTTCTGTTGACGTTCAAACAAAACAGAGAGCTAGCGAGCTACCTCCCTCCCCTCTCCCTCCCGTGCAATTTAAACTCTCCTGAACCTGCATCTCATCTGTGAATGGCTGGAAAAGTTTGTTATGTTTCATGGTCCAGGCAGCACCAGGCTGTTTTTCTTGCCGTTTTTAGAGCCAGGGCTGTCTACAGAGACCACATTTTTTAGAGTGTATTCAGGGGACAGGCAGCTAGCGGATGGTGAGGAGATGTTGTATGAGAAAACATGTTTTAGCTTAGAAACCGTGTAACATTGCGTAGAATACCTTTAAATCCCTTGCTTTCTATTCTCCAACATAGTGGGGTGTCACAGGAGAATATTATTTATTGGCAAAGGGAGGCTATTTAAAGAAGGTATTACAAGCAGGGGGGGGCAAATTGTGGCTGGTGTGTTTTTGTTTATGAGATTTTATTTTTCTCAGAATACATTTGCTTCCCTTCAAGGTTGGATTTTTCCTCATTGTTTTCATTGTGAGATTACAATAAATCACCAACTCATTGGTGCCAATAGCAGAGGTGGCAATAATTCTTATTCTTATTATTCTTATTATTCTAATAATAAATAGTGACTGTACATAGTCACTATTTATTTCTGTGATTAATTGTATTATTAATTGTATTGCCTCTGGAGGAAGCTATCAAGTCTGCATTGAGGTCAAACTGAGGATGTCGCCTTGGGTTTACTTATGACTCCAGTCCAATATGATGCCAATGAACTGAAACACGCCGTGAAGGTAAATGTCATCCTTTAAGGAAAAATGGATAAATGTTGATACATGTATCAGATAGATTCATGTTTTCTTTTGTTTGGATTAAATTGAACTCCTGTACTATGTAACCTAAAATGATTTATTCTTTTCAGTCTTGGTTTGGTACTTGTGAAGTTGATAGCATTCGTCAACATCACACCTTCAACACATAAAAAGGCTATACTCTCTTTCTTTATCTCTTTCTCTCTCACACACACACACACACATGCATGACTAGCATTGTTCCTCTTTCTATTGGGTTAGAAGACAGGTACAACTGGAAGTCTGTCGCGGGTCCACCCTCTTTCACCACACCTACAACCTGCAGCGGCACAATCCGTCTTACGGGTTCTTCCTGCGATATTCATATCTGTGTCACACTGCATTTCTCTGCAGATACTCCCTGGTGACTGGTAAGTCATCTCTATTCACCTTCACATGAGTTGAGTTTATCTGAGTTAGCCTTTTCAAGCTTCTGCGCCTCATGATTGACAGTAATTTGGTATCCATTCTTAACACGGTTGAAGATGAAGATGAATTTGAGTTCAATGGATTTGCTGTGCTATTATGTCTCTTATTCAGATAACTCCAGAAACAAAAGGCTTAACAAATGTTAAGTGTTGTGACTTTAAAGTCTATTTTGTGTCACTGTACCAAATATTTCTAGAATAACATGTATAGTATTGGCCTGTTTAATTACCATTAATTATTTCAAAGCAAACGAGGGCTTTATGTGCTTGATATGCTGGCTATAACGTGTTATTTTTTTCTTTCTAGATTCTGGTTATAAGTCATAGATTTATTCTCAGCTATATCAATGGCATTCTTCAAGAAAATCTTTAAGAAGGTCACAGGTGATGAATCAGACCAGGATTTGGTAAGACTTTAAGAGAACTGAGAGGACTGGATGGGGCAGGTCATTTACCTGCACAGTATCATACCATTTGCTCCCTTCAAAATGATTAGACTGATGTCTCAGGAATTTTGATGACATGTTTGGTACTCATGGCATGTGTAGTATGCGTTTACATCATACACACAATTGTAGTGCTCCTCTCATCGTAAAAACATCTGCTGTGTTGTTCAAGGACTTGTTTGTTAAAACCCCTGTGAAGCCTCCATACTATGGAACAGTCACCCCACAACCCCACTTCAGTGCCATCAGAGATGCAGCGGCACTACAGAAAGCCATCAGGGCCAAAGGTAAGATGCCAAGCTGAATTTGGCAATAGAAAACTATGAGAGGAATTGACACTGTGACGAAGGGCTGCCCCATCCTATGATTCATATAATTATAGACAGCGTCTTAGACTGGTTTGAGACATGAGAGAGACAGGGAGAGAAAAACACTGTCCACCTTGTGCTGTTTCCTGTCTCAATATTTCATCACTTCTCACAAATACTGTATATGGAATGTTTTCCGTTGCCTCAACCAAAAAAAACAAATCCCCTTCAACAGCAACAATAGTGTTACTTTTGGTAATTCTGATGATTTGAAAATTCTGAAAGCAGCCTTTTAGGATTTTCTTCCCCTTCTAAAACTAGCAGACCACTAATAAAAGCTTGCAAGCATACTAATTGGTGTATTTTAGCAACATAATTGACAATGCCTGGCCCTGTCCGTGGTGCAACTGGCTGGGGCACCTGCACCACTAAAAAAATAAGTGTGCATGAAGACAATGTCATTTTCTGTGAGTGATAGTCATTTCTCTTTCTTATAGTAGTAAAGTTTTGTTAATGATCTTTCCCTTGATCAGGTGTAGATGAGGCCGCCATCATAGACCTGCTGGTGAAGAGGAGCAATGACCAAAGACAGCAAATCAAAGCTGCCTATCAGCTGGACACTGGAAAGGTGTGTTCCGACAGGAGGGCATTTCTGCCACAGTCAAAACTCAGTCCCAGTTTTTACTGTACTTCTCTTCTAGAGGAGCAGACGTGTGCTGACACTAAATATTCCTCTATGTCAGGACAAATGGCTTTTCATCAGATGCCATGGTTTGTAGAGAATAGACAGCTGTGTTTTGTTAAGGAAGTATGTCTTCTTTATGTTTCAGCCTCTGGAGGATGTTTTGAAATCGGCCTTGAAGTCAGACTTTGAGAATGTAGTTCTGTCACTGCTCATGAGCCCCGCCTACCATGATGCCCACGAACTCAAAGAGGCCATGAAGGTATAGTGTAAATGGAAAAGCTATCTACAGTCATTTGTTTTTATCCCACAATATCTATTTGGTGACTTTATGAGGTGAAGATATAATATCATCATAATGTTATTCAACAGGGTTTGGGGACTAAAGAGCACGTCTTGAGTGAGATTCTGATCTCCAGATCAAACAGACAAATCAATGAAATTAAAAAGGTCTTCAAGGAAGGTATGGGTCCTGACATTTTAAGTATGAATGTGTCTGCAGAGAGAGCAGGCGACATACAGTATTATCTTGTTCATTGAGTATCTTCCTCTCACTTGTGTTCTGACCTTGTGTTCTGATACATAAGAATTAATTATCTATTCTCCTGCTGTAAAACAAGAACTCTAGAAAAAGTGATCACAACCCAAAGTGATAATTACCAATTGACCCACCATGTCGTAATACTGTAGTTTGTAAGACAGAATTGTTTTATCGTCTTTCAAAGTTTATGGTGAGGACCTGGAGGAAGACATTAGAAATGACACCAGTGGAGATTTTATGACAACTCTACTTGCCCTTTGTAAGGTTAGTCGTCAGGATCAAAACTTTTTAAAAGTTATTTTGTTCATTCGTGAATCTCTTTGCATGCAAATATATTTGTCCCATGAATTAATCACAGTCATATCATACTTGAATTGAGAGTGAGAGAGAGATTTACCCATGTTCACTGCAGGCAGATCGTAATGAACAGCATGATATTGATGACAGCCTTGCCAACAAAGATGCAAAGGTATGGTTTGTACAACCCTTTACAAAATAAATACTGTGACCACAAAACGAGTTATTATGTGTCACTCTAATTAGTCTGATTTATGGCTGGATTATTCTATGATTTCAGGCTCTGTATGAAGCAGGAGAGAAGCGGAAAGGAACGGACATCGCTGTCTTCATCGACATCTTCACCTCCAGGAGCGGACCTCAGCTCTGCAAGGGTACTGAAACGATGATACAATTTTTGCTTAGACTGTTGTTTCTGCAAACATTAATCTGTAAACTATTGATTCAACTAAAAGTATTTGATCTGCATGGCCCACTTCATGTGTGAGTGAGTGTGTGTGTGTGTGTTATTTCCACTCCTCAGTGATGCAGCTGTATTCCCAGTACAGTGAGGAGGGTTTGGCTGATGCAGTCATGAATGAGCTGAAGGGAGATACAGAGGACTGTTTCATGGCATTAGGTAAGAGTGCCAATGTCTGTCTTTCTTTAGGCTTTTTTAACGTGTGTACATGTATGTGAGTGTGTGTGAGAGAGAGAGCAACGAGAGAGAGAGAATATGTGTGTTCAAGGTGTGATGTTAACGCACGGTGAGTTTGACTTTGCTCACTTATATCAACAAGTGCAGTATTCAGGAAAAAGAAAGGCATAGAGAGAAATACTGAGAAATGAGAAATGTGATAATCGACATAATGGTCAACAAGGGGTAAACTATGAATTCCCATCCATATCCAAGTGTGTGTGTGTGTGTGTGTGTGTGTGTGTGTGTGTGTGTGTGTGTGTGCAGCCAAACAGCTCAGTCTTCAAACATTCTAAAAATTACTGTGTGTGTGTGTGTCATCAGGATCCTGACAAACCTGTAGTCTCAGTACCTGAGCTTGTTGACCACCACACTAGCCATAGGAATGCCTGGGACACAATGACTAATCTAACAAATGCCTTTGTCCTCTTCAGTGAAGTGTGCCTGGAACCCAGCTGCCTACTTTGCTGAAAAGCTTCACTTGGCAATGAAGGTAACTAGTATATTGACTCCTCTATTGCTATGACAGAACATACACACACAAACACACACACACACACACACACACACACACACACACACACACACACATTTTGTAGAATACTGCCTCCCTTGTGTAAAGTGTACATTTCACAACCAAAGTTATCTCACCAATCCTGCAGGGCTTTGGGAATGACAGTGACACCATTACTAGAATCATTGTGAGTCGTTCAGAGGTGGATCTGAAGACGATCCTAAAGGAGTACAAGAGGCTGTATCAGAGGACCCTACAAGAGGACATTCTGGTGAGTATATATTACTCAAACAACACAATAACACAGACATATTATATATGCCATCATTCAAACAACACACACTAACACAGACATTATTATATATGCCATCACTCAAACAACACACACTAACACAGACATTATTATATATGCCATCACTCAAACAACACACACTAACACAGACATTATTATATATGCCATCACTCAAACAACACACACTAACACAGACATATTATATATGCCATCACTCAAACAACACAACACAGACATATTATATACTGTATGCCATCACTCAAACAACACACACTAACACAGACATATTATATATACCATCACTCAAACAACACAACACAGACATATTATATACAGTATGCCATCACTCAAACAACACACACTAACACAGACATATTATATATGCCATTTCTCAAACAACACACACTAACACAGACATATTATATATGTTATCATTCAAACAACACACACTAACACAGATATATTATATACTGTATGCCATCACTCAAACAACACATAGTAACGCAGACATATTATATACAGTATGCCATCATTCAAACAGCACACACTAACACAGACATATTATATATGCCATCATTCAAACAACACACACTAACACAGACATATTACTGTATATATGCCATCATTCAAACAGCACACACTAACACAGACTATTCTGGTGAGTATGCTATTACTATTACAGTCCAGAAAGCGAAGCAGTCTTATATTCAATGGAACCTTTCCCGTTTCTATGTGAAGTTCTGTATTCTTTGTTGAATGTTTTGATAGTTCATTGATGAGCAAGATGGCAAGTTTGGTTTCTTAAACCTATTCAGGTTTCTGAAGTCGGGTTCTGCTCAAGGTTTCTTCCTGGAATATGGGAGTTTTTCCTTGCCACTTAGGGCTGCCAGTCCGATCGTTGTGTTCCTTAAATGTCTGTATATAAATTCATATAATCACAATAAATACTAACAACATACTAAGGCTAACCGCTTAGAGACCACATCAACGGGGCCTAGGCATTTGTTAGCCAAGCCTATACTGTATATACTACTAAGTATTTCTGATATGTTGCTGATTGAATCATAAACGGCTAGAGCAACGAAGAGGAATGAACACTTTTAAAGCACTTTGAGCTGCATTCTTTGTATAAAAGGTGCTATACAAATAAAGCTTATTATTATTATTATTATTATTATTATTATTATTATTATTATTATTATTATTCAGCCCCAAAGAGTCAACAAAGGTTTTCTGTTTGAGGCAAAGTTCTGCATATAATTTAATAGTGTATGTCTGTATGCATCTGATGCATATTTATTTCTTTGAGGAGCATCAATTATGATATCATTGTTACAATATCTAATACACTGACTGGAATGAACTGTTCTAGTCTGAAATGTGATGTGAAAAGGCCATAAAAGGAAAAGGTTGTAGTTTGGCTATGTAAGCCCCTGAGTGGAAGAATGCTGTATTGTTTTACAGCGTAATGCATATTGGAATTTAATCATTCCAGATGTTGCAGTTATCAAAACTTTGTTCTGCTCTAGTGGTCCGCTGATGGGAGAGAAAAAAAACATGCTTTTTCCTCATCTTTCCTAATGATAAACGCAGACTATGTTTTCCAAACCTAAGTGCTTGTCAATGACTTGCTTTCACAGGCTGAGACTAAAGGGGACTTTGAGAAGATTCTCCTGGCACTGTGTGGAGACAACTGAGCTCCCAACCCTCCACTCTGTCCACAGGATGTCAAAGTATGGGCCTACTATCTACTAAGTCTGCCCTCCAGTCTGTCAGAAGAGTCCATCCTCTAGGTTGTTCATGTTACTGTCCATATCCAGTCATATTTTGAGATATCAGTTTGGGGATGCATCATGGAGAGAGCTGTGTAACAATTTATAGAATTAACAGCTAATAATATAAAATAAATGATTTATTCATTACAGTGTTTTCTATGTAGTAGAATGTAGCGTTTTCTATGTAGTAGATTTCTGTTAAACTAACTGTATTAGTCATCACTTTTGTGTATAAAATTTATAAAGGAGTCAGTGCAATTTATTATCTATTAAAAATACTAAAAAATATATAATAATACAGTCAGTTATCTCAGCATATCTCTAACACAAAGCACCCATTCATAAATTGATGTCTGACTGTGCTCTGACAAAGTGTTTAGAAAGTGTCAAATAGTGAAAAGTTTAATCCCTCTAACAAAAAGGGTAATGTGTTGTCTGCATGCAGTAGAAATTAAATTGTCCAGTAAAGGATGGCAAAGAGCGAGCTGTTGCATCCACAGGCTGCCCAAATATCTTGCAGCTATTAGGACAGTTATTAAGTCATGTCATGATGTACTGTAAGGGCATATGAACAACTACCTGTAGTTTGCACACATTTTGAGACTGGTGGCATACACTTTTCTTCATGTACTGTATAGCTACCACTTATTTGATTATCATGCTTAAAGTCAGGCTCATATTCTATACCATTGCTTTTCTGTGATAGTTATTCCAAAATCCCACTTGTCATGGCATGTTTTTCTTCTCATTTCAAATTTAATTAATTGCAAACTGTCATTGTGATGAAAACTTTTAAAATGTTTTTTTTTTTTCTGAAACTTGCTTACACACACCCTTCCCTGTGAATTCCATCATTGACAGACCATGACAGTGCAGCTGGCACATTTCACCAGCATTTCCAGCACCATGGTACTCTATAAAAGGGTCAGCCAACACTGGGCTACCCAAGAAATTGCCAGGATTGTTTTCTTTTTTCTTTTTTTTTTAACAGCATGCTGTACTAGCTTGCCATATTGGCACCATGGCTGGCACAGAGACTGGTTTCTTCAAAGCAGGCTATCTGCTCATCATGCAACGGATAGCTACGCTGAGGAATCCAAACAAGCATTACAGCCAAAGTGGGAGATGATGCCTAAAATATAAAGCTTCAGTAGGCCTAGCATTCTACTTATTTAACTTTTAATGCCAGTAAGTTTTAATCCAAACCGTTAACATGAAGAAAGCAAGTGTTTATGTTACTTACTTAGTTAGTTATTTGTCCTTACATAGGAAATTTGTTTTCACATACCATACAAGCCTCACAGACATGAAATACATAGGTACACACAGTCACGGTTATGGTTGGGGGTGTTGGACCCTCCAACACACCATAATAACCCTTATATAAACACTTGCTTGGAGAACAAGGTAATACAATGGTGACCTGACCCTAAAAAGAAATCGTGCCAGAGAGCTCTAGGCGGCGCCAAAACCAAAATCGCAATAGATAATGTAGGGTATCTGCAAATATGAATAACTCATTGAACTTGGTTCATTTTATACCTGGTCACCTTCTCTCAAAAACATTTACGCCAGTACGAAGAGATTGTTTTGTTTAAATGTTTTTTTTTCTTACCAAACTTGGATTTTAGCTGTAGCCTAACTATGATGACTATCTTCTATTTTCATATGGGATGGTCTCACTCCCACCCCTCCCTTCCATTGGTGTAATTCCTATTCAAAAAAAGAAAAGGAAAAGAAATTTGGGGCGCCTTCTCTGTCAGGCTCTTGTTTCTCAATGTTTGAAGAAGTTTGTGTAATAATCAAATTCACTCGACTGTCTTGAAACCCGTTAAATGCCACCGCAGCTACGAGACTGGAACTAGCCTACCTGTGCATCTCTATCACCTTATAGGTTGTAAACAGAACCTCTAATCTTAACGAAATGGTCATTTGATACCTGGTGAGAGTCGACACTTAACAGGGAAGCTGCCGCGACGACGAGCTTGTGGTCCATGGAAATTATGAAGAATATTACTTAATAGTTTCTTTTTACTTCAATTTAAGGCGCAAACACGTTTCTTTTAAGAATAAAGTTGTTTGCAGGTCTCTTTTGACATGTACAGCAGCCCGTCTTTTAGCTGAGTTATCGTTAACGTTATCAAGTCGTGTTCGAGCAAGATGTCGAGATGCAGGTTCAAAGGACTTCTGCAATTTTTTGCTCTAATGTTGGGATTCTTACTGACACCAGGTCAAACACGAGTATTTACAAATCGCTGGGCAGTGAAAATAACAGGGGGTCCCGGAGCTGCAGACTTCATAGCAGAGAAATATGGATTCCTTAATATGGGTCAGGTATGTAAAATTGATTTAATAGGCTATCTAAATGTGAGTTTTGTCTTGAGTATAAGTGTGTAGCCTACTGTTTCAGATTGTTTGCTTTGTTTGAGATACCCTATGTTTGCCTTCATTTGGACTTGAATCAGGAATGAATAAGTAACTTTGCATTATTACATTTTCTTGTTCTTGAATAATTTATTAACAGAACGTGACGGTTCCAGATAATTCAATTCAAGATATATAACCTATATTTTTAAAGGCATTTTTCTATTCCGTACAGCCATATATTGCCAGATGTGAAGCTAAATTATGAAAACTTATATGAAGCAGTTTGGGCTGACAAAGAAAGTCTCATATATCTGTCTCCTATAGTTCATGCTATGTTCCTGATCTAAAACATTTGCTTTTATAAGCTATAATTAGACTCACTGCCAGACAGCTTTGCCATGGCAGAAAAATGCTGCCAAAGCATACCCTGAAGATATGCAATGATTAAGTCTGTCTGGATTGTTTTGCCTTTAACTTTGTGACAGTTCCAGCTGTTTTATTTCTAAAGATAGCAACAAAATCTATGTAGCAAGAATTGGAGTCATGGAATGTGCTGGCCAGTCATGGGCTGGTGCCCCTTTATGGGAGATGCTTTTTAGCTCTAAATCACTGATGGTCTCGAATGTGAAATTCCAGGAAGTAGTGTGGTCCAACCCAGACAGGATTAAGCAGCCTGGGGCCACCTCTAGAGCAGATTAAATTTTGTATGAAAACATCTCTGCACCCCATACCATTCCAGTATGGACTTAAAGAGACGATTTTGTCTAACAGAAAGTCCCAGTGACGGCGAGGGCTGATGTAATAAGTAATAGAGCACACAAATGATCTCAGAGTTGACGCACTTTTGTCAGATGTCCAAATTGTCTATCCACAGTATGTGTTTGATTGCCAGTTTAAACACTTTTGTTCATTTCCTTACAATGCAGTGTCACTTCTGTGTATCTGCTATTGATAAAACTCTATGAAGTCGCCCAATTCAAAACAGAAAAAAGTAGGTTTATAATTTGTAGGTTTTTAAACCTAAACACAGGCGTTAACAATGTTTTAACGGCAGCCTCTTATTTAGAGGCCACCCATGGCACTTCGCTTGGTCTCTCTGAGAGGTGCACACTTAACTCAAAGCTGATAAAGTAAATTGCAACCTTGCAAAAGCTATTATTGTTTTTTACAAGGCTGATCAACTTCAATTATTTGTGGTAGGTAACCTCAAGGCTTAAAGTGGTTTGACTTGGTGCAGCACCACATTTTAATTGTAAAAGCCATCTCAATTGCTGTGTGGTTGACACCCAGTCAGAACAGACTAAGCAATGCAATACTGCAAAAAAAAAAGTGCAAAGTTGGACGACTTTTTGGCAAAATTCCACTGGAGGATTCAAAGAGGATTCTTGGTTACTTGGCCCAAACCAAACCAGTTAGCACATGGCAACAGGGCACCGGCTGTTCTGCTATGTCGCTCTCTCGTGCATAATGCATGTCTGTAAAGGTGGAAGCTGAGCCTTGAAGAAGCTTGGCTGAGCTCTGCCAATGCCCCAGTTCAGTGGAACAGTCTGTCTAATGCACGGTTTATTTCCCCCCTCTCCAAATAAAAACACACGTTTTTCCCCCTTTCTCTCTTCATTTTTTTAAACTTAAAACAGTTCCAGTTCTATGGTTGAAAAGTGATGTCATGCTTTGTTCCAGGAAAATGTTCTGCTGATGCACTGGCAAGAACTGTGGGCAACGAGATGAAAGTTAAAGTCTCCTATTGTACGGGCCAGAAAGCTATTACAAAAACTGTGTTGCATAATTTCGGTCAGTTAGCAAAAACCTATTGTGTGGTTTTATGTCCACATTTGATTATAGGTTGCGCTCTGGCAAACCGTGCTGTTTCCACTGTGCTTTTTAACGGGAGGTTTGCTCTTGATTTGGGTTAAGAGCCTAACTTCACGGCATATGGGTGTCAGGGAGTAAGGATCAGCCAGAGGGGATTAAGCCTAAAGCACCACCCAGGCCCCAGACCCAGGCCAGACCCATCCCGGGATCAGCTGCTGTCTGGTCAGTAGGTTTGGCTCATGTTTCCAGGTAAATCTATCAGGGGTGTAAGGTAACCCTCCTCGCACGCCGGATCTCGGTGGCTGACGTCAATGACAGGTGCATAATTTACACAGTGGCCAGCCAGTTGCACACAGATGGGACGGGTGCAGTGGTCCATAGCGTGCATCTTCCTGTGGTAAAACAGTGTGCCTCTCCTGTGCCACTGTAGATCGGAGACCTGCAGGACCACTACCACTTCCTCCACCCTAGGATCATGAGGCGCTCCACAGCCTCCAGCCACGGCAACCACAGCCTCATCGCCATGGAGAGCAATGTAAGAGGATCTCATTGGCCCCATCACTGAGACCCTTCTTGTATACTTAATGAGTCATCCGACACTATTCACAAACACACACATACACAGATAAGCATGGGCGTATACAGACATTTGGACCACTGGACCAAATAGCCATAGAAGTGTGTGAAAAGTCAACACAAACACATCATCTCCTGTAAATTATTTATCAAGTGTGGTTCATTTAATAAAAGAGATGCTGGAAAAGGGCACATCCATTGAATGGGTCTAATGGACCCATATGGCCGTGGATGCCGGCTGCATAACGGGCATGGCGACATACGTTCCTGTGTATGTGGTGACACTTCCTGTTTGTCCTTGTGCAGGTGGAGTGGGTCCAGCAGCAGGTTGTCCATCACAGGACAAAACGAGACGACACCACCAGCTTCAATGACCCTAAATGGGACAAAATGTGGTACATAGTAAGTGCCCTGTTGACATCACAGCCACACCATGAGCATGCAGTGATGATAATGACGTTGAACACACACCTCTGCCATTTTAATATTCTGTATGAGCTGGATTTCCGTGTGTTGAGACTGCATCTTCATCTGACGTGCTATCGGATTTGTTTGTTTGTTTTATGGGTCTCTGAGAAAATGAAAGTGAGAGTGTTATGGATGGATGGTGGTGGTGGTAAAGAATAGTAGTAGTAGTCATTGTTTTGAAAGACTGTGTGTTTTTGTGTCTGTCTTCACAGCACTGTGATCAGAACTGCCTGACAGACATGAACATTAGGAGTGCCTGGAGCAAAGGCTACACGGGGAAAGGTGTTGTGGTCTCCATCCTGGATGATGGCATAGAAAGAATTCACCCAGATCTTAAGCACAATTATGTGAGTGCAGCTATAAAGACAATCAGCACCACTTTGCAAAAAAGGTTTTGAAGACTTCAATTCATAATCTAACAGATCTGAGAGAGTTCATAATTTGAGAGCAGACTTTCCCCCATTCTCTGTTTCTGACCTACTCTTCCCATCTTCTCTGGGACTCCAGATATGTTCAGTTGTAAACCTATCCATGAACCTCTTGGTCCATTCAACAAACTATGACCTAAACACAGCACTGTCCCTTAGTTTTCAAGCTGTCACTGTCAGAGTACTGTCGTTATGGGGAAAAAAAGAAAACAATCGGTGCTACCTAACTCAAGTTGCTGCAGCCAACAGCTAGAGAAGCCAGGCTGCTACAGTGCTAACACTCTGGGGGCATCTTTAAAATCATGCCTGGCTGCTCTAGCTGTTGGTTACAGCAACTCGAGCTAGGTAGCACCGATTGTTTTCTTTTTTTTTCATACCGACAGTACTCTGACAGTTCCTTTAGGCTATGGACTCAATATAAAAAGTGTGGTAATATGGAGTTTTTGTGTGTCCCTAAGGACCCTCGAGCCAGCTGGGACTTTAATCGGGATGATCCGGACCCGAGTCCACGATATGACGTCACTGATGAAAACAAGTTAGTGTCGTCCTTTATCCACAGCTGGTTTACATTCTCTAACCCATACTTTTTTTGGCTACAACCAAACACCCTCCTTTTCCCCTGTATTCATTGTGTAAACATGATGCACATCATTTCCTGCTATAATCAATTTATAATGGTAACAGTGGTCTGGCTCAACCAGGATAGTTGTGGCAGGACAATGTCAAAATATTTCAGCAGTTCCTCAACCAAAGTGTTTCTTGCTTCAAGACATGGGACAAGATGTGCCGGAGTAGTCGCAGCAACTGCAAACAATTCTCTCTGTATGGTTGGAATTGCTTACAATGCCAAAATTGGAGGTAAGTTCCTGTCATCATCCTCACCTCACCTCTGTTGAAATCACTCTGTCCCACCTCATCTTCAATCAGACCCTATTCAGCTCAACTAATAATCGACAGCTCAATGAACAACTGAACTTTCACTTTTCCTTTCATACTGATGCACAAAGATTGTCCAGAAAAAACACAATATGAACATTCAACGTGAACTGAAAAGAGTATACTAGATGTTTCCCATATGTATCCACAGGTATACGCATGCTGGATGGCGACATGTCAGACATGCTTGAAGCCCAGTCTCTGAGCTTCCGTCCGCAGTACATCGACATCTACAGCTCCAGCTGGGGGCCCGATGATGACGGCAGGACAGTGGACGGGCCTGGCAGCCTGGCCCGACTAGCCCTGGAGAATGGGATCCGCAAAGTGAGACTGTTTTGCATTGTTTGCCTTTGGCCTGCGCATGTAAAACCTGTGGTGGTGGAGATGTGCTGTGGATTTATTTGAGTAGCTTCAAATAGCTCAGTGGTAAAACTACAGTACGGTGTGTACATGTGCCCTATTTAAATAAGTAGAGGTAGAAGTTTTTCTGTTATTGCAGTGCATGCAAAGTAATGCACTGTACTGTTATGTGGTGGCTTTTGCTTTTAATTATTCTTCTTCCAGGATTTGTTGTGTTTAATGCAACTTGAACCGCTTAATGTAGAAACCTGACTCAAATTGTGTCAAGTGTCTTGAATAGGACACTGGAGCTCTTTCTCTCTCTCTTTCAATTAAAGTTTGCTTTGCATGCACTGGTATTTCCTTCAGGAAATCTAGTTTACTCTGTGTGTGATGCAATTCAACACTATGTGAGTTTCCTTTGAGAAATCCCAAATGACTGTAGTACCAAAGAACCATTTTCCATGGGAACAAGTTACAGATTGTTCCATTCCATACGAAGACCAGATAATTCACTTCGGGAGGATGGCATATTCTCCTGTGTTTATGGAAGACAGAACCCCCCCCCCCTCCCCCTCTGACTGAACATCTCCCCCTCGCTGTGGTTTGAGTGCAGGGCAGAAAGGGGAGGGGTTCCATCTTTGTGTGGGCCTCTGGGAACGGCGGGCGGAACAAGGACCACTGCTCATGTGACGGCTACACCAACAGCATCTACACCATCTCGGTCAGCAGCACCACCCAGAGCGGCCGCAAGCCCTGGTACCTGGAGGAGTGCGCCTCCACGCTGGCCACCACCTACAGCAGCGGGGAGAGCAACGGCATCGGCATAGTGAGGCCCTCCATGGCACTCTTTACTCTTCTCCTCTCTGTCACTTGCTTTCTCAACTCAATTCAATTCAAATGCTTTATTGGCACGACAAATCATATGATGCATTGCCAAAGCAACCTCTCAAAATCTCTCTCTCTCTCTCTCTCTCTCTCTCTCACACACACACACAGACATAACACACAACGATATAGAGTACCAACATCAGCCCTCACATACCTCAGTTCAATGATCAGCTAGCCTATAGCTATATTGCTATACATTCACCTGGGCTTATTCATGTGTCTTATGCTGTGTGTGTGTGTGTGTGTGTGTGCGTGTGTGTGTGTGTGTGTGTGTGTGTGTGTGTTGTGGTAGGTGACCACTGACCTGAGACAGCGTTGCACTGAAGAACATTCCGGAACGTCCGCCTCTGCACCCATGGCTGCCGGAATCATTGCTCTTACCCTAGAAGCCAAGTAACACACTTTACTTATGAACCTGCTTAGTTAATGTTTAAAAGCTTGACTAATAATTAGTTTCAAACTACATGATGATATTGAATATTACAGAGATGCTGAGGTTAGTAGTCTATTTCAGCAATATGGCTCGAGTGAGAGTAGTGTTGACAGCAAATATTTCCATGGCTGTAATTTGGCCATGGGGTATGAATGTCTCAAACATGTTTTGATATCACAATATGTGAGTAATATGCATCTGAGGAATGCTATGAAGATTTAAGCGTAGTATAGTGTATACTTGTTACATCTCAGATATAAATGGCATGTATCGTGACTCTCTTTCTCTTACCTGTTTGATAAATACGAGTACTGTAACCTTGGGTTTGACAGCGTTCGCAATCTGCGGTTTGTCCATGGCACTGATAACGCTACATTCTCAAATGTACGTACATCTGGCCCTGAATCTCTTATCTGTATGACCTTTCCTCTCAGCCCATTGCTAAGCTGGAGGGATGTGCAGCACATCATTGTGAAGACATCACGGCGAGGTCACCTAAGTGCTCCTGATTGGCAGACCAATGGAGCTGGACATGATGGTAGAATCCAGCAGACCAATCTTTTTCACTTCTCCTAATCTATGAGAAAAGTACTGAGATTAACTAGTACAGAAGTTTTGCTCTGATTCTGAAGAGTGTGGTCACTGTCATTTGACATGTGAAGAACACAAAATACTGAAGCACTGAGGCAAATAGCTCTGGGTTTCCTGAACAGCCAAATCCATTTGGTTGCAGAATTAGCTTAATTTATAAGTTTGTATTTTACTGACTGATATGGTAGTTTCATCCATCCATCTATCCATCCATTCAACCATTCATTCATTCATTAATTCGTTCATTCGTTCATTCATTCATGTGCAGTCAGTCACCTATATGGGTTTGGTCTGATGGATGCTGAGGCCATGGTGACAGAGGCCGAAAGATGGAGTCCTGTGCCCCCTCATCGAGTGTGTGTGGATAGCATTGTTTATAGCAACAGGTAACGCCATCTGAGAGAAAGTGGAATAGAACATTATGTCCAATATTCCATGTGGTTTAATGTTCTGCATTATGCCCAATATTCCAATATGTGGTTTAATGTTCTGCATTTCTCATTAGTGGGTCACTTTGACACTAAAAGTATGATAAATGCAGAACATTAAACCACATATTTGAATATTGGGCATAATGCAGAACATTAAACCACATATTGGAATATTGGACATAATGTTCTATTCCACTTTCTCTCAATCACCTATCACCTATAGAACATGGTCTTCACTCAGACACAAACACACACACACACACACACACACACACACACACACACACTCTCTCACATAAACTTTCTGTCTGAGCACAGTGAGATGGGATTTCTCTACATGACTATGTTGTTATATGACTGTCCATTCTGTCCCCACACCTACAGGGAGATTCGCGCTGACCGAATACTCAGGACGACGTACACGTCATCAGGCTGCAACAAACATGTGGTGTACCTGGAGCACGTGGCCGTGAGTGTGACCCTGCTGCACCCGCGCCGTGGCGACCTCTCCATAACCCTCACCTCCCCATCAGGGACCAAGTCACAGCTCCTCACAACAAGGTCAGGCGGCCACAGTCACTGTTGTGTTCTCATCGTTTTTTTATTTTTTTTATCTATCTTTATATTTAGCTACTCTGTCTTTTAGAAAGTGTATTGCTGTAAGGCCAGAATACAAATCATTTGTGCAGATACTGTGGCAGTTTTTCACATATAGTTTGCCCCAACAAAGCTTCTTGCTTCAAGTTCACCAAACCTGCAACCACAATTACACTGTGAATGTGTGATTTCAAACAAATGCATTATAGCCTATATTTAGAGCAAATTGTTTACTTTCCTTAGAAGAGTTTGGAAGTATGAGCTCTACTGAAGTTTGGTAATATTGTGACTAACAAAACTCTAATGTACTGTAATGTCAGCAGTTGTTTGTTGAGTCATCTCACATCCTCTCTCATTGACTAATGGGAGGGAAAGGACAGAGTTATGGCCTGTGTGTCTGAGGGAGCCTTTCCAGCCTCCAGGCTTAGCGGGGGCAGCATCTGTGCTGACCTGTTTGTGTCCTGTTCCAGGGAGAATGACTTCTCCGCCGAGGGCTTCAGACGCTGGAAGTTCATGACCACGCACTGCTGGGGGGAGACCACATCCGGAGAGTGGACCCTGGAGATTCGGGACTCGCCGAGCAGGAGGAGGCCATACAGACAATCAGGTCAGGGAGGCTGGACTGTTTGAACTCTAAGAAACAAAGACAAGCCCAGTCATGAAGTGTGTTAGCTTGGCTCACACCAAACCGATTGTCTAAGTAGAGCAAATTCTAATGCGCTCTGAGATTCTAATCTGGTTCCCAGGCTACAACTGTGCAATTTAAAACACAAGCTGCCATGTTAGTCAGGTAGAACTTTGTGGAATTTGGGCATAAGTGTGACATAAGGTACTAATGCAATTTTTGTTGCATAAATTGATAGGTAAGGGGGTGTCCTTTCAGAATCTGACGGGTGCCGATCCGGCACCCTTGAGCATTTTCTTTAAAATGGCATCACCTGCCACACCCCTTTTTTGATCATAGAAAATCATCTAAATAGACATTAACCTATAAACCCATCATGTATGGTATCAAATTAAAGCTCTTTTCATACAGAAATCAGCTTTGACCAATCAGCTTTTTTGAAGTAGAAAAAAATAGTTTAGGTCCCTCCAGAGAACAAAATACCTTTTACAAAGTGACCTTTAAGGTCAAATTAGGTTTCTTTGTTTTCCAGTTTGCTGCATAATAGCTTATACCTCTAAATCGTGTCATGTTTGGTATTAAATTAAACAAATTATGGAACTGCCATGTAGCTTAATACATACAGGAATACAATCATTCAATAGTAATTAATTTTAATATGAATTATAGCAAGTCTGATGTACCCTAGTTCACCAACTTGCGGGTTAGCTAGCACGTTAGCTTTAATTTCCCTTGAATCAGTCGCTGAATTTCAGACAGCAATGTTGTGAGGTACTTCCCAGGTAGTTAGCACATTAATTATAACTGTCCTTGGATTTCCCCCCAGAATTACAGACAACAATATTTTTCATC
Organism: Alosa pseudoharengus; assembly: GCF_046254945.1. Taxonomy (NCBI): domain Eukaryota; kingdom Metazoa; phylum Chordata; class Actinopteri; order Clupeiformes; family Clupeidae; genus Alosa; species Alosa pseudoharengus. The sequence goes on from NW_027468609.1 coordinate 24,735,838, forward strand.
CTAACATTTTTTTTAATGCTTTAAAAACAGACAACACAATCCAGGATTGATACAAACTAGTCTGAGTTATGAGGTACTTGCCAGTTAGTCAGCACATTAACTATAATAGTCCTTGAATTTGCCCCCTTAATTACAGAGAAAACTGCAAAGTTGATTACAGGAGGAGAGGACAGAATCAAGAAAATTCTTTCTTCCAGTATTGCAAGGAATGACACGAATCATTTGGAAATACAACAACAAATGTCTCTGGTCTCTGCATTTATCCCATCCGTGAATTAGTGAACACACAGTGAGATGAAGCACACAACGAGCACACATGAGGTGAAGCGCACACTAACCCGGAGCAGTGAGTTGACTTGCTACAGTGGAGCTCGGGAGCAGTGAAGGGTCAGGTGCCTTGCTCAAGGCCACTTCAACCGTGGTTGTGGTCAACCGTGCCGTGGTGCTGCCCAAGTATACTTACATATACCAGTATACGGGAGCATGCCTATGTTCCCACAGCCCTATGTCCCCTAACCCTAACCCACACCTCAGGCCTAACCCTAACCCACACCTCAGGCCTAACCCTAACCCTAGAAATGTGGGAACATAGGGCTGACCCCACCGATACAAGGAATTTGTGCTCTGCATTTTACCCATTCGGGGGTAGTGTACAACACACCCACACAAACAGTGTACTGTACACCCATTCAAACACACACACACACACACCCTAGAGCAGTGAGCATACTAGGAGTATACATTAACACCCGGAGCAGTGGGCAGCCCTTGATCTGGCGTCCGGGGAGCAGGGCTCAAGGGCACCTCATCCAGATGTGGGTACCTCACATGGATGTGGGAGAGCGCTGTTAAGTCACTCCCCCCACTCACATTTTTCCTACCAGTCGGGGATCGAACTGGCCACCCTTTAGTCACAAGTCCGATTCCCTAACCAGTAGGCCATGGATGCCCAAAGTAATTGACATTAATGCTATGGCTGCAAAATTAGACAAATGTTATGATTTGTTGGCTGTTCATGCATTGTTTGGTTGTGACAGTGTGTCATATCCATATGGCAAAGGGAAAACCTCAGCAATCAATTTGATGCTCAAGAGGAATCTTGATTGGAAGAATTTTACATATGTACTGTAGAAGCTGATGAGCATGAAGGCAGGAATGGATTTCCTTTCTTGCCTCTACTATGGAAAGACTGTTGAAAGCCTCAGAAACTTGATACATGCTATTCACCAAGAAAAGAGACCCTGCTAAAATAAAGAGTCTTCCTCCAACAAGAGAATATGCAGCGGAACACATCAAGCGTGCACGGCTGCAAGTCCTTCTGTGGAGAGCTGCTGACAAAAAAACACCTCCAGTGTGAAAATAGAGGATGGAATTCCTGTGCCTGTTCATGGCAGCACTGACATTGCACCAAAACAGGTCTACAGCTTGTTGCTTGTAGATGCAAGGCAGTGCCAGCATGCTCCAGGGCCTCTTGCAGCTGTCAGTCAGATGGACTACCATGCACCACCTACTGCCATTGCAAAGGTGGTGTACAGTGTGCAAATAAAAATTTCGAAGATGGCTACACTTTCAGTGGAGGATACTGATGACAGCGAGGGAGAAATATCTGATTGAATGAATGTTTTTTGGAGGAGACATTTGATGTTTGTGATGTGTACAAGGCCAGCCTGGCAACATGTTCTGTATATAGTTGCTTTCAGAATCTGTGAGAAAGTTCTACTTTGTCCCTTATAACTTTGTCTATTTGATTAATTGTTGAGGGTTGATACAATTCATATGTCTCTTGTGGTTGTTGCTCAGCCTACCATTTCAGCAGTGTGACGTTACCAGGCTTTACAGTTATTATGTTCTCTGGAGGGACTTGAAATCATTTTTAGCATGTTTTTATTGACATCATTGATTTCTGTTTGAGAAAAGCTTTCATTTGATACCATACATGATGGGTTTATACAGTAATGTGCATCTAGTTATTTTTTATGGTCAAAAAAAGGGGGCGTAGCAAATTATGTCATTTAAAAAAAATGCTCAAGGGTGCCGGAGCGGCACCCGTCAGATTCTGAGTATACACCCCCTAAACTATCAATTTATGCAAAAAAATTGCATTAGTACCTTATGTCAAACCTATCCTGGGGTTCTACCTGACTATGTAGAAAAAAAAATTGAATCAAAATTGACTGAATTAAATGTGTTGTCTTTTTATTCTGTTTTTGTTTTGTTTTCTTGTGTGTAATTTGCAGCCAAACTGATAGATTGGTATCTGGTGCTTTATGGCACCACCGTGCACCCATCCTCACCACCACGGCATGCACAGGCTCGCTCTGTGGATACGGCCATTGATGATGACATCACTGAGGAATACAACGGTAAGCTCCAAATAACAAAAACCAGACCTGGGTTTCTTTACTTCATTTACCGGCCTCGTGTCTTCACCTATTAATTTGTACAGATTACAGAGTTGGCCTTGTTTTGGTATCTTGTTTTGACAGGCCTGTCATAGAATGTAGCCTCTAGACTCCAGAATTGGATTTGGTCCTGATGTGGTCCATCAGATCTATGCCAGATTAGGATAAAGCTCTTGCCAAAGACAGCAGCTGTTTTTGTTTTATCTGGGGTTTATCCCTGTGTTTTGGTCTTAAACGTTCTAGCTGAGATTTTGTGGTCACATCTGAGCCTCACTGTACTCACCATTTAGTTGCAGATCAACCTGCGGGTCTGATGACTGATGAGTCTTGATCCAGATAAGACATAAGAGAGCCCTGCTTCGAAATGAAACCAAGTGTCATATCTGATGCGTTTCATTTTCTGTATACACTTCAAAGATTAACACAGGCTTGTCCTAATCTGCCTGGAAAATAGTGTATCAGTGGGAGGTGGTGCGTGTGTCTGTGGCTCATGTCATGTTCCTGCATGTTCTCTAGCTCTCTCCATTTATATCCACTATCAGTCTAGTATCATTTATCTGGTTCTTTCTCCTCCTCTCCCTGCCCCTCTTTTTCTTTTTTCTTTTTTTGCACCGTATTTTGTATTTTTTTTTGCTTGACTAGGCAAATAGGAAAGAGCAACAGAGAGCAAGTTGGAGAGAGAGATTGGGTGGGATAGGCGAAATGACCGCGGGCGGATTTTAAACGCTGGTCCCTCGTGGGCACTTGAACCTGAATGTGCAGCCACTTGCACCACAGGTCCTCCATGCCCCTGTTTTGTCATCTCCTTGCCTAAACAATCCCAAGCAGATACGTCTCCCTACCTTCTGAGCTGGGTCCTGCTTAAAGTTTTTTCCTGAGACCGGGAGAGTTTTCCGTGCTACTGTTGTATTGTTAGTGCTATTATTATGACCGCCGGGAGGCGAAGTGGGGGATGGAGTAGGAGATGGAGACAGATTTTGCAGAGAAAATGTGCAGGACTGAGCGGCGGTCATATTTTGTACCGCTTTGCGGTACATCTAGTTATTGATGGGTTTAGGCTCTGAGCTCTGCAATGTACCGTGAAACCATTTCAATTGTTGTTTGCACTGTATACTGTGCATAAAATTGATTAGAATTGAATTCTTTGTCCATTTTAAGGCCCCTGTGATCCTGAGTGCAGTGAGGATGGCTGTGAAGGACCCAGGGCTCACCAGTGTGTTGCCTGTCTCCATTACTTCCTCAAGTTCAAGAACAACACAAGGTTCGAAAGCAGAAAGGAGCTGTTGAAAATGCATACCAACATACTACCATAAAGAAATGTATTGTGACTAATTGTCGTTGTAACACAAAAGATGCATCTGTTGCTAGATTGATATTTAAAATCCAAAAAAAGCCTCTCACCCATTAAACATTTGCCAACCCAATGACTTCAAAATACTGTATGTGATTTTGCACAATCAGAGTAATACACTAGGCCTATAAACAAAACTCAATCAGAGTGGTTCTTTTCCGACTTTGAGACTCAGGAAGTGTGAATCATAGACCAAAAAACCTTCCCATGCTCCCCCCATCCAGGACTTGTGTGGCCGACTGCCCCGAGGGTTTCTGGGGAGACAGGAAGCGATGTAAGAAGTGCTATTCCTCCTGTAAGACATGTGAAGGCAGCCGCAGCAATCAGTGCACTTCCTGTAAGCCCTCGCACCACTTCAACGAGAACACCAGCTCTTGCGTGACCAGCTGTGGTGACGGGTACTACGTGGAGCATGGCAAGTCTGCATAGGAAGTTAGATCATTGGTAGTATTATTTAGTTAGTAGTGTTATTGAGTGGTATTTACTGCAGGAGTGGTAAATTGAATCAGTATACATGTACTCTATTTACTCGATATAATATCGTTATCGTTACCATTTTTTAATGTTCAGGATGACACTTTTGAAACCACTATTGACATTTGACAAATTGATGTTTATTAACTTTAGTTTTACAGTAAGTGTTATATGCTGCTATTTGGTGTTCCCAAGTCACACAAGTCAGACTTCTTTTTTAAAAAAACAGTTCTATTGAGCATTTTTATTTATTTGTTGACAGTTGGGAACGTGTGCAGGAAATGCAGTGAGAACTGCATGAGATGCACATCTGCCACCATCTGCACAGAGTGTATGGAGGGACACAGGTAGGAGGCATCAAGTTTCTCCTCCAAAAATGGAAAGACCTGAAATTAGGTAGTAGACTACTGAGCTAGGATCAAAGGAGGATCTGAAATCTGACACAAGTAACTAACTCCAACTAATACCATGATGCCATTGTAAATACAACACAACACCTCAGAACTACAACAAATACAGAACACAATGTTTGCTCCTTTTTATAAGTGATGTAATCAACATATAACCAACATTGACACAATATACTGAGAGAAAGTGGAATAAGCAGAGCATTATGTCCAATATTCCAATATGTGGTTTAATGTTTTGCTTTTCTCACTAGTAGGTCACTTTGACACTAAAAGTATGTTCTTACGTTGTGACCCTGTATGATATCTGTACTGTTCCTAAACATGGATAATGTAAGGCGTCAGGGTTGATATCACTTCTTGTATTTTCTTTTACATCAAAAACCATTTGCGTCATTGATTAGGGTAGACTGGATGGCTCCTGACATTGCCACTGTTACTGTATGATTATCTATCCTTTGCTGTTGTGTACTTAAACCCTAACTATTTCCTTGTCTAGTTAGAGCTGCTGATGGATCTTTAGGTGAAGTCATGCTGTCTCTCCCTTGATGCGCATGATTGTAAATAAAACTCTGTTCCTGATTTTTCCTACCATTGGTCTGACTAGGTTTTCATCCACTGTGGTATCAAAATTACCATCATACTATATCTTAGCTTTGAAAACAAAAGGATAAAAGTATTTAAATATATTTTTTCCTCCATCTCTCATTCCTCACTCTTGTTCTTTTGTTCTCTCTCTCTGTCTCTCTCTCTGTCTCTCTCAGTCTGGTGGGTAATAAGTGTCAGAAGAGCTGTGCGATGGGCACCTACCTCA
>NW_027468609.1:24746285-24783785 GCF_046254945.1 Alosa pseudoharengus
GGCATTGAGGAATCTGAAAAGGAAAAAGCATCTGAATCTGAAGGGAAAGTTATAGAAAACTATTCAGTGAGAAATTGAGAAACTGTGTTAGCAAAAAAGTAAGTGAATCAATTGGGATAATTAGGAGGGTTAGTCATCTTGTCTCTAGAAATTGCCTCCTCACTCTTTATTATAGTTTAATTTACCCATACCTTTCATATTGTAATTTAGTGTGGTCAAGTACTTTTCCTTCCACTATTCACAAATTACTGGTCCTTCAAAAGCGTTTTGTTAGAATTGCAACCTGTTCTGGATGGTGTGCTGCATCTACTCCGTTATTTAAAGAATTGAAAATCCTTACTGTGAATGATATTAATGTACTTCAAACCTGTGTTTTTATTTATGAAATATATAATTGTAATGGAAAGATTCCTGAGCACTTTAAATGCTATTTTAAAACTAATTCACAGATTCACTCCTATGGAACGAGGCAAGCTAATTATTTTCACCCTCCTCAACTTAAAACATGTCAAGCTCAATTTTCCATACGTTATAGGGGTGCTAAAATATGGAAAAAAATGTCACATCTGGCCTTGAAATGTTTTACTACTAATCATTTTAAAAGATGCCTAAAGGCTAATTTAATTGCTGGTCTATAGCTGGTTCTCCTGAAGACTTCTGTCATTGTAGTTTCTTCTACTGTAGTGCTTACACTGTTTGTTCATACTTTTTTTTTTTTTTTAATTCCTTTTAATTTATATTGTTTAGATACTTTTTGTGGCTCTTGTTGTTATGTTACTTTTTTAAGTGGAGGCCTCATATAAGCCCGTCTGGGCTTACTGCCTCTTCCTGCACTGATTTATTTTCTTTGTTTCTTCTCTGATTATGTCTTTTTACAAGTGCTAAATAAAAAAAAATTATAAATAAAAATGAAAAAATAAAAAAACACATCTCAACTTAAGCTATACTGTGTTAAATAAAAGTTTTCAAGTGATATTGCATTATTACAGTAGGACATGACATGACATGACAGCAACATGAATGTTTTCCTGTTAATCAAATACGACCTTTCTGTCTTTCTCTCTCTTCCTCTGTCACCTACTCGCTGCCTCTTTCTCCTTTTCTATCTTCCTGTGTGTGTGCTCAGGAGAAGTTGAGGACCCCGACTACGATGACTGCATGCCCTGCGAAGAGGGCTGCAAGAAGTGTGTGTTATGTAAGTTCCTCTCTCTCTCTCTCTCTTTCTTTCTCTCTCTCTCTCCTCTCTCATACACACACACACACTCTCTCTCTCTCTCTCTCTCTCTCTCTCTCTCTCACACACACACACACACACACTCAAACACATACAAACAAACACACACAAAAAGAGACACACACACACACACACACACACACAAACACACACCATATTGCCACCCAAACTGTGCCTGTGAGCTTGCCTGCATTTTCTCTCTCTCACACAGACAACCCCAAGCATTGCATGTCCTGCATCGATGGCTACTACAAGTAAGGAGCAGCCCTCAGTCATTGGGATTTAGGCTGGTGTATACTGACACTGTGGTTTGAATGTACAGTGGCAGACCAAAATAAGTCATGCACACATACACACAGGCAAGGGCAAAAGCTGGCTTGATCTTGATTTTCAGTATGAATACAGACCGTGAAAGCGGGGCCTCGTGATCCATCTGGCTTTTTGGGTTTTAAGCAGTAGGTGTCAGAAAAGTTACCACAGAGATAGCTGGCTTGTGGCGGCCAAGCGTTCATAGTGACGTCACTTTTTGATCCTTCGTTGTCGGCTCTTTCTATCATTGTGAAGCAGAATTCACTCAAGCATGCACACACACACACAGAAGAGTCAAGAGTATTGTTGTGTTGTTGGAGTGGAAAACAAAGGCGTCAATTAAATGTTCCATTGTGTCAGCATAGGTGACTTAAGAGTCGCGGATCAATAGCATTCTTATCAAAATATCAGTGCACTGCACTGGTCAAAATTCCCAAAGGCCAGCAGAGCCGTAAAACAAAGTGTTTTACTATACATTTCGGAATGTCCCTCGACAGCTTTTCTTAAATGATTGTGTAAAATGTATAATTGTGGGTTAAAAATGCTTTACATTTTCAAATGTGCCGGAGTTTGTAACTTTGTGCATATGAGGGTGTTTATGTATTGTTGTGGTGTGTTTTATGTGTTTTGTGGTGTGTTTATGTATTTTTGTTTTGTGTTTATATGTATTTTGTGGTGTGTTTATATGTATTTTGTGGTGTGTTTATATGTATTTTTGTGGTGTGTTTTATGGGTTTCATATCTGCGAGTCTGTGTGACTGTAGTAAAGGTCAGCCCCTCTCCCTGTGTCCCCCTGTGTTCCCTCTGTCCCTGTGTTGAGGTTTGAGGAGGGCTGCTATAAGCACTGTCCGGCGAAGACGTACCCGCTGGAGGAGGAGATGACCTGTGTGGCCTGTGACTCTAACTGTGTCAGCTGTGACGAACACGAGTGCTACTGGTGTGAGACAGATCTCTTCCTCTTAGGTGAGTCTAGGTTCCGTTCCATTCTGTGTGTGTGTGTGTGTGTGTGTGTGTGTGTGTGTGTGTGTGTGTGTGTGTGTGTGTGTGTGTGTGTGAGCGCCTGTGTCTGAATACAGTATGTGTACAACAAGCACAGCTCGCCTTTAGTTATGTTCTGTCCTGGCCTTGATTAACTTGGTTGAATGGCTGGAATGAAGTGAGAAGTGGCAAGTCCTCTCCTCTGGCAAAAGCTGCTGTGAATGAGTCCCATCGTGTTTGTGCACATTCTATCACATTCATCACTTCCTCTATGGAGTGTGTGCCTCTGTTTTCCTACCAACTGTATGCTGAGGCTCACTATGCATATGTGTGTGTGTGTGTGTGTGTGTTTGTGTGTGTGTGTTTGTGTGTGTGTGTGTGTGTGCCTGTGTGTGTGTGTGGGGGGGGGGGGGGTCTGTGTGTGTGTGTGTGTGTGTGTGTGTGTGTGTGTGTGTGTGTGAGCGCCTGTGTCTGAATATGTGTACAACAAGCACAGCTCGCCTTTAGTTATGTTCTGTCCTGGCCTTGATTAACTTGGTTGAATAGCTGGAATGAAGTGAGAAGTGGCAAGTCCTCTCCCCTGGCAAAAGCTGCTGTGAATGAGTCCCATCGTGTGTGCACATTCTATCACATTCATCACTTCCTCTATGGAGTGTCTGCCTCTGTTTTCCTACCAACTGTATGCTGAGGCTCACTATGCATATGTGTGTGTGTGTGTGTGTGTGTGTGTGTGTGTGTGTGTGTACGTGCCTGTGTGTGTGTGTGTGTGGGGGGGGGGTCTGTGTGTGTGTGTGTGTGTGTGTGATCTGTGTTCAGACGGGAAGTGTGTGCAGGAGTGTCCGGATGGTTTCTATGGCAACGAGGACTCGCAGGAGTGTGAGGAGTGCGACGAGGCGTGCCGAACGTGCAGCGGTCCCGAGGACGACGAGTGCGAGAGCTGCCAGGAGGGGGACGAGCTGCAGGACGGAGAGTGCGTCCCTGAGCAGGACTCCTGTCCATCCAAGACCTACCTGAACGGTGAGATTAACAACAGACATGGAGCTCTGTGCTGTATCTGCAACCCAAACATCTATCTCACCGGTGAGATTACAATTACAACTGTGCAGTTGTAGTACCTTTCAAAGACATACTTCACCGCTGAGATTAACAACAGACACGACACAGATAAAGAACTACTCTACAAACACATACCTCACCGGAGACATGATGCTCTGCTCTGTCCCACGTAGACAAACTTAAGCATTGAGATTAAAATGACTGTGCTCCACTGAGCACAACTGTACTGTAGGCCAAAAACACAAATCTGCTGGTAAAATTAAGAATTACTGGAATGTAGATTAAGGATTGGTTCCTTGTCTACACACACATACCTGAATGTAATTAACCCACTGAATGTGTTAAGGCCAACACCCACTGGCAGCATCTGACGCCCGTCAAGTGACGTCAAAGTTTAGAACTCCATTACTTTTATTGGAGCAAAGCCCACTGCCGGAGTCTGACACATGTCGACGCCAAAGTTTAGAAAATGTATCTATCTCTTGAACATCAAATCCATAGACACTAATGTCGCTGCTAGTGGGCGCTGCCCTTTAATGTACTCACAGTTGGAATGTGCTGATTCTGTCTTGTGTGCTGTGCTGTGCTGTGCCATGCTGTAGATGAGGGTGAATGTGAGAGCTGCCACTCCAGCTGTGACTCCTGTGCCGGATCCCTGAAGAGTGACTGCGTCTCCTGTGTCAAAGGTTGGAATCGTCTGCCTCTCTCCTCAGCACATTTAGAAAAGTTACACATTCAAAAGCTAAAGTTAAAAAAAATCTCCTATGTCCTGCAGCAAGCATAATTCACATTCTCAGGGCCCTATCATGACATTCTAAAGTGCATCGTCACTCGTCAAAAGTCTATTCAAATTTAGTAGTATGTCCAGTTCACATTGGGAGGGGTTCCGTTATCAAAAGTGGAGCACATGGCGTAACAAGGTGTTCCTAGGTCTTTTAATCAGTCATATGGGTGTGTTTGGGGCGTAACATCATTTTAAACCAATGAGAATGACATCTGTCATTCCCTTTAACGGCGCAACGCGCGATATGTCAAATAAATGCATCTAATCGGTATTTTGGCGCATCTGAAGGAGGCTGCTTGCGATGGTGATGGTGAATAACTACTCATCATGAGATGTACAGTATTTCGTAATATCTTTATTCTAATTATGTTTCCCATTGTAATCGTGCAATTTGTAATGCTTTGCATGGACGTGCGCTGGTGTGCGTTCATGAATGATAGAAGGATGGTGCGTGCACCTGCCAATATGACTGTTGACATGCGCTCTTAAAATAGCATATGAACAACTCGCCATTGACTTCTGACCAGGTTTAGGTGGTGTATGATAGCAATTTTTAGACAACGCGCTAGGCCCCTCCCTAGGTTGTTAATTGCCACACCCCTGGGCGCAATGCTTAAAAAATAAACGTGCAAAATACAGAATTCAACTTTGCGCGGGTGAAAAACGAACTGTACGCCATGCTGGTGCCCCAAATTACAGCCCTCATTCATACATGCATGCATCCATACGTGCATATAGTCTTTCAGCTCTCATATGCCAACACTGCCCCGCCAGCTGCCACCACTGCACACTGGCGCTGGCCTGTGTGCAGGTGAGCGATAGAGAGACATTGAACACTCATTAGAGAGAGAGATAGAGAGAGGGAGAGACTCATTAGAGAGAGAGAGAGAGAGAGAGAGAGCATACTATACTATCAGAAAATCACTATATCAATTCAACCCCTCTTATTTGTCACTCTCTCATTCATACATGCATGCATCCACATGTGGATATCAGCCTATTTTTGTCTTTCAGCTCTCATATGACAGGCAATGTGAAATACAATGCATCCAGCACAAATGAATGGTAATTTTAATCCCTGGCCAAAAACATCTTGCTAATTTAATGCCACATAACACCACGCTATGATAGATAGATAGAGATAGATAAATACTTTATTGATCCCCAAGGGGAAATTCAGGCATCAGTGGTGCAGCACACAAACGAGGAAGTTCTCAGTGCATGAGTGCTTTAATTCCTTTAAAGTCGCACCACACTATTTCCATTCCTCTAAAAATCATAGATGACAAAAGTCAGACTCTTGTCTTGTTACTCTAGATGTTACAAAGATGCTACAAATCACTTAACTGATTTCTGCTTAATTTCTTTCTTTGATGATCAATAAATTAGCAAATAAAGGTATTAGCACATTTTGTCATTGCATGGTTTTCGCAGCATGGTAGCCTTATACGTAGGGAATGTTGCGGATTCAAATTAGTGCCCATAGTCTCATCCTCACATCTCTCACACTCCCGTCTCACTCTCACATATCTCCTTACCCTCACACTCCCGTCTCACTCTCACATATCTCCTTACCCTCACACTCCTGTCTCACTCTCACATCCCTACTTACCTTCACACTCCTGTATCACTCTCACATCTCTACTTACCCTCACACTCATGTCTCACTCTCACGTCTCTTTCACCCTCACACTCCTGCCTCACTCCCACGTCTCTCTCACCCTCACACTCATGTCTCACTCTCACATATCTCCTTACCCTCACACTCGTGTCTCACTCTCACGTCTCTCTCACCCTCACACTCCTGTCTCACTCTCACATCTCTACTTACCCTCACACTCCTTTCTCACTCTCACCACTCTCATGTCTCTCCTTACCCTCACACTCCTGTCTCACTCTCATCACTCTCATGTCTCTCCTTACCCTCACACTCCTTTCTCACTCTCACCACTCTCATGTCTCTCCTTACTCTCAAACTCCTGTCTCACTCTCACCACTCTCATGTCTCTCCTTACCCTCAAACTCCTGTCTCACTCTCACCACTCTCATGTCTCTCCTTACTCTCAAACTCCTGTCTCACTCTCCCTCTCTCTCTCTCTCTCTCTCTCTCTTTCTCTCTCTCTCCCTGTCTGTCCACTCCACCAGGCCGATATCTGACCCCTGATCAGACGTGTGTGTTGCGTTGTCCGGTGGGTCACTTCGGCAGTCGTGCGAGCGGCCTGTGTGAGGTGTGCTCGGCGGGCTGTGCCCAGTGTGTGAGTCTGCAACAGTGCCAGCGCTGCCAGTCCACCCGCCGCAAGCAGCTCTACTTGCAGAATGGACAGTGTGTTCAGCAGTGCACCAGGTCAGAGAGGGACACCTGTGTGTGTGTGTGTGTGTGTGTGTGTGTGTGTGTGCGTGCGTGTGTGCGTGCGTGCGTGCGTGCGTGCGTGCGTGCGTGTGTGTGTGTGTGTGTGTGTATGTGTATGTGTGTGTGTGTGTGTTTGTATGAGTGTGAGCATGTCTGATTGCTTTACAAATTGGCTGTTAATTTTATTTTAAAGCTAAATATCCACTTCTCGTGTGTTATGTGTCCATGTGTTTTAATTGAAAACATGAAATCTGTAAATAATGTGTGCCATGTCCAAACCGTGTGTGTGTGTGTGTGTGCAGTGGCGCCGCCAGCCGTAATCCTGTACGCACTGTGGGTACAATTTAAAAAAATCATTCAGTATTAGGCCTAAAAAATAGCTTTTGTAATGTCTGATTGAAACATGCTTCGCGCACAAACGATAGCCTATGTGTGGGGCAAAAAGAGATCTCAGAATAAGAATACATTAAAAGATGGTTTAAACTTTGTCATGACATGATGGGGGGGGGCGGGGGGGGGGGGGGGCCACGCATGGTGCGTACTATGGAATACAACCCTAGCGGCGTCCCTGTGTGTGTGTGTGTGTGTGAGAGAGAGAGAGAGAGAAATGCAAATGAAGTTTCCAAGTGCAGGGTTATATGGGATAAATAGGGATAAAGCATTAGCAGAAGATAGGAAAGATGAAAAGGATAGGAAATATTCATGGCCATGGGAAGTCCCGTAACTCTGTGACCATGTCCAAACTGTGTGTGTGTGTGTGTGTGTCTGTATGTGTGTTGTGTGTGTGTGTGTCTGTCCTCAGTGGCTTCCCGCTGGGTCAGGTGTGTACAAGCTGTGCAGAGGGCTGCCTGACATGTGAGCGGAACACCACTCACTGCCTGAGCTGCCGTGAGCCGCTGGTCCTACACAAGCACCAATGCCTGGACGCCTGCCCCCCACAACACACCCTCCGCGAGGGAGAGTGCCAACACTGCCCTGTGGGCTGCCACCGCTGCACTGGCGATGTCCTGTGTGCAGGTGAGCAAGAGAGAGACATGGAACACTCATGAGAGAGAGAGAGTGTGTGAGAGAGAGATAGAGACATTTAACACTCATTAGAGAGAGAGAGAGAGAGAGAGAGAAAGAGAGAAAGAGTGTGTGTGTGTGTGTGAGAGAGAGAGAGCATTCTATACAATCAGAAAATCACTATACTAATTCAACCCCCTTATCAGACTGTGGCTGAAAATTTTTAATGCGGTAATCAAGCCAATTCTCTTATATGGGAGTGAAATTTGGGGCATTAAAGTGATTCCAGCGAAAATTTCCCCAAGGGTGTTTTTCTGCATTAAAACACATCAAATTGGCCGTGGAGACAGTATTTTTTGTTGATCAACCACAACAAAGCTTGCCCCAAATCGCAAACAGTGGATTAGCTAAGGGCCAAGAGCAAAACGCTTTCCAAATAAAAAATTTTTTAACCAGTAATATTGTTCAAAACAGCATTAAACCTCATCAGTAGCTTGCTCAAGGTCCCTACACATAAAACGAAGCACCAACAACGTAGTTAACGAACCTGGAGTTTATTACAGAAGACTGTTAATCTCACAGAAGACTGAGATCTCACACGGAGCATGGCGTTTATTGTCGGAAGGTAATGCCTTATACGGACTTTCCTTCGAGAGGAGCTGGTGGGGGCCAGTTGGTAAGTTTTAGTCTTCTGTAATAAACTCTGAGTGTAATAAATTGACAAGGTTCCGACCAGTAGGAAGCTGAAGTGCCCTTGAGCAAGGCACCTAACCTAACCTACTGTAACCATCACTGCTCTGTTGTAGCAGGCAGCTCACTGCGCCGGGATTAGTGTGTGCTTCACCTCACTGTGTGTTCACTGTGTGCTGAGTGTGTTTCACTAATTCACGGATTGGGATAAATGCAGAGACCAAATTTCCCTCACGGGATCAAAAGAGTATATATACTTATACTTAAGGTTTGATGCTGTTTTGAACAATATTACTGGTTAAAAAAATGTTATTTGGGAAGCGTTTTGCTCATCTATTTGGGGCTATAGCGTATACTGGAGCAAGCTCTGTAGTGGTTGATCAACGAAAAATACAGTCTCCACAGCTTATTTGATGTGTTTTAATGCAGAAAAACATACTTGGGTCAATTTTCGCTGGAATTACACTTTAAACACCAAAATAATTATGATGTATGGGACAAAAACCCAGCAGAAATAATGGACCTGGAATTCTGAAAAAACATCTTAGGAGTGCACAGGAATGCCCCAAATTTTGCATGCCAGGCAGAACTGGAAAGATATCCGTTATTATTTGAGATAGAGAAAAGGGCATGCAAATTTTACTACCATCTATAGGACTGTAAGCATAGTGCCTTCCTGCAGAGGAGAACCAACCCAGAGAGAGATTCTTTTGATTACCTGAAAACAAAATATAATTTGAATCCACTCAACATGCAAACATGCAACAAGCAAAACAAATAGAAAAATCAACTAAAGATGAATTCCAGCAAATTGAACTATTATCAAAAAATGAAAACAAATTATGAATTGGAACCATATTTAACAAATATCAAAGATTATAAAAATGGAAACATCTAACCTCCTACAGATTTAGTGAATACTCGCTGGAAGTTGAGAGGGGTAGGCACAGACAAACCTGGAAACCGAGAGGGGACAGGCTATGTCTACAATGACAAGAGGCAGTGGTAGAAGACGTGGTACACTTCCTCACTGAATGCAAGAACTACGCCTCAGTTAGGACAAAATTATTTGACCAAATTTAGCAAATGGTTCCCCAATTCCCCATGCTAGCTAATGAAGACAAGCTGCCTTATTTATTGGGAGGACATAGTAGTTAGCACAATTCCTGGCACTGTCATAAACTGAGAAAGTGAGTCTTCCTTTTCCTCTCTAACTTTTCTATTATTCTTACATTTTTACGTACTTATTACTTTATTTCCACTTCTAAGTTTCTTTTCTTTCATTATTGTCTTTATCTGTATTATTATACCAAATATACCGGTAAGATAAATACAATATTATTGTCATGCCAATAATATTTTCATTTTATTGAATTGAATTGAATTGGGAGCGAGAGAGAGCGAGAGAGAGACATTTAACATTCATTAAAGAGAGGGAGACAGAGAGAAACATGTAACACTCATTGGAGAAAGAGAGAGAGAGAAAGATAGAGAAAGATAGAGAGAAAAACATTTAACACTCATTAGAGAGAGAGAAAGAGAGAGAGAGAAATAAAGCTGAAAGAACAAGACTGGAGGTTTGGTAAGGAGTGTTAGAGAGAGAGAGAGAGAGAGAGAGAGAGAGAGAGAGAGAGACAGAAGAAGAAGGAGGAAGGAAGAAGGGAGTGTATTGAGCTGTGTGCTGCTGACAGATTGACTGACAGAGAGAGCAAGAAATCATGATAAGAATCAAGCTCTATGTTCTGGAAGCAGTGACACTGGGCGAACAGGTCACAAGTTCTACCTCTTAATCAGCCTCTACGGGAGACAAAGCAGAGAGAGAGAGAAATGAACTGATAAGGATAAACAGATGAAGGATAGGCGGACGACTAGGGGAAGAAAGATGAAGTTTGTTGTAGTTTTTATATTAGCATATGTTCTCATGCAAAAAAGATGATTTGCATAGATGAATAGATACACACTATGATGATGGCTTTTTGTGAGTGTTGTTGTTGAAAATTATAATATAATACAAAAATATATAATAATAATAATAATAATAATATTTATTTATAGAGCGCTTTTCCAAACAAAGTTACAAAGTGCTTTATACGTATAACAAAATAAACACAATAAAATAAAATGTCTAAAAACAATACAAATAAGACCATATCAACATTGGCAAGAAAAATGGAAATGTACTTTTTTGTAAATTGTACATTCAATTGTACATTCCAAAGCTTTGGGGCTAATACAGAAAAATATCGGTCCCCTTTAGTAGCATGCCGGGACTCAGGAATAGTTAATAAACCTTTGCCTGCAGACCTTAATGTGCCTGTAATATAATAATAATAATAATAATAAGCTTTATTTGTATAGCACCTTTCATACACAGAATGCAGCTCAAAGTGCTTTACATTTGAAGCATGTAACAAAATAATAGTCAGTCAGTCATTATCAATCACATTTCTTCATTGCTGGGGCCGTTTATGATCCACTCAGCAACATATCAAAAATATAGAAAATGACATGTCATAAGACTGGCAGCCTTAACCCTCTTACCCCCCACAAGCACGCCATATGGCAACTGTGGCAAGGAAAAACTCCCATATTCCAGGAAGAAACCTTGAGCAGAACCTGACTTAATAGGGGGAGCCCATCTGCTTCTGGCTGGCTGCGCCCTCCAATAGCAGCAGATGTAGAATAATCTGAAAAAGTAGTCTACAGGATAAGACGAGTTAACTAAAAGCTTTCCTGTACAGGTATGTTTTCAGATCTTTTTTAAAAATATTTACTGAACTCGCCTGCTTGATGTACAGAGGCAGGGTGTTCCATAGTTTGGGGGCATAATGGATAAAAGCAGCTTCTCCACTTTGTTTGTGGAGCACTTTGGGTACGATTAAAAGATTAGAATTGGATGATCTAAGTTTCCTTTGTGGTTGATAAGATATTAAAAGCTCAGAGATATATGAAGGTGCTGTGCCATTCAGAGCTTTGTAAGTAATTAACATAACCTTAAAATCAATTCTATAGGAAATAGGGAGCCAGTGCAGTTCAGCCAACACAGGGGTGATGTGTTCTCTCTTCTTAGTCTTAGTTAAAAGTCTAGCCGCAGAGTTCTGTATGAGTGCCAATTTCTTTAGATGTTTTTTGGGAAGACCAGTGAAAAGTGCATTGCAGTAGTCTAACCTGCTAGTGATAAAGGCGTGGATTAGTTTTTCTGCATCTTGTTGAGTTAAAAAGGGCCGCACTTTGGCAATGTTTCTCAAGTGGAAATAGGCTGTTTGAGTAACTTTACTGATATGGGGCTTAAGACTTAACTCTGCATCTAAGATGACACCGAGGCTTGTTACTTTTGGTTTGACCTGGTGTGCCAAGTTCCCCAGATTACTAAGAACAATATCTCGTTTTGGTCCCACCAAAAGTACCTCTGTTTTGTCATCATTTAGTTTCAGAAAATTTTTGCTCATCCACTGATTAATGGAGGTTAGGCATGCAGTGAGGGAGCAAAGGCCATCTGGGTTAGTTGGCTCCACAGAAATATACAATTGGGTATCATCTGCGTAGCTATGGAAGTTTACATTATGCTGACTTATGACATTTCCCAATGGAAGCATATATAGGGAAAATAGCAGGGGACCAAGGCAGCTCCCCTGGGCCACACCAAAAGGCAAGTCATGTTTTTCAGATACATGATCTCCTAGACTGATATAAAAATCTCTGCCAGTAATGTAGGTTTGAAACCAGTTTAGAGCATTATCAGAGAGACCCACCCACTTCGCAAGGCGGTGAATTAGGATGCTATGATCAATGGTGTCAAATGCCGCACTCAAATCCAGAAGAATAAGGATTGAGACTTTGTTTGAGTCAGTAGCCAGTCTGAGATCATTGACTATTTTTACTAGAGCCGTTTCTGTGCTGTGATTTGATCTAAAACCTGATTGGAATTTTTCAAGGATACTGTTTTCGTTGAGGAAGGTATTTATCTGATTACAAACAACTTTTTCAAGTACTTTGCTCAGGAACGGTAGATTTGATATAGGCCTGTAGTTGCTCAGATTGGTATGGTCGAGATTTGACTTTTTAAGTAAAGGTTTCACAACAGTTTTAAAAGCAGTTGGAAATATACCTGTTTCTAATGAGGTATTTATTACCTTGAGAATAAAGGGAGCTAAGCTATCATATACTTTTTTGAGGAATCTAGTAGGGATTGGATCTAAAACACATGTTGAGGAGCCGGTTTGAGTTATAATTTTATCAAGCTCAGATTGAGTAATATTGCTAAAGGACCTTAATTTTGGGGGGCTGTTTTTGGGTGTACTATCAAACATATTACTTGTGTTACCAATAGCCTCCCTTATATAAATTACTTTGTTTTTGAAGAAGTCTGCAAATTCTTCGCATCTTAGAGAGGATGCCTGACTGAGTGTATCAAAAGGTGTTTGATGCAATAGCCTATCAATGGTAGAGAACAACACCCTAGAGTTTCCACTGTTTTCAGCAATTACCTTAGAGAAGTGGTTCCTTCTCTCATTCCGAATAGCTCTATTATAATTTGCTATTTTTTCTTTTAGAATGGCACGGTGAACCTGTAACTTAGTTTTTCTCCATGTTCTCTCAGCTTTTCTACATGATCTTTTTAGATCATGGATATTTTCGTTCATCCAAGGTGTCAGTTTGCTACAGGGCCTTTTTTTAGTCTTTAAGGGTGCCACTCTATCAAGCATAGCGCCTAATTCATGATTGAGAGCCTCTACCATTTGATCAATGGGATGATGTAAAATATCTAAATTTATGGAGTCTATAAGAGCTATGATGTCCAAGAGTCACGATTTGATTGCAATTTCGGGATGAATTTTTGGAGTATGTAGTACTATATTAAAAGATACACAATAATGATCAGACATATTTATATCATTTACTGATAAGTCTGTGACTTCTATCCCTCTAGAAATGACTAGATCGAGGGTGTTGCCAAGGTTGTGGGTGGGTCCTGTAACATGCTGCTTTAGCTCTAAACTGTCCAACACATTAAGGAACTTTCTGGCTTTAGCATCAGTTGTCTTATTGACATGAATATTAAAGTCGCCATTTACAATTATCCGATCATAGCTAGTGATGATGAGCGACATAAGTTCAGAAAACTGGTCGAGAAAGCCAGCCCATAGTTTAGGAGGGCGGTATAAGGTTAATAGAAGTACAGCTGGGTCAGCCTTCAGAGTGAGGGCAATGTACTCAAAGGAAGCGAATTCACCAAAGTTGACTCTAGTGCAACTATATTTGTTTGAGAGAATGGAGGCAATTCCACCACCTCGTTTGCCTTGTCTAATTGAGTGGAAGAAATTATAATTTGGGGGACAAGTTTCAACAAGAACAGCTTCGCTGTCTGAAGTCAGCCAGGTTTCAACAAGAAACAGAAAATCCAATTGTTTTTCACTAATAAAATCATTGATTGCAAAGGTTTTGGTAGTAAGTGCACCTATATTCAGTAAACCCATGTTAGCTGAAAATGCCTCTGGCTTTTGAGGAATATGCTGAGGTATGGAAAGAATATTTGTTAGGTTTCTAGTTTTAAATTTGTCTTTTCTTTTTACTATACGTTTGGTAGAAATCAACGTTGGAATAGAACTATAAGCATAAGTCATGCTATTGCATTAAGCAGCTTGATCTATGGTAGTAGTATTGTATGTTACCCTGCAGAAAACATTCTCAGACCCATCCACATGTATAATGCCATTCGAATCAATACCTGGTGGGCGTGAATCTGTAATATTTTCTACAGAATGTCAATGCCTCAGTGTGGACGCTATGTTGTCAGAGAGTAGCCTGGCTCCATGTTGGTTTGGGTGGAGACCATCACGCTTCAGCATACTGGGCCTCTCCCAGAACAAGCCCCAGTTGTTGACATAGGGGATGCTTAGGGAAGCGCAGTAGCGTTTGAGCCAGGTGTGGAGATCGAACAGTCTGGACCATCTCTCAGCACCTTTTCTGTAGGTAGGGAGAGGCCCAGAGATGACAAAGCGTTTTTCTGTGCCCATCAGGGTGGTGATGAGAGTTTTGTAGTTTTCCTGCAGTGCTACTGACTGCTTATCTCTGATGTCGTTTGTGCCCACGTGTACGATGATGTTGTTGACCTTGGTGTGGCAGGCCAGGATGCTTGGGAGTTTCTGCTGGATGTCAAGGACCTTGGCACCAGGGAAGCAGTAGACCTTGGAGGGACCGCTACATGATGGGGGAATGCAGAGGTCTCTAACCATGGAACTGCCGATGACCAGGGTGGAGGTTGATGAGGTCCGGGGAGGTGGGGGTCGGGGGGGCGCCGACTTTGAGGAGGGACCAGGATGGTTGTCTCGGGGCAGGAGGGGCTCCTCATCCTCGGTCAGAATGGCGTAGCGGTTTTCCAGTCGTATAGGTTGGGCTGGGCCTGAGTGCCGTCCGGACCGTCTGCCGTGCTTGTGATGCTTGCTTCTACGCCATGGCTCAGGCTGATGTGGAGTGGAGCTGGCCAGCAGAGCAGGCTTGGTTCTCAGCAGAGGCCGGGGAGAGGCAACAGGGACAGAAGTTGCATTAGTGCATGGAATGGTTAAAGTATTGGAGGACAGAGTGAAATCAGGGCATCTGGCATTAGTGTGTGTAAGAGAGGTAACGTTACTTACGGAGAGAATGGTGTCGAGGAACTGTTCATCCTTCTCAATCTGATGGAGGGTCGCTATTCTGGCTTCGAGTTCCACTATCTTTTTGCTGAGAAGAACGTAGGACTATAGGACAGGCATATCAGAAATGTAACCAGGGGAAAGGCCATGAGGAGCTTTAAATCTAATGAGTAACATTTTACAACCAATTCTCAATCAATTAAACCAGATGCCAAGATTATTTGCAGCAGGCTTGACTCTATCCTGTAAGGGACCTAAAAATGTCAAAATTTGATTCGCTATGTGCTGGAACCCAATGACAAGGATCTCTGTTTTGTCAGAATTTAGCTGGAGAAAGTTCTTTGACATCCAGCTTTTAACATCACTGAGGCAGTCATTCGGTGAATTAAGCCTACCAGGATCTACTAGTAGGGGCAGCCATGGCATACTGGTTAGCTCTTCGGACTTGTAACCGGAGGGTTGCTGGTTCGAACCCCGACCAGTAGGCATGGCTGAAGTGCCCTTGAGCAAGGCACCTAACCCCTCACTGCTCCCCGAGCGCCGCTGTTTTTGCAGGCAGCTCACTGCGCCGGGATTAGTGTGTGCTTCACCTCACTGTGTGTTCACTGTGTGCTGAGTGTGTTTCACTAATTCACGGATTGGGATAAATGCAGAGACCAAATTTCCCTCACGGGATCAAAAGAGTATATATACTTATATTATATACTATAGTATAACCTATTGGAGTCAAAACCTGAAATTCTTCATTGTGTTTCTGAAGAGTGCGAAGAGTCCCACTTCCTCCATGAGGGGCGCTGTGTGGCGGAGTGCCCTGATGGTTTCTATGACGACGCGGAGGGCAGGTTATGTGGGCGCTGCCACCCAGACTGTGAGCTTTGTGATGGACCGGGCTCAGAGGAGTGTAACACGTGTGCCGACCCTGATGCCAGCCTGCAGAACGGGGCGTGTGTGTCCCCGTGTCCCGAACACACATACAGAGACGCCCACACACTAGAGTGCATGGGTGAGTAAAGACATACACACACATATGCAGACATACATATGCAGACATACACACACACACACACACAAACTCATTCAGACAGGGTGCATGGATGAATGAAGACATACACACACACACACACACACACACACTCACTCACACACTCACTCACACAGGGTGCATGGATGAATGAAGACACACACACACACACACACACACACACTCCTGATACGCCAACCATGAAATGGACTGGTATGGTAAGGGATGACCATGCACATGCACACACACACGCACACACACACACACACACACATACACACACACACACACGCACACACACACACACATACACACAGAGAGAGAGAGACACCCACAATAAAGAGTGCATGGGTGAATAAAGGCACCTCACACACTGGTCTAAGTAGAGTAATACTAGAAATACTGAAACCCATAACTCGTTCAAACACCTCATTCATATTTATGACTGGGCCTAAAGACTTTAATTTCCCATCTTGAGCCTTCATTTAGTTGTTCCCTTCTATGATTTATTCATAACACCCGAGTCTTTATTCTTTATTAATGGAAGTTTGACTAATCATTCCCATCGGCAAATACTCCACTCACACACACACACACCCCATGGCTTTGAGCTAAATCGAGTCCAGTCCGGTTTGCCATCTCTTTTCAGCCCAACTCAAATGTCCATACAGTACTTGTAACATAATTGTATGTTCATCTCAATGACTCTTCCATAGATTTTCTCATCCTTAAAACTACAATTATATTTCTTTACAATTGTTAAAGTGAATTAACAATTATCTAACATAAAAAAACATTTTTAACTAACAAACCAACTAACAAACAAATTTTTGTAACACTTTACTTGATAGTATCGACATAAGAGTGACATGACACTGTCATGAACACATGACACTGTCATGGCACATGAACCCTAACCCTAACCATAATCCTAACCCTAACTTGTTATAACAAAAAACGAATGTCACTTAATAACAGAAGCGTTATGTCATAATGTTTATGACTTGTTTATGACACATTCATGACAGTGTCATGTCACTCTTATGTCAATACTGTCAAGTAAAGTGTAACCCAATTTTTTTAAACAAACAAGCATACCATGAGTATTGACATTGTTAGCTTCACTCCTCCTCAGTTTGTTGCTATTGGAAACCCTTCTATCTCTACTGACCTCTTTCTACCCCCTTTCCCTCTGCCTGGCATGCCATGTGGCGCCCCACAGCCTGCGACCCCTCCTGCCACAGCTGCTCTGGCCCTCATGCCACCTCCTGCACCACCTGCGCCGAGGGCCTCAGACCGGACGCCCACGGTCAGTGCACCACCCTCACCAGCTGCCCGCCCCGCCACTACGCAGACCAGGACGGCGAGTGCCACCAGTGCCACAAGTACTGCCAGCAGTGCGCCGGGCCAGACAGGAGTCAGTGCCTGAGCTGCAGCGCCAACCACTACCTGCTCAGTAAGATACAGATAGACTTTTGTTGATCCTTTTGGAAATTCTTCTTGCACCGTACAGCTCGTCAGATAGACAGACAACAGACCACAGACAACAGACAACAACAGGATCACTAAACTCTCCCACACCCCCACACAACAACAATACAGAACACCAAGTATTTCTAGATTCTAAAATAGTAAAGTGCAGTATCATTAGAGTATCATGAGTCGGTCCGCTACACATCACACACATCTGAAAAGGACAGGAGACGGGATAGGACAGGGGTTCCCAACCTTTTTTGGCAGGTTACCCTATTTTGATGTCACAAAACATTGGCGACCCCAATCATTCACATGTTACGAGAGAGATAGAGAGAGAGAGTAGCCTAGAAACCTAGACGCACCCTAGCGGCGGCAAATTAATTTGCTCAGCTTGTACGTCTAGTATCGAACCATAGGAATTTCTATTGGCTTAACACCGTGGATGACGGCCAATCACAGCGCTCTATTTCGTTAGAGAGTCTTAAGGCGGGCTTAACAGGATAACGACATCCTGCGACGGTGAACAACAAGGAAGGTGGCTATGGCAAACGAAGAGCGGTTGTTTGAATCTGCGTTGGCGTCAACTTTGGAGGAGTTGGACTTGTGCTTTTCTTTGAAAGTAGATCAACACAATGCACTTAAGTCATTCCTTTCGAAGAAGGATGTATTTGCCGTTTTGCCGACCGGATACGGATATGGTCGTAGCGCTGGCCTATTGCATGCCTAGGCAGTTTGAAAGACAATTCTCTGCCCGCCCCTTGGATTAAGCGAGGTGAATGATTCGATGCCAGACTATACATGTCAATGATATAGGATGGCCCGCCAGGCTAGAGAGAGAGCACAACTGGTAACACTTTACTTGACGGGTTCATAACACATTCATAGCAGCTGTCATAAACTGCACATAAAGCATTCATGACTGTTTCATGAGACATGACTCAACATTCATACCAAACCTTTCATGAATGTGGAAAACAGAACGACAAAAATGTGTCAAAATAAAAGTCCAACAATTGCAAAGCAGCATTGCCGTTTTTGTTCCAAATCACGTCACATCTGAGTCAATGGGCTACTCCAGTGCCAAAAAGACAGAACATGGTCAAGCAAATAATTTTTGTTTCATAAAAATTGATTTGTTTTATGATACCTTTGCAGATGATTTCTCATCTTTTGCTACTAGGAATGTCCAACCGTTCCAGGTTACACAAATATGGGTCAGCTGAATGTAGGCTAGTTTACCTCCCAGTGTTAAATTCAGTGATTATTTATACTTCACAACTTGTATAGTAAAGTGACATTCGATGTAGACTTCATAAGATATTCATGAAATATTTACAAAGGCTGGAGAGAAAAACGGCAATGCTGCTTTGCGATTGTTGGACTTTTATTTTGACAAGTTGTCATCGTTCTGTCTTCCACATTCATAAAAGGTTTGGTATGAATGTTGAGTCATGTCTCATGAAACAGTCATGAATGCTTTATGTGCAGTTTATGACAGCTGCTATGAATGTGTTATGAACTCACCCATCAAGTAAAGTGTTACCGCACAACTCATCTCTGCTGTAACATCCAGACGAGAGCGTTTCTTTAGTTTTCCCCAAACGTCCTTGCACACCTGGTTGTTTTGCTACTTTGTTTCGAACATTGATCAAGCATACAGTAATTCCCTCAATCAAACATCTCATGCGGTCTGTTTATTTCTACTTAGCTAGATTATAATGAAGGCTCCGTTACATAACTTGGATATCATGGGGGTTTAAATATTTTTATTTAATGTAATGTATATTTTAATGTATTTGTACTGGTCAATTTTTTAAATACCCAGTATCTCAGGCGACGCCATTTGAATTTTAGGAAACTCCACATGGGGTCCCCCACCCCAAGGTTGGGAAACAATGGCGTAGGATGTCAGCATCATCATCAACCATTGTTTATTCAGGCAAGATTGACTGAGCTTTAAGCTCGACCATATGACGTATTGGATACGAGCTGTTGGTATGTTTAGAATTTGAATTTACGAGCATTTATCATGTTGGTATAACACCACATTATAATTTTATACTAACTGACATGGTGTCAAAGACACAATGTAGTATCTGTCTTTATGTCTAGTTCCAGCAGCGAAAGCAGCCAGGCAGCTATAGCGCTAAACTCAGGGGGCGTGTCAGTGAGCCCCCATGTTCATGCCCCCAGAATGTAGCACTGTAGCTGCCTGGTTGCTTTAGCTGTTGGAACTAGCAACTCCAAGCTATGTAAAAACGTTTTTTTCTTTCGTATCGAAAGTACTCGGTGACCTCGAGAAATGCAGATCTATGGGAAAAAATCGCCAGATTTCTCCTTTAAGGTATATGGCAGGTGTGTGACGTTGTTGTTTTTTTCAGATGGCAGTTGTGTGGACGCCTGTCCCGTGGGGTCCTTCAGGGACCAGGTCCGGCAGACATGTGAGGCGTGCCACCCGTCCTGCCTGTCCTGTGTGGGGAGGCACAGCCACGAGTGCCTGGCCTGCAAACCAGAGCTCTTCAGGGA
This sequence comes from Alosa pseudoharengus, assembly GCF_046254945.1. NCBI lineage: Eukaryota > Metazoa > Chordata > Actinopteri > Clupeiformes > Clupeidae > Alosa > Alosa pseudoharengus. The sequence continues at coordinate 24,766,347 of NW_027468609.1, forward strand.
CGGCAAGGAGTGCGTGGAGACTTGCCACTCCAGGTACCACAACCAGCAGATGGGAGAGAACACAGGGGGAGGAGAGGAGAGGAGGAGAGAAGAGTGAAGGAGAGAGAAGGAGAGGGGGACAGAGGAGGACAGGAGAAGAAGAGGGGGGAGGGGAAAGAAGGAGAGGAGAAGCAGGAGGCAAGTAAAGGGGAGAGGAGATAGATAGATAGATAGATAGATAGATAGATAGATAGATAGATGGATACTTTATTGATCCCCAGGGGAAATTCAAGGTCTCAGCAGCATACAGACAACACAAACACATTCTTTAACAGCAGAAATAGTAATTAAAGTATATAATATAAAAACACAACTAAGCAATAAGGACAGTAGAAGATAAAGAATATGCTAAATATACTAATATACAAATTATACTAACACTTAATCTAAATCAATTCTAAAAACAGTATCCACATAGTGGTGATTAATCAATCAGAGGCGCTTGCAATGACTGAGGCAGGGACTGAGCCTGTGATTCTCTGTGCATAGTAAGGTATGGTAAGGTGCTCTAAGGTGCTCTGTGTGAATGAGTGTCATGGTGGTAGTGCAATGGTGATAGTGGTCATGGTGATGGTGCAAATGAGTCCAACAGTGCAACAATGCAGAAATAAAGTAAAGTAAAGTCTATCTATATATTTAACTATTTAAAGAAAATGTATAAGTGTGGCTGGCCACAGTTCGGCTGTGGCATGGAGGGGGGGGGGGGGGGTTATGCATATGTGCTAATGTGCTAATATAGCATGCAAACAGTGAGGCATAAAGACAGTGGTAAAAGTGGCTAGTGGACAGACAGTATCCAAACATGGAGGGGGTGAAGAGGCAGACAGACTATGCAGAGAAGTCTATCTCTCCTCTTCCCTTAAGTGAGGCATTGAACAGTTCAATGGCCCTGGGGACAAATTACTTTCTCAGTCTGTCAGTTGTGCAAGGCAGTGAGCGAAGTCTCCAGCTGATCAGGCTCTTCTGCTTAACAATGGTGCTGTGGAGTGGGTGACACTCATTGTCCAAGATGTTGATCAGTTTGTTCAGGGTCCTTTTGTCAGATAGTGAAGTGATGCACTCCAGTTCAGCTCCCACTACAGAGTCAGCTTTCCTTACCAGCCTGTAAATTCGCCCAGCATCCTTCTTCCTTGTGCTTCCTCCCCAACATACTACTGCATAGAAGAGGACGCTGGCAACAACAGACTGGTAGAACATCCTGAGGAGCTTACTGCACACATTGAAGGACCGCAGCTTCCTCAGGAAGTACAGCCTGCTCTGCCCTTTCTTGTAGAGTGCATCAGTGTTGGCTGACCAGTCCAGTTTATTGTCCAGGTGGAGACCCAGATACTTGTAGGTGCTAACCACCTCCACATTGACCCCATCAATGTGGACTGGTAGCAGAGTGGGCTTAGACCTGCGGAAATCCACCACCATCTCCTTGGTCTTTGAAGTGTTAAGTTGAAGATGATTGAGTTTGCACCATTGCACAAAGTCCTCCACCAGGCTCCTGTACTCCTCCTCCTGCCCGTTCCTGATACACCCCACAATTGCAGTATCAGTGTCAGGAGTGAGGGACCAGAAGAAGTACAGGGCAGCAGAGTCATTTTGATGAAACCAGTTGTACTACTATAGAACTGACCATATGGTTACACAACAGAAAAAGATTGTGTTCAGAATATACTCTTTCCATTTGTGAAGCAAGGCATGCTAATACACATATTAAGGGACTTTACTGTTCATTGCAACTTAGTGCTGGTTCTTAAGAAAAGTTTGCCCATACACCACGTAAGGTAATTGCAGCATTGGCTAAATAAAATGTCCTAAACTTCACAGCCTTTACTACACCTTTATTATGTTGTGCTGACTCAAAAAACAAGATTTCCAACCATCCAAGTTGATCTGCGTCAGCACAGGTATTTCTGTCATGCACATTGCTCTCTCCTTTTCTCTCCTCCCACCCTCTCTCAGTCGTTATGGCGACATGTCCACACGCTCGTGCGAGCCCTGCGATGCGAGCTGCGCAGAGTGCTTGGGGGCGGGGCCTGACAGTTGCCTGAGCTGCCGAGAGGGCCAGGTGTACCTGCGGAGGCGGGGCCAGTGTGTGCACACCTGCCCCGTGGGCCACTACGAGGACTCGCACCACAGGACGTGCGAACCCTGCCACCCATCTTGCCAAACCTGCTACGGTACGGCTGCTCTTCTTTAATCAGATATCACAGCATAGCCTAGGGGTTCAAATTTGTCAACTTGTTAATGTCAAATTCAACATTATATTACATTACGTAAGTATAGGTATTTAAGCCCTTTTCATCGTGCTGGGTAGGGTACCTTATTTGTGCCAATGCAGTATACAGTGTGTTAATAACTGATAAAAAGGGTCATGTTACTATGGTACAACAAAATGACATATTGCAATACTATTTCCAGACATGCATTGACAATATGCATTGACACTATTCCCCGTATTACAATGCAGTGTATCATCGAAATCAGTTTGAGGCGGTTATTTTAAGGTTAAAAAACTGCACAGTGTTGCTTTAGTTCAGTATCTAAATCTGATCTACAGTAGATGTTGTAATTCCTGAACCAGGGCCTACAACTAATTGAGATTAGATGGCTCAGGAATAATCTAATGTTGAAGCTGGATGTTGTACTTAGGATGACATTTTGAACTAATATGATAGACGATGGGTTTTGGTGTTAGTATTGGGCATCTGTTGTGTTTTCATGTTTATGGTGTTTTTATTATTCCTTGACAGGTAAAGGAGCTCAGTCATGTGACTCGTGTCATATAGGATACTCTCTTGTAGAGGGAGCATGTGTGTCACAGTGCATGATGGGAGAATATCCAGTCGTGGAGGTAAAGATTGTTTTTGTTTTCATAGTCTCTCTTTCTGATGGATGGCCACTGCACAACACATACAGTGAAACATAACATGCATTCGCAATACCTCTTTTAAAACATACTGTATTGTTGTTGTTTGCAGCCTTAAGTTTGATAGTTTGATGGTTTGATGGTTTGATGGCATCTCTAATGCAACAGCCATCGTAAATATTATTACAACTATGTTATTAACAACTTTGAATGATTGTAATCACTACGCCAAGTTTCCAATCCCCGTCTCCGTTTGACCTTTGACCTCTGATGCCTGACGCAGAAGCATTCAGGTGACAGGTGTGAGCGTTGCCACGACTCGTGTCTGGAGTGCCGGGGGCCGGGCCCCCATAACTGCACGCTGTGCTCGGGCCAGTCCATCCTGACGGTGGAGGGCCGCTGCCTGCCCTGCTGCACCCGGGAGCAGGCGGACGGCGGGGGGGAGGGAGACGGAGACGGAGCCTCACGGCAGCAGGAGTGCTGCAACTGCACTGAGACCAAAGGTACAACTGAGGGAGAGCCGCAAAACTATGCTCTATCGTAAAATTTAAAGAATCACAATATCATATTGTGGCCCAAATATCATGATAGTTGCCTCAGTGACTGTGACAATTCCCACCCCTAATATTTGGACTGTATTACAGTATTCTCTTACGTTTGTTTAAATGTTGTTAAGTGCACCTTATGTGTGGGGGAGATAATAGCGAGAGCCTGATTAGGGCATGACATTCAGTCATCTTCATAGGGCCATACCATAGTAACATCTGTACCATTTACATGATCATCACCATCATGGTTACCATCAGCATCCTCTTCTTCTTCGCCCACTGCCTCTCCTCCTGCAGGTGAGTGCATCCTCAGCACCAATTTCGCCTTCCGTAATGAGCCCGAGAATGATGACGACGACGCAGAGCGTGGCAACCTGGCGCTCTTCATCACCACCTGCGTCTTGCTGCTGTTGGGCCTGGGCGCCGTGGCCGTCCTCGTCCGCCGCTCCCTCGCCAAGAGGCCCAGGAAGCCCGACGCGACCCCTGGACGCGGCTACGAGAAGCTGTCCAACAGCAGCCGCTACGGAGGCGGCGGCATAGGCGCCACATCCTTCTCCTCCGAGTCCTACAGCGCGGGAGGAGGAGGAGGAGGAGGGGGGTTCCAGGGAGGGTCATCTGGGGGTCGCTTCCGGGAGGAGCAGCTGGTGGACCTGAATGACAGGTCGAAAGGTCGTGCAGAGGTTGATGATGATGACGAGGATGAAGATGAGGATATTGTGTACATGGGGCAAGATGGGACGGTGTACCGGAAGTTTCGCTACGGGCAGCTGGGTGATGACAATGAGGACGAGCTGGAGTATGATGATGAGAGCTACACATTCAGGTAAACAGATAAAGTCAAGTCAAGTCAAGTCAGCTTTATTGTCAATTTCTTCACATATACTAGACATGCAGAGGAATCGAAAGTGCGTTTCTCTCTATCCCTATCTCTATCTATAAGACCACATCATCCACATTGAATACCCTAAATGAATAAGGCACTAAGACAATGCATATACTACAACCCCAAAACAGAAATAGTTGGGAAAAATGTGAATAAAAACAGAATGTAATAATCTGCAAATCTCTTAAACTCATATTTAGTTGCAAAAAGGACACAGACAATATATCAAATGTTGAAAATTAGAAATTTGACTATTTCATGGAAAATATATGTTAATTTTGAATTTGATACCAGCAACATGTTTCAAAAAAAGTTGGGACGGGGGTAACAAAATACTGGAAAGGTTGTGTAATGATAAAGAAAACAAAAGGAAGAATGTTTCACAACTAATTAGGGTAACTGGCAACACGATTGGGTATGAAGAAGAGCATCGAAGAGAGGCAGGGTCTCTTAGAAGTTAAGATGTAGGGGTATTTTTCACTCTGTATAAACCTGTGTGCACAAATGATGAAACAATGTCACTTTAATGCTTCTTAACATGAAATTGTGACGTATTTAGGGAATTCATCATCTACAGGACATAATATTATTAAAACATTCAGAGAATCCAGAGAAATCTTTGCAAACAAGGGAAATAGCTGAAAAACAAATTGGATGGCCGTGGTCTTTTGGACCTCAGATGGCACTGCATCAACACCAGACCTGTTTCCAGACCTGTCATTGTATTATCTCAGGTCAACCTCTGATAACCATTGTCTATGTGCCCAGTTTGATACTCAATTCCAAAACTACAGCCAAAATTGTAACAGCTAAAATTGTATGGAGACATGATACAGAAAATACCACCCTCTTATCTGGGCCTGAGCTTGTTTAAAATGGACTGAGGTAACGTGGAAAAAGGTCCTGTGGTTAGACAAATCAAAGTTTGCCATTCGTTTTGGAAATCATGGACTCATCTGGGCTAAACTTGTTTTAGTGCTCAGTTCGAAACCCAACATCTATGACGGTGTGGAGGACCATTAGTGCCAACAGCATGGGCATCTTGCACATTTGGCAAAGCACAATCAATTCTGAATGATGTATACAGGTTTTGAGCAACATATACTGCCATCCAGGCAATGTCTTTTCCAGGGTCGACCTTGAATATTTCAGGAAAACAATGCCAAAATGAATTCTGCACATATTTAAATAGTGTTTCTCCATAGAGGAAGAGTCCAGGTGCTAAGATGGCATGTCTGCAGTCCAGAATTGTCAAATTAGGTGCATAATGGAATGAAAAGCATGACTAAGAATACCCCATACTGTTGAGCAACTGAAATCAGGGAGTAATGGGACAACATTTGGGACAACATTTCATACTCAAAACTGTAGCAAATGGTCTTCTCAGTTCCTAAACATTTACAAAATTGTGTTAAATGAAGAGGTGAAGCTGCACAGTGGTAAACATGCTCCCGTCCCAACTTTTTTTGGAACATGTTGCTGGCATGAAATTCAATATGAACATATACTTTCCATGAAATTTTCATTTTCAACATTTGATATGTTGTCTATGTCCTTTTTGCTGCTAAATATGGGTTTACAAGACTTCTATATTATGGCATTCTGTTTTTATTTACATTTTTAAATTTTTTTATTTTACACGTCCCTTTTTCTGTTTTGGGGTTGTAATATTTCACTTGGCATTTCTATAGCATGTTTTTATTCAATGTACTGTATACTGAAATAATTAACCTTATCACCGTTACCGTTACGTTATGACCTATCCTCTGTTAACGTGTTTTGTCTTACCTTTCAAGAGGCTGAGGCTGAAATACTCTCTTGTTGAAAGCCTCTTGTTGTCATAACCCCAGACTTGCACATCTTCTCTTTGTAGGGCGGATCCTTTCGCTGATAATCAGCAGGCCCAGGCTACCGCTCCACAGATGGTGTGAGGAGTGACTCTCAGGAATGTGCCCGTCCAAAACACGGCATTTCGCACAGCCTTATTTAACACGATAGTCCACCAAACATGGACTGCAGAAACTCATTTTAGCTTTCTTTGGCTTTGGGATTGTTTTCATGTACTTTTCCTTTGTGTGAGCATACATGTACTTGCTGCAACATTGACAGCTCCTCTGTAAAGTTTCGAACGTTTTCATATGATCTGGTGTGGCAGAATTGCTGTTTCTTTTGTTTGCTGTCAAACGTTTTTTTTTTGTGAGAGCATATCCTTTTGTTTGTTTATTGTAATAAAAAATGAATACCACTGTTCAGTTTTCATCATTTGTGGGATTGATGATTAGTGATTAGGACACTTGATATAGGCTACATTGAAATAAAACACAAATAATCAATGCTGGATGTTTAGATTAGAACAGTATTTATTGATATATCTTTCCATTATTTTACAACACGCCTGTATACACACAGCTGGAGAAGGCCACTGGGTCCCAAGTACTCGTCGTTGCTCATCATTTCTCTGTTAAACTAAAGGACCAAAACATCTGACATCGTCTACAAGGGGACATGCAGTGGCATTCACACACAGAAACATACACAGACAAACGCGCACACACGCACACACACACACACACACACACCTCCAAACAAACACACACTCTGAAGATTGTGCTTAACAGCTGTTTTTTTTTTCCTGTCCCCCTTTGAGGTCATTTCCTGTTTGTGGGAGGAGCGTGAGAGACAAGATAATGCTCCAAACAAACATAAACACGCACACACACACACACACATTTTGGACTATGACAAAGGAACCACGTTTACGGAAGTCAGACCTCAAAAAAGGCATGCTCTCAGTATGTATATGGACAACAGGTTCTAGTCGTATCACTACACACAGTATACACTGTTACTGGGACCAAATGGTTCTGCTAAGTAAACAATTGATACTGAAATGTGTATTTATGGTCCTTGCGCTGATGGTGATTTGATGACATGTAAGCTGGTATGATCAAAGTCATGGACCTTTCTTGCTGACCATACATACAAACACATACACATACATACATACAGGTTTTTTGACCACACCACAACAGTCAGTGACAACTCCAGTGAAGAGAGGGAGGATTAATCCAGCTTTGTTTACCAGCTAAATTGGCAGCTGCACCAAGGAATTCAATTTCTTCATATAATGCAATGTTTGAGACTGAGCTTATTGAGTTGCTTCGTAGGAAAGGGTTGAGTATTTGTGTGTAGGTCCAGTAATCTATGACAAACATTAGTTTTGGCTTGACATTAAGATATAAAGTATGGGCAACAATTTGTATATTTGAAACTGCATTAAAGGGTGAAATCATAGACCAAGAAACAAAGGTCTGTGGGTGAAATGCTACAAGAAAATTATTGCTTTGATTACTTTTCATGCACATTTCAAAGAACAACGACAATTGACAAACCTATCCAGAGAAGATTTAAAATGACCCATTTACTGTTTGACCGAAAAAAGTTTGGTCTGATTTTTTAGCATTGAAAAGTGACCTTGTCAAGCAAGGTGTTGGTGTAGCCTCTAGATTCTTTGAAGTGCCATTTACAATGGATGAGAGCAAGATGTTTTATGGGTTAGCCTCTGATGCTACATGCTGTTCGCTAACAAAGTGGAAGTGTTCTACTAGTTTTGATCTCAGCCAGTGTGTGACACCAGCCAACATAAGAGGACTTGTCGTGTGTGAGAGAATGTGTGTGTGTGTGTGTGTGTGTGTTGTGATTTGTGCATCCACTTCAGTGAGCAACAATCTGGGGCTAAAGACATAACCTCTGCTCCTTCTGGAGACCCATCCAAGGCGAGAAGGCCTCCTCCTTCAAGAGCTGCTCATGCTGGACACTTCACTTCTGCACACAGAAAGAGAAATCATACATAAGGAATACTTAGCAGCCCTTTTAAGCCTTTCTGTCAATGTTAATGTTCAACTTGATTTATTTTTGTTTAGCCTGTCAGGGTACAGTGCATCAAGGGTGGGGTTAGGGTGCAAGATATGTTACTAGAACTAGCCTGAACTTCCAGAAAGGCAAGCCAGAGTGAATGATTTAGAGATTGGAGATGCAATAAAGTTGGGGTGAATTGGGTGTTGCCTTCAAGGGCGAGCTACAGAAACCGGAATCCTGGAAGGTCCCAGAAAGCGAGCTGGGAGGCTGTGATTTGGAGGAGAGGGGTGCAGGAAATCTTACTCGGGTTCTGCTGGCGGTCCTTCAGATCCTTGGAGGAAGCTATTGAATCTAAAACAAAGAGGTGAAGGGTGGCAAGGTGTTGTTTGGTGAGGGCAGATTCACCATCATGCAGCAGGGAAGTCTATAGCTCCACAACAAGGCTGATCAGTGAGAAGAACATCTTCAGCATATAAAGCAACTAACACCACAAGCATAGGGTCAAGATTTTACCATGCAACAGTGCAGTGCCCACATTACTGTTCTATTTTATTACTAAGATCTACGATACATCAGATCATGCCAGAAAAGAGAGGAAAAAAACCAAAGAACCGAGACTCCCCCAGTAATACTTACTTGGAACTTTCTGCAGATTCCTTTAGCTCTTCATCGAGTCTTAGAGAGGACAGAGAAAAGCAAAGGAAAGGACAGGGAGTAAGGACACCAGTGGACAACCCAACTCACATGCACACCAAATCAATCACATGCACAACAAATTAATAAACACGCAAGGTTACTGCTTTATGCCTTAACCCAGAGTATTAACCAGGCAATGATGACTGGAAATAAAGCGAAACATCTAGAGCAGCAAGAGGTATTATTCAGAGACGAAACCCAACAGTGTTTCTAGTTAACACGTCCAATCTGTAGTCACATTTAGAGCGGTTTCTATGGTAACTATCCGCAGAACCACATGTGTGACTGACACATTCACACCTAAAGTGATTTTTTCAAGAAAAAAACACAAGTGCTGGCTGAAACTTCACATTTTACCCCATCTTTATTCTCTTCCATGAAAGAGAATACTTGAAACCTTCACAGGAAAATATGGCATAAATGTGTGTTTAAGCACCACAGATATCAGTGAAGTGCCAGATGGATCACTTATTTCAAACAGGATTGAAAGAAAGTACCTAAAAGCTGATATGAATGTGTGTGTTTGTGTATGTGTGTGTGTGTGTGTGTGTGTGTGTGTGTGTTTGAGAGAGAGAGAGAGAGAGAGAGATTGTGTGTCTGTACTGTGTATGTGTGTGAGCACGGGACTACGACCTCACAGCGGCTCAGATCCCCGAGGATAAGAAGATCTATAAACACACTACTGTCTGCTCTGAATGGTTTAATTCACCTGCAAACACCTTCTCTGGTATGCAATCACACCTTGTTTGAAGTATTATGCGCTTTTGGTCTATCTATGGAAGCCTCTTACTGCACAAAATCTCTAAAACACCAGCCTTTGATGTCTGCCATTGAGAACCTTGGATACAAATGCCAGGCTGTTAGTGTTAGGTAGCCTAGGTCATATAGGTTGTCGGTCAGTGGAATTTGCATTGTAAAACAAAGGCCAAACAGTTGGCAAAGTGCTGTTCCATATCAGCAGTTTATGTTCATTTGAAAAAGACAATGTTATTTGTACCCTTGAACGTGTCAAATTCATAATAGATTGCTGAACCGTTTTACTCTAGTGGATTATTCAGAAAATTTGATAGCCTACCTATTGAATCTTTATGATAAAGTATACGTGTAATGCATGTCATGCATGTGTGTGAGTTAGTGAGACACACACATGTCAGGTGTGTCAGCCTTTTAAGTGCAACTCAACTCCACTGCCACCACCAGAGGCATCTAGGGTAACCCTTAAGCCAGCCATACAAACTCGAATGCCAAACATGGCTTCAGGGTAGACCATCATGATCCAAATCTGTCATATCTGACCTATAGTCAGACTTACATTTAACTAATACCTACCAACAACATGATGTGTATGTTGAAACAAGCATTTTCAGTGAACAAGCACATACTTTATATTTTTCTTACATACCTAACTGTATCTGACTTAGAAGAAAATAATATTCAGGTGCCTTGAGATCATTTGTTGACCTTTCCCAGGGATCTCGTGTAGCTCTTATATGTGAGGCGACACATGCCCAGGAGCGTTCTGGGCCATAGCAGGGGCAGGAGACCGAGTTAGCGTTAGCGCCCTCACCTGATGATGCTCTCTGGGATCTGCACATGCTCCATGGGGATGAGCTCTTCTAGCTCCGCCAGGCTGTAGACATACTTAATCTTGTTGCTGAATTTGGTGCTGTGGAGAATCAATGAATGCACACATAAACACATGCGTAAAAACATGCGTGAGCGCACACACACACATCGATTAGCCTACTACAGAAGCATCTGAATCCCATGAGTGCTTTCTATGAGTGTTGTTTGCGCTGTGCTAGCACTTCCAAGCTGAAAAATCCATCTCAATCCATGCAAGCTAACCAGAAACCTGAGTAACTATGGTGGCCAGCTTCAATTCAAGTGACTCTCTGAGACAGGGACATTGCAGTACTGGTTCTCACTAGCATGCCACAGTTTACTGTACTGTACACATTCTGTTCACATCCTTACTTTCTCAGCTTTTAACTGATATATTCTGTAAATACTAATATACAAAAAACATATTAAACTTTTAAAGCAAACATAGTTGGCATGCATAGAGATCAAATTAAATCAGCAGCTAGCAGCCATACCTGATAAATGGCCTTGTGACTGCTAGAATAGTCCTGATGAACCAGGATGGGTGAACAATGATGAAGGACTTCAAATTCTTCCTCAGTCTGAGACAAACAAACAAACAAGTGCACAAATATACAAATAAACATACCAATCAACACAAATATGTATTTCTAACATTGCACATCATGTATGAAAGCAGCTATAAACTGCTCTATCGATCTAGAGCATATAAATGTATATATCTTGGCTTCCTGTACCTCCTGTCAATCATCTGGTAGCATCTCTTGAGCCAGCCCAGTCCAGGCATCCTCCTGTGAGGAGTGGCCCCGTTCAGGTAGACGATCATGTAGTCCTCAGCCACCATCAGCTCCAATGTGCTGATCACATACCTGCACAAGTGACACATACACAGCACAGGTCAGCACAGGTCATTCCCTCCTGAGACATCAGTACAGTGCAGTGTTATTTACATTGTGCCAAAACAATTGAAATTGTCTCAAAGCGCTTCACAGAGTCCAGACCCTGAACCCCCGAGAGCAAGCACTAAAGCAACACCACGCTTACTTTAAGTCAAACACGTGCCTGCGTTGAAGGTGTTTGCATGCCTGTGTGTGTGTGTGTGTGTGTTGAAACAAGAGCTCATAAAATAATGGCAACGACACTCTGCCTCATAGTAAATTGTGATTCTTTTTACACAAATCCCTCTGCAACCCTCACTATATTCAAAAAACAAAGCTATTGTGAGTGGAAATGAGAAGAATACTGGAATATATTTGGACAATTCAGCAATGGGAAACATCAAAGACTGGAATTGTGGGTGGTTACGGCAGCTTAAAAACCAATGTGACAACTCTTCTTATCAAGGAAAATAAAACTACAGTAATCTAAACCCAGAGGCCACAGGCATTTCCTCTCTACTACTTATGTAATGTAAGTTCCCTATTTAGCTTATCAGGATAGCTTTGCATGCAGAAGTATCACAGGAGAATCTTCCAACAGCATTGTATTCCAACAGTCTGTATTTATTCTGTTTATATATATATATATATATATATATATAGTATTACTATTGTGCTCTGAATTCAGCTCAGGGACAGGCAGGGGTTAGATTCACACAGCTCCATATCTACCCAGCCAGAGTGAGTCACGTGTGTGTGTGTGTGTGTGTGTGTGTGTGTGTGTGTGTGTGTGTGTGTGTGTGTGTGTGTGTGTGTGTGTGTGTGTGTGTGTGTGTGTAAGCTAGAAGAAAAAGATTCCTGCAGAGAAACCAGAGAGACACCAAAAGCAGCCGTCCAGGAAGGACATAGGTGAGATGTGAGCTGAGAGCTACCAGACAGTTTTCAGTTTTTTTTAAAAGCTGTTATCGCTGTTGCAACAGACTGCCCCATATCCAAAATCCTTCCTCTCTTATACCCTGCCACTGCACACAATAAAAGTAACTGTGCAATTCAGACACCAATTTCCTATGGCTAAAAATATGTATTTGCAGAGTCCTAGGGGCATTTCTCAAGTGCAGATAGCAATGAAAGAGTTAACAATGACTATGAATTAAGCCCAGAAGCACAGTCTGAGTCATTCAATACTGCTGAATACTGAATAGTGTCTTCCTAGCTGTGAAAATTAGAGTTGTACTTGTGTTGCATAGCACATCTGATATAGTGCATAGAATATACAATATAGAATTCCACTCTAATAAAGTTTATCTCAATCCTGAAATTATCAGAACTAGATCTCTTTCGTAATCGATGTTTCTTTTTCGATCTTTTTTTAACTACACAGTGCACACCCTTAGTCCTAAAAGATAGGGTGCTGATTCTGATATGAGACAAGACCGGCTGCAGCATTCCACATTTCCCTTGCTCACTTCCTGTTAAGAATACTTCTGTGACCTTTTCTTCAGGGGTGATCCAGTTTTGTGAGAACCATTGCTTTAAAAACTCTGAGTGAACATGCAAGGGCCCTATATCTCCTTCAGCTAGAGAGGGACCCACGTTACAACACACACACACCCACACACATACACACACACACACATGTGTGACATTAGATCAAAGTTCCAGAGGGTGGAGAGGAGTGGAAGGGAGTAGAACAGGAGCAGAACCAGGAGCGTTGAGGAGGACAAAAGCTTCTGCGTAACAGAGACAGGGAGTGTCTAAAGGGTGCGGTTCTCACTCACAAGAAAAGGTTCTCCATGACCTCATGGTAGTCCTCTCTGTCGCTGTCGGGCAGAAAGCAGGCAGCGAACACGATGATGGCATTGACGCCATTGGCATAGTAGCCTATGGGGAAGAAGAGCAGATGTACTTTCGTTTGTGCATTTGTTAGGGATCAGTGAATGTATTTTAAAGATGGCAGGCCAATTCATTTTTATAGCTGTGTACAGACACACAGTCTGTAAGTATGTAATGCAAAACACTTATAGTCAAACTTGAAAAACGACCCGAAGGGTGGGAATGATGAGTAAACATTTCCTGTTTGTGCTACTGTGAGTGTGTACACAAGCCTTTTGTTCTTCTGAGTGGGCACATTTTTGGATGAACCACTTTGCTTATTCAAAAATCACCTGTGGCCAAGGTGTGATATTTATGCACTGTGCTGGACGGGCTTGGCCATGTGTGTGTGTGTGTGTGTGTGTGTGTGTGTGTGTGTGTGTGTGTGTGTGTGTGTGCGTGCGTGTGTGTGTGTGTGTGTGTGTGTGTGTGCAGTAGCCTACCGTGCGTGAGTATCGCTGCCCACGTATCCAAACCATGTCAATTTAAAATCTTAAACATCTTGAAATATGCCTATGTACAAACACTCAGTCACATACCAGACTGGTTCAACAGCTCTGATGAAGTGTGCTGTAACATCCCTAACACCCCTGATGTTGTGATCTTGGATAGAGAAAGAAAAGAGGTGCTAGTCCTTGAAATAGGTTGTCTGATCTGCATTTGGACATAGCCTTTTATGAAACAATGACTAAATACCAGCCCTCCTTGCAAAGATCAGTGACCTGGCCCATGGTTTTCAAAGTGGGGGCCGCGAGGGGGTGGCAGGGGGGGCTCAGCAAGTTGGAAAGAAAAATGGTTGTTATACAATTCCATTATAATAATTTGTCACATATCTGAACATTATATTTCCCATTATAATAATAACTGGGAATAATAGTAGAGTGATAACTTTCATATAGAAGAAAGCCCCAAATGCAATTTTTACACACTGTATGCTCCATCGCGAAGTGCTTGTGGCTAAAATAATAATTAGGATTTGCTTAATGTATTTTTACATTTGCCGTAGTATTGTCGATGGGTTTAATAACACATCAAGGGGGTCCTTGGCCAGAACCTAGTGGTATTTGGGGGGCCTTGTCATGGAAAAGTTTGGGAACCCCTGACCTAGGCTATGCTGTGGCATTAATATTTGGCAGCTTGGGACATGTCCGCAAACTGACTTTCAGTAAGACTGGCAGGCCTATCAAAAGAAAGGTCTAAACCATAGACTGTATATATATACAGTCTATGGTCTAAACAGCTGGCAAAATTCTGCCGCATATCAGCTATGATTGCTGTGTGGCGTAGGCAATGCTTTATATATTAATATTTTAATCCTTTATATAAAGACATTTTGGTTACACTTTACTTGACAGTATCGACATAAGAGTGGCATGACACTGTCATGAACACGTGACCCTGTCATGACACATGAACTCTAACCCTAACCCTAACCTCTAACCCTAACCCTAACTCTAACCCTAACCCTGACCCTAAACCTAACCCTAATCCTAACCCTAACTAGTTATGTCAAAAACCGAATGACACTTGTGACAGAAGTGTTGTCATAAACGTTTATGACTTGATTATGACATGTTCATGACAGTGTCATGTCACTCTTATGTCAATACTGTCAAGTAAAGTGTAACCGAAATGTGATTGGTGGATTCAAATAAAATGTGTGTGTGTGTGTGTGTGTGTGTGTGTGTGTGTCTATGCGTACCTCCGTGGGAGATGACCCTCTTGTAGGGATCGATGCTCTTCATGTTGATGCGGTGCTCCTGTTCGCCGATGATCACCGTCCTCCACAGCTTGGCATCCTGCTGCTCCTCCTCAGCGCTGGTGGTGGGGATGGGCTGGATGGACTCGCGGCCCGCACCTCGGCTGCTCGCCCTGGGCTCTGATGGGGGGGAAAGAGACAGGTTTGGGGTTTTGTTTTGTTTTGTTTGTTTGTTTTGTTTGTTTTCTGTTAACCTTAAAGGTGCATTGTGTGAAGTGTGGAGTGCAAAATGTCATCATGGTATAATAATGGACAGTGTGGAGAAGGATTACATACATTTGCTTGTGTTAGTCATTTAGTGTGTGTGTGTTTGTGTGTGTGTGCAGGGCCCTGGGCTCTGATAGGGGGGGGGGCAAGAGACCGGTTTGGGGGGTTTTAGGGGTTTTGTTTTGTTTTGTTTGTTTGTTTTTTGTTAACCTTAAAGGTGCATTGTGTGAAGTGTGGAGTGCAAAATGTCATCATGGCATAATAATGGACAGTGTGGAGAAGGATTACATACATTTGCTTGTGCTAGTCATTTGTGTGTGTGTGTGTGTGTGTGTGTGTGTGTGTGTGTGTGTGTGTGTGTGTGTGTGTGTGTGTGTGTGTGTGTGTGTGTTTGTGTGTGTATGTGTGTGTGTGTGTGTGTGTGTGTGTGTGTGTGTGTGTTTGTGTGTGTGTTTGTGTGTGTATGTGTGTGTGTGTGTGCGTGGGTGCGCGCATTTGCATCCCTCACCATCCCAGTCCATCTCATGGTCGGTGTAATCCAGGATATCCGCCTCATCAGGAGTGTCCAGATCATCCACGTTGATGTCTAGGTCATCAGGCGTATCAAAGACATCATCCTCACTCTGGTCCAGAGACAGACTGATTCGGGGGGCAGACAGCTTCTTCCTCTGGGATGTAGCAACCCCACCCTGCAGGGGCAAGGAGGTGGGCGGTGCTGGACATGGAAAAAACAATGATCATTGGAAAGTGAAGATCACCTGTGAGACTTCATCATCAATCATAATCATTCTATACTAAACTTCCAGGTTAGCGTAGAAACAACACGCTATACAATTCCAGAAATTAGATGTTTTAACATTGTTATATTTACAGTGTATATCGCTGTGTCTCTGTGTGTAAGTACAAGTAAGTTTCTTACCTGGTCTGCCTTCTGCCCCTTCGGAGCTCATCTTGCGTTCAGAGGGCTGGTCCATACCCTAGCACCTAGGGGGACCTGTGGACAGACACCACACACACACACACACACACACACACACACACACACCAAACACACACACGCACACACACACACATACACACACACACACACACACACACACATACACACACACACACACACACACACACATACCGGGTCAAACACAGCACTTAACACAATGGGACAGAGGACTCAGGAAAACATCAAAGGTTTGAGAGGACAAATGTGTCAGAGTGATCCATTTTCCTGCTTTACACAGTGGGTGCCAGTGCCACAGACAGGTTTAAGAAGTCACAGATATCTTCCTTTCAACTTCATACTTCAAAGTGCTGCAGCTACTCAAATTGTTTGGGGATATATAAAATGGTTCATGTTTTATCTTTGGGCTATTACAAAGAGTGCAAGAATGAGTATAGAAAGGCAAGGTTTGTCTTGTTATTATTAGGCATAAAACACTGCTCGCCAGGAGGTGAAAAGATAGGGCATCTCCTTCCCTCAAAGGCTTCAATAAATAAAATGCAATTCCTCAGAAGACAACAAACATAGAAATACTGTAATAGCAACAAGACAGAGCCCCTTTAGCGGTTTCTTCAAAACAGCGTGTTAACCTTTATAAACTCTTCTGTCTTTTTCAAAGCTCCTATACAGCTGCTCTCTGTGTCTTACGGCTAACTGGCCATCAAACATAACTACCTGATGAGAACACGCTGTAGGTCTGGCAGTGAGAGCTCCTCTACAGATGTGCTTATGATTCGTCAGTCATTCAGTACACACACGGCATAAGAATACTACTCATTCACCATCCAAGATTGTGTGGAATTGCCAAACTAACGTAAAGGGTAAGTTGCAAGTTGTCACCATGCTTGCACCACAATCTGCACAATCAGGTCAACTAAAAAAAGCATTAAAACTCATTCATACCTGTCACTTTGCTAAGGGCCTGTATATAATATATACCATTTCCAAAGCATGACATGCAATCATTCTGGTTCATGATCAGTTGCTGATCTAGTCTAGTCTAGTCTAGGGATGGTTTGTCATCTGCAGAAGAACTCTGTGATGCTTATCTCAGCTGACAAGGCATTATTTTAATGTTTCATGTAAAATGTTAAAATCGACATGACCTCAGAACAAAGATATATGTATCTGTAAATGAAACTTTTATCTTTGCATGGCTTTAAAGGCGTACGGGAATGTTGGAAAATTAATGTTCTACAGAATATCTGAGTTCATTGAATTCAACATAGAATTTTAGAAC